>NC_143579.1:92081641-92440988 GCF_048544385.1 Mastigoproctus giganteus
AGCAGCATAGTATCAGTAGTGTCCTTAACAACCCTGTCAACCTTGGTATCGTCTGCAAACTTGGACATTAAGCCTGATACACCATCATCAATATCATTTATAAATACAGAAAACAACAATGGACCCAACACTGAACCCTGAGGAACTCCACTAATAACATTAGTCCACGTTGAGCAGTGTCCATTGATTACCACTCTCTGTCTTCTGCCACTCAACCATCCCTTTATCCATAGCAGCAATGTGCCTCCAATGCCACACTTCTCCAATTTGTGCAGCAGTCTTCCATGCGCAATAGTATCAAAAGCCTTTCTAAGATCCAAATATATAATATCAAAGTTATTCCCTGCATCCAGTTCTTTTGTGACTACATCATAGTATCCAATCAAATTGGTCAGACAAGACCTGCCCTTAACAAAACCATGCTGTGTCTGAGCTATAACTGAATTCTTGTCCAGGTGATCCTGCAGTGCTTCTTTAACCAGTGCCTCCATTAATTTTCCTGGAACTGAAGTTAAACTAACAGGTCTATAATTACTTATGTCAGCCTTTGATCCTCCTTTGTGAATTGGGGTTACATTTGCACATCTCCAGTCCATGGGTACCTCCCCTGAGTCCAAAGAAGCTCTCATAATTATGGCTAGGGGTTTGCTTACTTCCTTTGCTGCCTCCTTTAATATAACTGGATAGATCCCATCCACCCCGGGTGCCTTTTTTATGTTTATCCTCAACAATTCCTCAACAATATAGGTTAACCATTCCTTAAAATACATTATCAAGGTTTAACAAAAGAAAATGTTCACGGTAACAAACAATTATAATGGTTAAATCAAAAAATATAGAGTGATATACTTGATTAATTGATAGCATAGTTACCCATGCAGTTATATAGCCATTTATGTAATATCACAATTACCTATGTAACAATAAAGCTACATGTGCAATAACATAATTAGTACATAATTAATTAGGACAGATGCTTACATTTCTGTCGGTTACTAATACAACTACTTAAATAATATAGACATTAATAGTGTCTGACATTCGATTATAATGGAATTTAATCATTTTCCATTTTTACAATTCATCTTCTTCCTCTTTCATCTGGTTAGATTTCTTCTGGTTGTTGTTTGATAGTTTGGTTGTAGTTCACTCCCACCATTCTTCTGATTGGTCAGGTCGGCACCACTTTGTTACATAGCCTTCACCCTTCAGCCACCAAGTGAACTGATTAGCGGCTCGAATGGCACAGTGGACAGGGGGATGGTCCCAATATCACTGGAATGGGAATGCCTCATCTGGTAATGACTCTTGATCGGGGCAGGACAAATCCTCAATGTTAACTACTGTCTGAAGTTTGAGGATGTTCTGAAGAAAACGTGTTCTTTCTAATCCTGTGAAAATTACATCTTAAGACTTAATGTTAAATTTTAACCAGAAGGCAAAGTGGGGTGCTGTAAAAGTGCCTCGTTCCAAAGAGAGGCCTAGACGATGGTCACATAGCCAAAGGTTGCGTGATTGCAACAGGTGAGGCAGCGAGGAAAACTTCCATTCTCCTTATAGCACTGTGTTCTTATGTTGGTCATTGTAGCCTCTGATAGTGACTTCCTTCGGAGAGAGATCGCTCCTTGAGCATCTCTACAAAATTTTATGTCTACAAACGCCCAGCTATCGGCGGGAACTGGAAATGGAGTGAGTCCCGGGACGACTCCACGTTTTGAGGTAATCTGTGCGACAGAAAATCGAATATATATAAGCTGGTTGGAAAGGATGCTCCATGACTCCAATACGTCTTGAGGAAACCTGAATCTCATTTCTGGCATTCAAGAAATTGCCATGATTCTTGATGTTGGTTGCACCTCTATGTGGGGGTGGGTGTTATTGGCTTTTTCCTGTGTGTTGCGAGGGATAACTTGATGTGGGTCCTGATTTGTGGCTTTACATTTTAATGTGCATGTGTAGTTTGCTTTTGTATTACAATTCCCACGGATCATCTGATGTTTCGTCCAACGATTGATGAGTTGACGGGGGTGATGTACTAAGGTGGCTCTGGATGAACTTTGATGAGTGTTGTGGGCGGCAAATGAGGGGAGAAAACTGGTGGCTGGCTGGGTGAAAACTGGGAACTCTGGGACTTCCTCTGTCTTGTTTCCAATATCCATATCTACCAGTTCTCTCTCTTCTCCAAGGCAATTTCTGGCCACAACCACCCACCAGCGAAGAGGGGTGAGGAGGATGGTCTAGATCTTCATAAAGCTCAGACGAACATTCCTCTAGATTTCAGGTACGGAGGTACATGCACAACAATCTGTGAAGATTGGAAAGAGATAATAAGAAAAGAAAGAAAAAATAATTTTCCCATTCACTCTCTTATTCGCTCCATTCTTTCCTTTCATGCGAAAGATTCACTTCATTTGCACCCTCAGTGGTTTATTTTCTCTTTTATTTTTTGGAAAAAGGAGATGGGAATTTCATTTTCACTTCTTGCTCTCTCTGTCTCAAATACAACTTTCTCATTCCCTTTCTTTTCTTTTTTCCACTTATAAACATAATAGAACTTTACTTTCGGATGCAAATCAGACATGAAGAAATAACAATCCTAATAGAATTACTGATAAGAGAATGATAGGTATTTTGATCCAAGAGGTGAATCCTTCGCTAATTAGTTGATGAAACCAAACTGTCCCCGGTGTTTGTCTTGCGGCAGAACAAAATTTGATATGTAAGAAATCTGAAAAGTTTGGATGGCCAACTTGTAATGCTGTGTCTTCTAAGTAAAATTCTGTATCTGTTTCAGATCACCATAATCAGTCCACGAAGATAGAAGAAACTGTCACTTTTGGTGAAAACTTGGAGTCAATATATGCTCATCTCTCCTCTTATTTTCTTATTTTTTTCTCTTTAAACTTCACCAGTATTCACTGATCGATCTCATTTTAAGAAATTTCGAACTTATGTTAAATCAGCTCCAAGCATCCCTAAGTAAACCTGCTAAATCGAAACCTTTGTCATCGTTTTGTCGATCCAACCTCAGGCCAGTGGACCAACAGCCACTGTATTGCTCTACTCCATCTAGCTGTTCTACTTGATTTGCACTCCCTCGCTCTCTATCATTTTGATCTGTAGGTACATCTCTCACCATCTCCGTTTCACTGGTTGGAATACCCTGTTCTCTTTCTATCCCTCTAACAAACTGTCTCGGGTATTATCACTTCATTTTGTGATGGGGGAAGTAACAGCTAATACAATTGTGACTGTGCAAATTATAACTGAGAATGAGTAGGTACTTGGGTGGTTCCTTTTGGATTCACAGATGGCTCTATCTCTGATTGCCTATTCTGCTTCTTGCTGGGGAGGAATGCTAAAGGAATAGACACAGAAATACTTCCAGTTTTAGTTGGTTGAGTTATCACTGGTCTGGGATCTATTGGTGTGATCCAATCACATTCCTTCACCACAGGTTCGTCAAAGATCCATGTTTCCTTTGGGATTATCTCCGTATCCGTTTGATCTGAAAGTTCACCAGCTTCTGATTCCTCTGTGCATAGTTAAGGGAAAATTTTCTGGTCAACTACTATCGTCAATCTATCTATGTGCACCAGTTGATTGTCTTTCGGCTGGTACATGTGCTGGATCCTGAAATTAACGGGCGAGGTCTGACTGATCACTCGATAAGGTGTGTGTGCTCAAACGAGCCAGTGTTTTTTGAAGTGCCTACTTTTACCTTAGGAGTAAAAAGATAGACGAGACTCCCTACACTAATATTCTTGTCCACTGCTGTTAGTGCCCTACGTTGTTCTTGCGTTTGCACTGCCTCTTCCAGACGTTGCGAGACAATTTCGTAAGTTCTATGAAGACGTGCACACATCTGCTCCGAGTAGTTTTTCAAATATGTGAAAAACTACTGCTAACAGAAGTACGTAGGTCTTATTTGGGTGTGCCATAGATCAGAGGGACAACACCAAATCTCTCCCTTAGATCAAAAAGTTGGGTGACTCCTGCCTGGAACTGGGTCGTAGCATGGTATGCAGCGACAGCCAGTGGAACCACGACATCCCAATGTTTATGTTTGTTGTTTTTTTAGGAGCATTAGCAGCTAAGGCCATATTGCTCCGGGATATGCGGTGGTCATTCCCTGACCTTTCCGCATCCTCCGTATTTGGAGGTGACATCCCAATCTGACAGCACTTTTGGCCACATATGACAATGTTTGCCGATGTACGATTCAAACATTCTACTTTAGCATTGCACTGAGGGTAATAAGACGTGTGGAGTTCAATATTCGATTTCTCAAAAATTTGTCGTAACAACAAAGACGTGAAGTTAGCACCCTGGTCTGCGAATATATATTTAGGGACTCCATGTTTCAAGATCACATTGTTGATGAAAGCGGTGGCAACTTCGTCAGCTTTTTCTGTCTGAAATGGAACCACTTTGGCGTAGCGTGTAAAATTATCCACTGCCATCAATAGATATTTATGTCCTCAAAGTCATTGGAAGAGGTCCTAAAATGTCCAGGGACACTTACCCAAGGGGAATTTTTGACAGGGGCTCTCATCAGGGCCGCTTTGGCCTTAGGATTATGTCCCCTATGCTCCTTGCAAGAAGAACGCGCCTCTGTAATTCTTGACGTCACTGTACATGCCTGTTGTACGGGTTTTCTTTTTCTCTCTGGCTGAAGACTACTGCTAAAATTTTATCTAGCCAAAGCCAATATTCCCTACTTTAATCAGTGTTTCATTTAGGGCTCTGACTGCTAACAGAAGTTCCAAATCTGGTTAGGAAAAAACTCAGTAGGGTGACACAACTCACTCCAGACACTAGTAATGGTTAAGGAATTTTTAATAAAACATTCATTACACTAATGGGGTTTCACAATATTCAATTCAATGAAATACTATTTTTATATATGCTAATCATACTAAAATTATACAAGCAACTATTCATAGTAAATCCAAGCTACTATTCATCACAACAAAATTTCTATTCATTCATGGTCTAGGGACCGCCCTTACAATCACCATAAAGTACCTTTCTTCTTAGAGTTCAGTCTCATTCCATTTTTAATTACTATTTTGTACAAAGTCAGGGTTTTTAAGAACACTGATTGCCTCTTAAGGGGTTCTTTTCTGCAAATTATTGTTATTCCTCAGGACGAATTTAGAGGAACGTCCTTTAGAAAAATTTCTACTTACTGTTCCCTTCTTTGTTTGCCAGGATGGACCAGTCTGCTAAGCATGGTATTTCTTCCATTTCCAATCATCTCCAACCCTTTCTTATTCCTGAAGCTCCAAAATGTTCTTCATTACTTTATGAAAACTTTCTTTTGGACTCGATGTTCACCCCCATTTCGAAAGTTGATCCTGTCTTTTCTCTCTAACTTAACTTCAACCCACCCTACTAGCTAAGACCACGGCTATAAAATTCTCCGCAGCTGCTCCTACACTTCTCCATATTCCGTTCAACTTCCACAACCCCCCTAATTCACCTAAAACTCCAAATTCACCTAAAACTGTGCTATTTTCCCGCTTCTACGTCCCTTATATCTCAAAAATGTTCTCCCATTTCCCCTCCCCTTTTTCTTGTTTAATTCTGTTTAATCTGATCCTTGACCACTAAAACCCTTTATATTCATTTCGCTGTATAATTCCTGGCTTGACTATTGCCAGGAAAATGGTCTTTTCAAGGAAACGATCCTTGACCTTTTGCACACCTTAAAACATTTATCCCCATTTCTAATATATTAGAATAAATAATTGCTAAATTTAGCTAACCTAATTATCCCAGAATTTTATTTTAAGTATAATAACTTTTTTTTATTATTGATAAGATAAGGCTTACTTACACTATCCAAAAGAAGTTCTTTCTAAGTTTTTCAATGTTTTCTGGAGTGCCATATGTCCTTCGCTAAGAACATTATCATGGCGTGACTTCAACACTTCTGCTCTCAAGCCAACTGGTATGACTAATTGCTTGAGTGGCTCTTGCCGTGTAGCTCCAGGGTCAGATAAAGTGAAATAATACAATATTCCATCTTCACTTAGATAGAGTGAATCTGGGATTTTAGTGGAAGCTTGGGATTCTCCTTCCAATTGTTCATTCAATTTCTCCAAGTTAGGGTCTTCTCTTTGTAGGGTTTTGATATATGGTAACATTTCTAATTAACATTAGAAATTAACATTTCTAATGTTACCGCGGTTGATATTGGAGCAACTAATTCAGTGGCTCTTGATTTCTTTGGCTTCTTCTGTTTCTCATCTTCATCCAACACTGGTCTAGAAAGAAAATCTGCATTTGAATGGACCCTGCCAGATCGGTATAAAACTTTGAAGTCAAACTCTTGTAACAGCATGATCCAACGTGTTAAACGTGGTGATGAATTTTTCAGATAGAGCAAGTAATTCAGTGGCTGGTGGTCCGTTTTTAGTGTAAAACTAATGGACACTAGAAAAGGTCTGAATTGCATAACTGCAAAAACTATCTATCACCAAGGCTTCTTTTTCTGTGGTGCTATACATTCTCTCCGATTTCTTCAAATTATAATCCACTTGCTGTTCAAGAACCCCGGCAACAGCATAGCAGGATGCATCTGTAGAAACAAAGAACGGTTTTGAGAAGTCCAGGTAGATCAAGAGAGGCTGCGTTGTCAGAGAAGTCTTCAATTTGTTGAAGGCTTGCTGGGTAGAGCTGTCCCAACTAAAAGGAGTTTCTTTCTTTCTTAGTGAGCTGCATCAAAGGATGAGCTATTTCAGCAAAATCTGGGATAAACTTTCTGTAAAATCCTGCCATTCCAAGAAAGGACTGGACCTGTTTGACTGTCCTCGGGATTAGGCAATTTTGAACTGGAGCGACATTGTTTGAATCAGGGTAGACACCATCTCCGCTAACAAGATGACCCAAATTATCTCAACTGTTGCTTCAGAAATTCACATTTTTTAGGCTTGAGCTTTAGGTTATATTCTTTTAGACGCTGGAAAACCGTTTTCAGTTTTGCAAGATGTGATTTGAAATTGGAAGCGATTACAATGTCATCCAGATATGCAAAAATTGAGTCCTTTTGTAAATCCAGTAGTACCAAAGACATAGCATGAACAAACGAGCTTGGGCATTTTTCAACCCAAATGGTATTTTCCTGTATTTAACAATGATGACCAGTGGTAAAAGCAGTTTTGTGCCGATCTGAGGGATGGGCTTCTATTTGGTGGAAACCACTTTCTAAATCTAGTGAACTAAAATAATGTGCATTACCCAGCACATCCAAAATTTTGGACATGTTTGGAATTGGATAGTTGTCCGCTATGATCTTTGCATTTAGTTCACGGAAATCAATATATATATGGTACAATCCATCTTTCTTCTTCACTAAGACAATTGCTGCTGAGTATGGGGAGTTACTCGATTCGATTATACCAGTCTAAAAGATCATGCACCTGTTTCTGAACTTCCTCGGGTACCTCCGTAGCCAGGTGGGAAGGAGCAGCAGTGCATATCACACGCTTCTTGATTAGACCGGAGTTCGAGCCCATCACCATCAAATACAGAGGATGCGGAAAGGTCAGGAAATGACCACTGCATATTCTCGGAACAATATGGTCCTAGTTGCTAATGCTCCTAAAAACCAAATAACAACAACAACTGAACTTCCTTCTTCGGCATATAAGGCACTCTATAAGCTTTTTCCTTGATGGGGATTCTGTCAGTCAACCTGATTCTGTGACAAAAAACTGCGAATTACAAGCTGAGCTGGTGATTTGGCGGATACATCTTTATATTCGCATAAATAAATCCAATAACCTGTGTCTTTGATTGCCTGTTAGATGATCAAGTTCACAGTCTTCAATCAACACAGAAGTTACTCTTTTCTCATCTCTCCTTTCACCTGAAAAATTAACTGAATTGTTAATAAGACTCTCAAGGTTAGAAATGCCCATTTCTTTTGGGAGGTGAAGTGGCTCAGTCAAATTTGCAACAAGTACTGAGACTTTTTCACCTTCACCTATCTTATCAGCTGGGCATCTTACAGCTAAATCATCCTGGCTCAAGTTAGAACTAGGTTCCACTATTACTAGTGGTTCGGTGGAAACAGCAAGCTGGTCACAAAATACTGTCACCATCCTCTGTGGATGCAGGTATCAAACGTTTGCTGGTAAGTTTATCTACAACTTGTCTGGAACTTAAAAATTGTTCACGAATACCTTCTCTTAAACAAATGTTCAGCGGAACTGAGCGCAATATCCCTTTACCTAAATCTATTGAAACCACAAATTTTCTTAGCATGTTTAGCCCTAAAATTATGTCATACCTTTTAAAATTTTCAGAAGCTACTAAAACATTCTCCCGAAAATTCGCACTATCTAACTTAAGATTCACTGTAATTTTCACGTGTATGAGAGCAGTATCACCTGAGACACCTGTCACTATTAGGTCTGGAGTCCTTGGATTTAGCGATCTATCATGCTTAATTTTGTTCAACAAATCTGTACTCATTAAAGTAACACTTGCCCCAGTGTCTACAAGAAATTTGTCATCAATATTTTGAATAGAACCTGTGATCAATGGTAATTTGGAATCATTCTCTAAAATATAAACATGATGTACGTTTTTATGATGGGCATAAGGTTTACCAACTCTTAAAATATTGACAAGGTGAAAGGGTTTTGCAGTGTTGAAAGGCCCATTTATTATTATGTTCAAAAGACTTTCTTTGTTAGAAATAGCGATCTATATCCTGCATGTAACTTCCAACATTGGCATGATATATTTGCCTGCTCAAAATTGCTTTAGGCTGACTTTGTCTCTGATCAAACTCATTTCTAGGTACATCCCTTCTTGACATAAGATAAGAGTTCGTATTACCCCCATTCTGATCATTATAATATGTTCTATCTGGAATTCCACCCCTGTTCTGTACAGAATTGTAACCTTGGTCGTTAGTATAGGATGCCCCAATTTTTGGTAGCCCAGTGTATTCATGCGCTCCGTGATTCGTACACAGGCGAGTGAATGGCAAAGGAGGGGGTGAAAACCACAAATTCTGCCATCAACAAAGCTTTCGCGTTCCACGTGAAAGTGTCAGTCTATGTGGTCACTGACCTTTGCTCTCAAGTACGCATTGTTTGGCAACCATCATTCTGCCCCATCTGAACTTGTTTTACAAAATTCCTCACGATTGCAAAAAGCGGGAAAATGATGTACGGTATTTTCGTTTTGAGGTCGAAAAAATTGTTGATTCAAAGTGGGTATCTGCATTTCCAAATTATTAAGATTTGCGTTGTTTACAGATAATGAATCTAACGATTGTTGAAAGTCTTTTTTTTGATCTTGCACAGGCTTAAGGATATGTTTTAAATTACTTTCCTGTTGATTCAAAACTACATCATCCCTTGTCTGACTGGTGATGACATGAAGTGGCTATTCTTTGATTGTGTTAACTCATCATTGATCTCTTCCGTTTTTGCAATCTCAGTAGCCTGTAAAAAAGTTAAACGATTCTGGGAGAGTACCATTCTTATTTTATTTGAAATATCCCAGACAAATTGTGCCAACATTGCTTGGTCAACGATGGCTGAAGCTTCCGAAGAATTTTCCTGCGTCTTGAATGCAGCTTGTGCCAAATTCTTCACCCGCAAACTGCAACTGACCACCAGTTCTGACGGTCCTTGGATCGCCATTGCAAATTGGTGGAGACAAATAACAATCGGTTCCCTTTTTTTAAACAGAGTCAAAAAAGCATTTTTAAACATGCTGTAGCTTTTCTCTCAACATAGTTCAAGAGAATTGGCCAAAAAGTCAGCTGTAAAACCACGAATTTTGGCCTTAATTACTGCTATCAACTCCCTCTCTTGCTGAAATGCTAGTTCGCCTACGCTCTCTAAAATCTCAAAAAACAACTCAACGGAAGACCCTTCAACATGTTTGCCAAAAAATATTGATACCGATCCAAGGTAACCCACGATATTGGCTAAATGGGGCCTGCCAGGTTTGGAAGGGAATTGTGATTGCTGTGTTCCAAATAAGGGGCCTGACAAATCTACTTCTGTTGTTTGAGGACTGTCCTTCCATTTTTCTTTAGGTTTATAAATGTTTAGATAAGGTTAGGGTCCCCCAAAATGATGTGACTTACCTTTATGTAGAGCTGAAAAGAAACTATAATTTTGGTTATCAACTTATTCTTCCAGAAATATGTTACAACATATAACAACTCGCTCTTTTTTTTTTTTTTTTTTTTTTTGGTAAAGAAAATCTATGAAGCCAAATTCGCCACGAGTTGCTAACTGTTGTTTAAATGGGGTGTCACTGGAGACGGCAGTATTGTGTTGGTGTGGAAGAGAAATGCTTCGCAACCTATTCTCCGTGAGCAACAAAACAAAGAGCACTGTCAAGCTCTCTTTACTACTACAGTAAAGGTCAACGAGGTTCCGTCACTTGTCTTCTATTCTCTGGTTCTTCAACCAACAAAGTTTGTACTGCTCACGGGCATCCGTGTAGAACGGTTTTTCATCCTGGTCACGGTACCAGTATTCCTCAGGGGTTTTTCGTGCCATCATTCTTTCAATGGGGATTAAGTCATTCAACTCTTATTATTACTCAAGATGCAATGTGTATACTAGATTTCCGGGCAAGTTTAATCATTAATATTGATGTTCCAGATTATGCCTGTGGACTTATGTGATTGACTAGTGGCTAATATAATATACTAGGACAACAATCGTGTGCTCTAAAGACCTGTTCTGCAACATGGGGAATAGACTCGCAGCATCAAATTGGCCATGTGTTTTTCATTCTGAAATCTTCCTATTAGACCTCAGAATACTGCAAAAATATGGTTCCTTCACTTTAAATCTTGTGCTCTGGCTAACATGTGGCAAGAGAAAAGGGCCAGAGGCATTAGTGCACAAACAAAATATTTATTGGTAAACCAACAATACTACATACAAGATACACCTGAGTTTGAAGGAGCAGTTTGCTACATATATTCATTAGTATATAATATTAACGTTAGTGTATTACTACATTAGTGTAGAATGTCAAGGGTACATGTATTCAACAGGTCTCTGTTCTTCGTGACGCAGGTTACATGTGCTGAATGAATCACTTCACATATTTTAAGCACACAAATGTGTAGGTATTACATGTGTGGTAATGCTTCTGTCGATAACTGTTGTCTCATTACGTTAGACTAATTGGTTAGTGGTAAGGCAAGTAGCATTATATCAAATAATGTCTTACTGAGTAGGGATGCACTTATGTACTAAATTTAGAGTATAAACAAGTAGAACCTACCAGTAAAGAATTGTCTGATCCACCTCCACTGGTTGTACCTCTCAGATTCTACTCTAGTCTACATGGATCTTCAGTTGCTAGATCTCTGGGAAGAATGCTTATGATGATACTACAACAAGAGTGACTTCCTGGGTATATGGAATAGATTTCTGTCATATACAATGTGAAAGGTGAGCAGTTGACCAGGATCAGCGATTGTCATGGAGAAAAAGGTTCTCTGTTTTCTGAGCTAGACTCTTGTTATAGACGACGACTCTTCCAATACAATCAACAAGAGGGAATCCCAAAAGAGAGAATCATCACGACAAGAAAATCAGGAAGACAGGAACTGGCAGCAGAGCCAGAGCAACAAGCAGAACAGAACAGAAGCGAATAGAACGCTGTCCTCTGTCACCCACCTGAATATATAGGTCCACCCCCTTTCATGCCAATACCACTTATTGGCTAGGGAGCTCATTAGTTGGGGGAAAAATTTCCAGGGATGTCATTTGGGGACAAGGAACATCCAAAACAAAACTCATTGGTGAGAAAACGAATCTCATAACAGGGTGATGTAATAGTACCGAATATATTAGCAGGTGTCCGCTGGGCTCGGAGGCCTGACTTCCTGCATAAGAGCTGTTCAGTGCAGTCAATCAACAGCCATAACATTCATATTTCACCTAGAAGTCTATTTTGTAAATACTCATTCCTTTCTGGAGAAAACTTGGTCAACAGTTGCTAGAATAACATTAACTCACTGTGACATGGCCCGCTTAACAAGAATCTGATAGTGTTCATTTCCTGTCCTTGACCTAGTAAGCTGAAGAAGACTGTTAGTAACAGGATCGAATTACTCACTACAAGTACAGTAGTGACCAAAAGTATGAGGTGACTTAACTAATTAATAACCTTTTAAGGTAAGCACTAGGTGAGAATTTTTTTTTTTTTTTTATGAAAACCCCAAACACGAAAGGTATCAAAACCTATCAACCGTGCATGGGTTGGAGGAGAAGTATGGGGGGAGGGGGAGAGTTTATTAAGAAATAGAATAAAAAGGGAAAGTGTTTTATTAAAAAAAAAATTTTTTTTAATACTATTTATAGTATTTCTGAAACACTTAACAAACATCCAATTAGATACGAATTAATGTGACTTTTTGCTGCTGAACTTCTTGAACAAGTCTCTCAACATCAGAGGATTATGTTGTAATTTTCATCTTTAAACGTTCTGAGAGACTCGCATTGTTCAGAGAGTTTCTTGATTTTTTTTGTATAGTTCATGTTTGAAAATGCTTGCCGTGAAACTAATGCTGTATTCATGTCGCCGCTTATGCTCGCTGTGCGCCGCGCTGGTCATACATAATGTGTGCTAGCAGGAGAGACTGCTTCTATAGGTATGGAGGTGCCTCCGTGGCCAGGTGGGAAGGAGCAGCAGTACGTAGCACCGGCTTCTTGATTAGACCGGGGTTTGAACCCGTCACCAATAAATACGGAAGATGCGGAAAGGTCAGGAAATGACCACCGCATATCCCGGAACAATATAGCCTTGGTTTCTAATGCTCCTAAAAACTAACTATCTAACTATAGAGATGGGATGCACAAATATTCTTGCACGGAAAACTGCAAATACAAATTTGGGGGTTCACAGACTAAAAGATTAACAGTAGCCGCAGGCATAGGCAAAAGCGGTTCTTGCACTTCTATTGTAACGAGCAGCAGCCTAGAGAGCAAATTGCTGGGGCCTTCAAGAGCTGCTGGGAGTCATCATGGAACAAATAAATACATGAGCTATGTTAGGGTAAGTAAGAGTAAGAACAGGTGCATGTGCACTTTTATATATACCAAGGCTAGAAGTATAGTAAATAAATTTGATGAATTTGAAGTGTTGATCAAGGCATCAAAGGCAGATATTGTTGGGATATCAGAGACATGGTGTCACACAGATATAAGCAGCGCAGAAATGGAATTTGGGGAGTACAATGTATACAGAAAGGATAGGACAGGAAGGGAGGAGGGTTATGCTGTTAGTTAGGAAACACGTAAATGCATCCAATTGACATTGGTTGAGTCAGTTTGGTGTGACATAAGCATTGGGAAAGGGAAAATGAGAGTAGGTGTGTGTTATAGAGCTAATAAATCTGATGAGTATAGTGAGCAATTGTGCAGAGAAATAGAGTGGGCCAGTAAATCAGAATGTCTTATAATGGGGGATTTTAACTTCAAAAATATTGATTGGAACTTGTAGATTGGTCGCTAGCAAGACTTTTGTGGATTTATGGGATGACTTTTTTCTATAGCAACATGTTCGAGAGGCAACCAGAGGAAGTAATACTCTTGATCTTATAATCAACATTGATTATTCATGCATTAAGAATTTGCAGATAAACGAACCACTGGGTGGCAGTGATCACAGTGTATTGATGTGGGAATTACTTAAAGATGTAACTACCATCAAGAGTAAAGGGAAGGGTGTTTGTTTTCGTAAAGGTGGTCTACAGTTTTTGAATTCTATACAGTGGGATCAACTGATATTAAAAACAGGAATTCAAAATGGGAGGCCTTTGGGGAATTAATCTTGGAGGCTACTAGACTTTTCATAACAACTAAGAAATACTGTTCAAGATTTAGGCCTAAATTGATGTCAGATGAACTAATGATGCTCATGACAGATATGAAAAATGCATGAGGTTCATATAAATTATTAGGTGACACAGAAGCCTATGGCAGATATAAGCTAGTCTGTAATCAAATCACATATGGCAGATATAAGCTAGTCTGTAATCAAGTCACAAAGGAGGTTAGGCAAGCGAAGGCTGATTATGAGAAATCCTTAGCAAAGGATGAACAGTAAAACAACAGAGACTTTAGTATTAGTATTAGCAATGGCCACATGGTGCAAGGAAACCTAGAGCTTATGCTGTACCAGCCAAAAAAATAAATAATTATAATAAATGTATATGTACCAATAAAAAAAAATAAGAAGAAGAAGAAGAAGAAGAAAAAAATAAAAATTAATAAATAAGAGAAAAGGAAATGGACAACCTCAGCATTTCCCTTCTCCTGTAGATAATTATACAGCTGACCTTAGAATTTCCCCAAACTGTCAGCCTCTGAATGATGAGAATCTACCGAAAGAGCAAGCTGGCTTTAGGACAGGATTCTCAACTATGGATCACCTTCACGTAATATCACAGCTAATGGAGAAAGCAAATGAAGATAAAACACACCATTATGTCTAGCATCTGTGGATTATGAAAAGGCATTTGACTCCATACGGCATAAGTCACTGGAAAGACAAGGAATAGATACCCCATATATTATGATTTTGAAGAAAATATATATTGCTACCTCCTTTATTAGACTAGACAAAGACAGTAGCAAATTTAAAATTAGGAAAGGAGTTTGACAAGGAGACACAATATCTCCAAAGTTGTTTACTGCTGCCTTTGAGGAAGCTTTCAGAAGATTAGACTGGTCGCAGAAAGGAGTCAATGTGAATGGAGAGTACCTAAACCATTTACAATTTGCAGATGACATTGTGGTTATTAGCCACGATCACAAAGAATTAGAGGAAAATCTTAATCAGTTATGCACAGTTAGTAAGGATTTTGGACTAAAGATGAATATGGCTAAAACAAAAGTAATGATGAACAAGTATGCCACAGAAAGGGATATAATGATTTAAGGAGCAGTAATTGAAAAGGTGGAGTCATATACTTATCTGGGAAAAGTCATTAGCTGTAATTATGATAAATGGCTGGAAGTCAAGAAAAGAAATTTTGGATGGATAGACTTCAGGAAATATAGTCACATACTGAGGAGCAATATCCCAATTTTTCTGAAACGTAAAATAATAAACCAATGTATACTCCCCACCATGACTTATGGAAGTGAAACTTGTGCACTCACCAAAAGAATGGAAGAGAAGCTGAGAACTACACAGCCAAGAATGGAACGAATTATATTGGGAATCCAACTGTTAGATAAGAAGAGAAACACATGATTAGGCAGCAAACTGAACTAAAGGACATTCTTATCAAAACTAAAAAACTAAAATGGTCTTGGGCAGGACACATTGCGCGAAGACAAGATGACAGATGGACTGAAAAAAATTGAATGATACCCAAGAGGAGCTAGAAGAAAACCTGGAAGACAACGACGGATGTGGACAGACGAAATTAATGAGTGTGGTTAGCAAATAGATGGCCTTTGCACAAAACGGAAGGAACTGGAAAGTTGCTGGAGAGGCCTTCATTCTGCAAGTGCAAAGTGTGTTAGTTGTCTAACGGCACCAGGGGGTTCCTCCATTTTGTTGTACTCTGTGCAGCACAGAACTCTCTGAAGGTCAGAGATTTAAAAAGTGTGTGGGGAGTGGACAGATGTGTAGTGTTATGTACTGTTGTTCTTCTGACCATTTAGCCGTTGGGGTCCCCAACCTGCAGTGGATTAAAAATGGCTGATGATGATGACAGCCTCTACCACCCGTGTAGGTAACTTATTCCAGTAATTTATAACTTTCTGGCTAAAATAAAACTTCCTGCAATCCAGTCTAAACAATTTCCCTGTAACTTGAAATTATGGCCCCTAGTTCTAGAATCATTTATAATCGTGAAAATTTCGCCCTCATTCATTTTGCTTATGACTCTCACAGCCTTAAACACCTCAATCAAGTCTCCTCTAAGGTGTCTAGTTTTCAAGCTCTGCAACCCACATATTCGAAGTCTTTCCTCATATGGATGCACTTTTACTGATCTCACCAGGCGAGTTACCCATCTCTGGACCCTTTCAAGAAGCACAATGTCTTTCTTTAGGTGCGGTCTCCATAACTGAACACAGTATTCCAAGTGTGGTCTATAAATAGCTTTATAGAATAGGATTATGATGTCCTTATCATTACTAGAAATTGTTCGAAACATCATCAATCTGCTTGGCAGCCATCATTAACTACTGTACCAATCTTTACATCATCTGCAAATTTAGACATCATGCCCTCTATCCCTTCATCGATGTAATTTATGAAAATCAAAAACAATGGTGGTCCTAATACTGATCCTTGCGGAACCCCACTTCTTACGTCAACCCAATCTGTGGAAAAACTATTTATCACAACCCTCTGCCTCCTGCACTAAAGCCATCCAGCTATCCATCTAAATATTTTCCCTATGATACCAACCTGTTCCAGCTTATAAAGTAACTGCTCATGTGGGACTGAGTCAGATGCTTTGCTGAATCCAAATAAACAACGTCGAAATTATTCTCAAGTTCAGCTCTTGAGTGACCCTATCAAAATAGCTAACCAGATTAGTTAAACATGATTTTTCCCTTTACAAAACCATGCTGACTATCCGTCAGAATTTCTATCTAAATGATCCTGAATTCCAACTTTGATCATTGTGTCCATGATTTTCCCTACTACTGAAGGTAGACTAACTAGCCAGTAATTTCTCACTTCACTCTTAGAACCGCCCTTATGTATTGGGGATACATTGGCCCTTTTCCAATCCAACGGAATCACTCCCGAGTCCAATGATGTTCGCATGATTAGCCTCAATGGTTCAATACACTCACTTGCCGCCTCCGTTAAGATTATAGGGTATATGCCATCAACCGCAGGAACCATACTGGCCTGTAGGCTCAAAAGTTTTTTTATCAAATAAACATGTGAAGTTTCAACATCGTTAATTACATTTTTTTCAACTTCACTCCCATAATTTCTCATTGATTTAAAGGGTTTTTCTTCTGTAAATATTGATGCAATGTAACTGTTCAGCTCATCTCCAACTTCATTTGGAGTATATAATACCATCCCATGTATACAGTATGTACGAGTGATTTCTGCACCAAGCAAGCATTTTCGTATTTCAAAAAGTATGTTTCAGAGAGCGAGTGGTGAACAAGTGTTTTAGTGAATTAATCTTTGTAAACAAGTGTTGTGTGCGTTAGTGTAAATCATGAACTGTGTTTAAATTAGAAATAAAAATCTACAATTTCTTAATTGTATTCTTATGTGCTTGTTCCTGAACTGTGCATGAAATACAAAGGGTACTAGGAAAGTTTTGCAATACAGCTTTGTTTATTTAATTTTTTCAAAGTAATTTCCTCTACATTCAATACACCTCTCCATCCTCCGAAACCAATCTTTAAACCAGTTCTGCCAAGTTTCACTAGGGAGTAAAGCACACTCGTTGTCCCAAGCCCGTAGAAGGTCCTCAACACTGGAAAACCGCCTCCCTTTTAGCTTCATTTTCACATGCGGGAACAGTGCAAAGTTGCAGGGAGCAAGGTCTGAACTGTAGGGAGGGTGCTCGAGAAGTTTCAGTCCTGTCGTAAAATATTCGGTGCAGGCTTTGGCGCGGTGAGCTGGAGCATTATCGTGATGGAGGTACCAGGTGTCCAATCTTGACTTTGGCCGCAGGTTTTTCATAGATCCAATGACTTTAGGCAGGCATTGTTCAGTATACCACTTAGCTGTGACTGTCTTCTGCGTGTCTGAAACGACACGTTCCACAATTCCACTCGATTTGAAAAATACAGCTATCATTTTCTTCTTTACAGATCGGGAATTTCTGACAATTACGGGTGTGTCGTCATCATCAAAGACCCTAACTTTGTTTTGAGCCTTGGTCGGCAGATCGTAATAGTACAGCCAAGTCTCGTCACCTGTCACGATGTTGTTCACATACCGAGATTGTCCCTTATCAAACTTTTTTAACATCTCCCGGCACCAAGTCACGCGTCGTGTCATCTGCTCTTCAGTCAGTTGATGCGGCACCCAGAGAGAACAAACTTGGTCGGCAGATCGTAATAGTACAGCCAAGTCTCGTCACCTGTCACGATGTTGTTCACATACCGAGATTGTCCCTTATCAAACTTTTTTAACATCTCCCGGCACCAAGTCACGCGTCGTGTCATCTGCTCTTCAGTCAGTTGATGCGGCACCCAGAGAGAACAAAGTTTCTTCACATGCAAATGATCTTGCAGAATCGAACGAATTGCTGGTGCATTTAGGCCCAAAGTATCCTCTATCTGTTGGTAGGTCACTCGCCTGTTTTCGTCAAGCATTTTCCTCACAGCAGTAACGTTTTCCTCCGTAACTGACGTTCGTGGCCTTCCCGGCCTCTCCGAATCCTCCAGAGTGAAATTTCCCCTTTGGAATTCTCTATACCACCCGAATATCGTTGTACGATGTGGACAATCATCATCTAGTGCAAGAGTCATTTCTTCTAAGCACTGGTCTATGGTTAAACCACGCACGAAATTATACCGCAAAACTGTCCTTATCTCATTTCGTGACCACGATGCCATCGCAAGCACTTTACACTCTCACTACTAATGAATAACTGAGCCCATCGACTTGGCGCTGCGGCTACTATGCACGTATGAACATGTCTCAACATGCAGCAACAAGCAGCTTCCTGTGATTCATTGTTGCGTCATATTGCAAAACTTTCCTAGTACCCTTTGTATGTCACGTTGTTGCCGAAATAAGCTTGTTGGTTTTGCTACATTTGTGTAGAAGTGGTATTAATTAGAAGCGCAGCGGAAGCCACTGTCAAAACTTGTGAGAAAAGTATATGAACTCTATTTTGGATATAAGGTCGGTGATCAAGATAAAAGTATGGGTTCTAAAGATTTCCTGTAGTTCATGTTCAAGGACATTAACGGGCTGGCTGACTTAGAGGTAGTCATAAATCGATGCAATAAATCAGGGGTGGCCAACTTAATTTGTGATGCGATCTACTTTTTTTCTTCGAAATGTGCCGCGATCTATCATCTCAAGAATTTTATTGCACATGGTTAAAAAAGGTAAGAGCACAGCAATTCTTCGTCTTTGTTTGTTTCAAATACGAAAAGGCCGATTCACACAGATATGTGGAATCAAAACAGAAATTTAAAAGTTCACTGCATTGTTTTTTTTTTTTTATTTGGGTACTTTTCTCGGCAAACGTATTTTCAAAAGTATTTTTCTGGTGAGCTGGCTTTTAGGAAGATATCGTTTAGCAATGTAATAGGAAGATATCGTTTAGCAATGTAATAATTTCATTTTCAAGTAATATTTTCTCCATTTGAAAAATCTCAGTGATTTTTCTGCAATTTGTTTCGTATCTAAGTCGAGATTGAACAGATAAGAAATATATTGAACAATATCTTCAATTGTTTTAAAATCTCCGAATCTGGTTTTAATATCATCCACAACTTTCGCAATTTCAGAAACCTATTTCTCACTATTACATTCAAAAACAGGATATTTTTGCAAATGATCTTGCATATTTGCAAAATGATCGAATTCTTTTTCTTTTAGATCCTTAGCTACTGCCAAAAATTGATATTTATATGCATAAATACTACTAGTCATATCACCCAAATTTTTATTTTTTTCTTGTAATTCCAAATTCGGATTACTTAATTTACTGGTAAAATCTGCCAAAAAAAAAAAAAAAAAACCGGCAGATTACAAAACCACTCCCTATCTTGCAGCTGCTGATAATCATCTCCCCTTTGATCAATAATTTTTTATTTTTAATTTCATCCAGCAAATTTCGAAATCTCTGTAGAAACTTACTCCGACTCAGTCACCTCACATCTGTGTGTAATATCAGATCTGTTCATTTTTATTGAGTTGCATTTTGAAAAGTCTCCTTTGAAGAGATTGTTCTCTGATGGAATTCTCGATTTTGAAAGCTATGTCCATAACACTTTTAGTATTTAATGTTTTGCTGGCTAACACTTGATGGATGATACGGTGGCAACTCAAAATTTCTGGGAATTCATCATCCTTTTGGCACAATGCGATGAATCCGTTAAGATGCCCCGTCATTGTTTTAGCTCCATCTGTTGTTATTGATACGAGCATAGTGGTAATTTAATTTTTTTTTTCAATAAAATTTTTGAATGTGTTAAATATATCAAGACCTCTAGTTCTTTCTTTTAACGAAATCCATACGAATAAAAACGAGCAATTGACTGTGTCACTGACGTCTGTAGGTTCATCCAGTTGTAAAGAAAAGGACACACCATTAGCAATATGAGACGCGATATGAGTTCGCTTACAGTTTTACTCATTTTTTCAATGCATCGTGTCACACTAGTTACAGATAATTGCAGATCTTGAAGAGCACTTTTTTAATTCCATTTTTCTTAAAAATTTCAAAAAGAGAATCTGTTATTTCTAAAAATGCGTCTTTGATGAATTGATTAGAAAATGGTTTGTATTTTTTTTCAAGAAGATGACTCACTTTAAATGATGCTACAGATACTGCCTTAGATTGTTGTTGTTATTTGGTTTTTAGGAGCATTAGCAACTAAGGCCATATTGCTCCGGGGATATGCGGTGGTCATTTCCTGACCTTTCCGCATCCTCCGTATTTGGTGGTCATTCCCTGACCTTTCTGCATCCTGCGTATTTGGTGGTCATGGGCTCGAACCCCGGTCCAATCAAGAAGCGTGTGCTATGCACTGCTGCTCCTGCCCACCTGGCTATAGAGGCGCCCCTTTAGATTGTAAATTAGGTGTCACAGAAATTTTGTTGTGTGAATAATCTGGATTTAAGCTCTTTTAATTTATTTTTTCTAAGGTCAGTATTAGGCAGAAAATCCGATTGGCATTTATCACGAAGTGCGTTGAAGTGCCTTTCTAAATTTCCTTTTTTGGGTATAGCCATGGAAGCATTGCAAATCAAACATTTTTCTTTTATCATTACAAAAAAAGTATTCTAGTTCCCACCCTTGATGAAAATGATACGTTTTACTCTTTTTCGTAGTATTCATTTTAAATCAAATTAATGAATAAGTACTGTCCAGTTCTTAATATTAAGTAAGCTATTTAAATAAGCATTCGACACATACACTATGCTCTCCACAACGATCTGCGTGAATTTTCACTAGACAAGCCTAGCGGCTGCGCTGCGTGGCTAGTCACGTGGTTCAACGGATATGTAATAATCGTATGCAGTGGGGCGCTTAATAATAATAAAACGTTTAGATTTTGAATAATCTATTTATTATTATTATTATTATTCTTATTAACCATATGGCTCAAGAAAGCCTGAGGCTTCTGCTGCAAGCATGGCAAAAAATATCATCTTTATTGTTGCTAAGCAGGATACAGGTAATACACAGTACTAGAAACAATATTACTCATCATGGCGACATGGTCAGGAATACTAAATGGGCTGCAGATAATAAATTAATAGTATCACCAATGACAGACTACCCTGAGAGAGAAAACAAGAGTCAGAAGTAGAAGGGAATCACCAAGAAAGAGAAGAATTATGATATCCAGCTCAGGATCATAGTGTGCCAAGCCCATATCACTAGATGTGAGCCCCTGGGGATCTTTTTTATATATACAGGCATACCTCGGTTAACGTTACCTCTGATAACGAAGCTTCGATATAACGAAGTCCGCAATTTCAAGCCCCATTTAACATAAAAAAAATTCCAGTTTAATCACCTGAAATCTAAACAAACTGACGAAATTACGGAAACCTTTTGGGCTTCTCGTGGTTGGTTCGAGAAATTTAAAAAACGGGCCAGGAGAATTAACAGGAGAAGCCGCAAATAAGTTTTCAGAAAAACTAAAGGAAATAATTGAACGTGAAAATTTTCCACCAAATTTGGTGTTCAATGTTGACGAAAGCGGTTTGTTCTGAAAACGGCTACCAACAAAAAGTTTCATTTCTATTGAAGAAAAACCAGCTGCTGGGTTCAAAGCAGCTAAAGACCGTTTAATGTTACTCTTTCGATCAAATGCCTCTGGCGATTATAAATTAAAATTGTTATTAGTTTACCATTCAGAAAATCCGAGGGCGTTAAAAGGTAACATAAAAATGAATTTACCTGTAATATGGAAAGCAAATAGAAAAGCGTGGGTTACCAAGGAGTTATTTACTGATTGGTTTGTTAACCACTTTTGTCCTGAAGTAAAACGGTATTGTCTAAAAAACAACTTTGAAGAAAAAGCTCTTTTGTTGTTAGCCAATGCTCCGGGACATCCTACTGATCTTAACACGTTGGACACATGCATTCCTGTCAAAGTTGTGTTTCTTCCAGCAAACACAACTTCTCTGATTCAACCATTGGATCAGGGAGTGATAGCATCATTTAAAGCTTATTATCTGCGTCGAACATTAAGCAATTTAACTGAACTAGAGGATAAAGAGGAAATGACAGTTAAAACTTTTTGGAAAAACTACACCATTAAAAAGGCAATTGAAAACATTGATAGTTCTTGGAAAGAAGTCACTAAGAAATGCTTAAATGGAGTTTGGCGCAAAATATGGCCAGAAGTTGTACTAGAAGAAGAAAATAGCATCCAAGAAATTAGAAATGAAGTTATCCAGATGGCTCAATCAATAGGTTTCGAAAATGTCGATGAAGAGGATGTTAGAAATTTATTGAATGCAGAAGATGGTTTTTCAGTGGAAGATTTAGAAAACCTTGTTAGCAACGAAGACAAAGATAATGAAGACGAAGTTAAAGAAGTTCCTGCCGAAAAAGTGTTAACAAACAAAGATTTAAAAAGCTGCTTAAATGACATTGAAAACGTTTAAATTTTTTTAGTGAAAATGATCCTGATTTAGGAAGAAGTTTTATTGTTAAGCGATCAGTGTTAAATGCAATAACTCCGTATAGGCAATTGTTAAATGAAAGAGAAAAAAAGCATAAGCAATCAACTTTAGACTCATATTTTAAAATGTGATTTCACTTTGTATGTAAGTTGAATGTTTATTTAATAAAACTTTTCTTTGTTCGAAAAAAAAGCTTTATTTTCTTTACGTAGGAACGTATCCCTATTCTGGCCATAGTATTTTTACCTCTGAAAACGAAGTTTCGCTTAACGAAGTAATTTCGTGGAACGCATCCTATTCGTTATTCGAGGTATGCCTGTATTTAAAATTCGTCGTGATCGACCGAAATTAAAGCCGCGATCGACTTGTTGGCCACCCCTGCAATAAATCATGTGTTTTGCTGTTCCGGTGATATGGCGGGAACCTCGAGACCACATAAACAATTTATTACTTTTTCATGGCCAATATACGAGTCCAGTTCTTCCTTGAATTTATTTAAGCTATCAACTTCCACACCGACAGATGGAAGTTTGTTCGAACAATCAGCTACCCGCTGGCTAAAGGCAAATTTCCGCACATCAATTTTACAACTGTCTTAATCACTTTATTAACACGTGGCGGACCAAAAATTATATTACAAATGGAAAATAAAAAAAAAATTCCAACAGTTTGCAAAATAAATAATACATGTCAATGAAATTTGTCATGGAACTACTTTCTGTTGTGGAACAAATGTTTCGTGTGTGGAATTATGGGAGAAGCATGCTCGTATATATATATATATATTTTTTTTTTTTTTTTTTTTCTGGGAAATCCAAGAATAAAATAGAGAGCGCCTCCGCAGCCAGGTGGGAAGGAGCAGTAGCAGTGCGTAACACACTCTTCTTGATTAGACCGGGGTTCGAGCCTGTCACCACCAAATACAGAGGATGCGGAAAGGTCAGGGAATGACGACCGCATATCCTCGAGCAATATGGCCTTAGTTGCTAATGCTCCTAAAAACCAAATAACAAACAATAACAAAAAATAAAATAGAGTATCCCAACATACCTTCTGCTCTGAGGCCGCTTCCTCCCGATCGATGATACAATGCCAGTACCAAAGCCACTAGAAATTTATGGACGTGACTGTGACTTAGAATCAGAAAATGAGTCTCCAAAAGATGCAGAACCCAGAACGAGTACAGATCCAGATTTTTCAACTCTTGATACTCCAAAGCTGCATCTGATCACACAGGCAGAATTGAACATTTTTGTCAGAGATTTGGACCTCTCCAAAACCAATGCTCAATTACTAGGATTAGAGCTTCAGAAGTGGAATCTGCTTGAAAAGGGTGGCAAGTTGTCTTTTTTAAAGGAAGAGGCAATCTAACACAACGATCTTTATTTCATGGATGGTGCTTTT
This sequence comes from Mastigoproctus giganteus, assembly GCF_048544385.1. NCBI lineage: Eukaryota > Metazoa > Arthropoda > Arachnida > Uropygi > Thelyphonidae > Mastigoproctus > Mastigoproctus giganteus. The sequence goes on from NC_143579.1 coordinate 92,105,876, forward strand.
GTTTATTGTAACAATGTCCAGGATTTGGACACGTACCCGGGCAGTGGAGGCTTTTCATTGATTCATCCAAAGTCAGTTTGAAAGCAGTTTTACTCCATAACGGAAAACATCCATATATACCATTGGCCGATGGAATTCTCGTGCAGGAAACATAGAGAACCTACAGGTTCTTTTTCAAAAAATATGAATACAAATGGAATATCTGTACCCACCTAAAAGTGGTAGCTTTGTTGACTGGTTTGAAAGGTGGATACACTAAATACTGTTGCTTTTTATGCGAGTTGGACAGCCGAGCAAAGGATTCTCACTACAGGGTAAAAAATGACCAGACCGTTCAGAAACTACACCAGGCCAGTGTAGCACAAATATAGCACATCTTCCTGTGGTGGATAAGTACATCATTGCACATCAAGCTAGTTTTGATTAAAATATTTTGGGAAGCAATGGACAAAAAAGGAGAAGGATTTTCTTGTTTGAGGCAAAAGTTTCCTCGAATCAGTGAGGCCAAGTTAAAAGAAGGAATTTTTGTGTGCCCTCAGATCAAACTGCTGTTCCAAAATGAGGAATTCACTAAAAAATTAAATGCTACAGAAATAAGAGCCTGGAAGGCATTCGAAAACGTCTGCCGAATTTTTAGGCAATGGGGAATTACAAAATTACAGTGAAATTGTGAATGAGCTAATTTTAGCGTACAGAGAGTTGAGATGCAACAGGTCGTTAAACCTTCATTTCCTACATTTCTATTTAGGCTTTTTTTCTACTGAAAACTTGGGAGCTGTCTCCGATGAACGCGGTAAAAGGTTTCACCAAGATATTTCTCAAATGGAAAAAAAGATACCAGGGAAAATGGAGTCTAAATATGTTAGCAGACTACTGTTGGAATCTCGTACGGAAGATACCAGTGGACGATTATAATAGACAAAATAAGCGTTTTGTTATCAACATTTTTTAAAGTAGAATAAGGAAACACATTGTTCAATATTTAGTACTGTATGTAACATTTTCTTAAAATATATGAAATCTTTTTTACTAGAAACTTAGTTTTTGACTTTAATCACTTCTCCCTTAAAAACGGGTAGCGAAAAAAAATTTTTTTTTTTCCCGACCAGTGTAATCTGACAGTGTCGGAATTTTGAGCGAATGGTGTACAGACAGAAAAGTGGCTATAGTGTAAGCACCATAGCTTTTATAGCAACCCTATAAAATAGTTGTATTTAACAAGATAAATATTCAATATTAGAGGAGGTGGAGGAGATATAAGATCATAGTAATACGAAGTCCACATGGGACTCATTCGGAAGGTATTGTATGTGAAAATGCACATACAGTACCTTCCGAATACCATTTCCCATTTTATATCATCGCCTAAAAGGAAGTAGGACTTTTGTAAAACTCGTTATTGCATAAAGTGAATTTACATTTAATCATCCCGACAAGGCCCATCGCCACCTAGACATGCGGCAACTTCTGTGGATATATCCTGAAATTACGCTGGCACACAGACAGACATGGCGCCTCCGTAGCCAGGTGGGCAGGAGCAGCACACGCTTCTTGATTAGACCGGGGTTCGATCCCATGACCACCAAATACGGAGGATGCGGAAAGGTCAGGGAATGACCACCGCATATCCTCGGAGCAATTTGGCGTTAGTTACTAATGCTCCTAAAAACCAAACAACAAACAAACAACAACAGACAGACATACGTTCCGTGTGCCAGCTTAATTTCAAATTGAAGTCCCACAGATGCATTTTGGAGATTCTCACCAACTTTGTGTGCACTCCTTTGCAAACTAGCTACATGACTTTCGAGATTTAAAAATTTATCACTGGCATCGTAGCCTCCGCCAGATCTAAGGGAACATGGAGCCATGCTCCCACAAACTAATCAATCTGGAAGGTTTCTGACCCCTTGGTGCATTTTATTGCCTACTTACAAAAATTGATATAATTGCCTCTATGGCAGAATTGTTGGTGATGAACACATTAAAAATTTAATTTTTTTTCCTACCCCACAAAATAAAAATAAATAACTATGCTTAAGATTTGTAGATGAGATGCTAAACACATGCAAATGCGTTGGCGTTGTCCAAAATTTACTAACCCGAAAAGAAAATAAATAAATAAATAAAAATAAGTGCACCGTAAATAATTACCTAATGCTGATAATTAAGTAAAAATAACTTAGACAATAAAATTAACTAATCTTTTCTATAACCTTCCCTCCACCCCCTCCTCTTTTTTTTTTTTTTTTTTTCATTTCAGCTTTCATACGTATGAAGATCCAACTACTATTAGTTTTAGTTTTATGTTTAGCATTAGCATTAGTAGAGGCATATGATGCAAGAAAGCAAGCTTGTTCAGCATCAGCCAAAAAAAAAAAAAAAAAGCACAACCACTACTCCCATTTCACCCCTCCGTTCGTTCGAAATACCTGTCCAGCTGAGCCTTAAATTTGTTTAGGCTATCAACTTCAACAACAAGTGATGGAAGTCTATTCCACAAACCAACTGCCCGCTGGCTAAGGGCAAATTTCCGCACATCTATCCGACATCCGTTCTTCCTCAATTTGAATTTATGCCCTCTCAGGTGATTATTCTGAGCAAGAGGAAGAATCCCATCGGCATTGAGCATGCTCAAGCCATTCAAAGCCTTATACACCTCTATCACTATCCACCTTATACACCTCTATCACTATGTGGCACTGGAGGTTCATTTTTAATTTTTAGAAAATATTTAGAATTGTAAGAAATTTTGCATTGACTTTATGTATGCAGTCCTAGATTATGATAGCAGTCTTTCTTGCATTCCAAAATATTATACTGCTGTACTTGTTCCCTACAAATCTACTTGAAGAAAAGTCATTAGTAAGGGGCATTGTACAAATACCTTTTTTTTTTAAATGCCTATCAGTCTCATCTTAATCATTAAAAATCCATGCCACCGCCTCATTTTCCAGGAAAAACAGTTCATTGTGAGAATAAATCTTTAGGTTCCGAAAACGGGACGAGCGAAGTCTGAGATGAACCTGATAAAAATTAGTTCATGTAGGCTAACTGTGAAGGTAAAAGTAACAAAAAAGTGACTTTTATTGTCGGAAAGGTTAACCTTGACTTTAGCACGATTTTTAATTAACGGCTTACTAGACAGTACATTGCACTTTAATAAAGGTAAGTGTCCTTATTATTTCTCAAAACCATCAACAAAAAATTCACCGTACATATTAAGTATGCAATGGCATCACCTTAAACCAGGTTTTTAATTTTTCTCTTTATTAATTCCATTAGCTATAAATTACCACACCGTCGGCAAACAGATATTCTGTCACGCGAATGTCATAAAAAGAGGCTGTCGACGACAATGACTTTCTGTAGGTCAGTAGGCCAGACAACAATAAAAAAGAAAATAAACAAAAATAAAACAAGTAAATAAATTTTAAAATGATTAAAAAGAACCACTATATCCATCTCTTGGCAGGTATTCTAAATTAAAATTTAGTCAACTTAAAGTAAAAATTATATGATAGACCTTTGCGCAAGCACTACTGAATTATTAACTAGGGGCCGAATTTTCGGCTCTTTTACTGGCTTTGCCCGGCATAGTGGAATTTTAATGCGCATTATTGCTTTTACAAGTACAGTAATTAGATGTCAGGTTTTGTCTGTTGGTAAGTACGAGTAGTTGTAATGGAAGGTGTCATTGCATTGGTACGATAGATACTACTTTGAATATATCTACTTGCCGTGGGTAGCATTTATGCATAATAGCCACCAGTTATGGAAGATATGAAAATAGAGTACTGTGCATCTACACAGTGTAGCCGCTCTTCTTTTTTTTTTTTTTTTTTTAATTCACACCATCACTAATCAGCCACAATACTTAATAACAAACAAGATGTATTGCAAAGATTTATTTTATTTGTTCTGTCTTAAAATTTGATCTTATCTTAAAACTAGACTGCAAACTTCAGAGTTCTAATTCTCGCTGAACTTTCATTGTGCATATTTGTAGAAGCTCCATGGAGCAGAATAGATGCAATCACCTCTCTCTCTCTCTCTCTCTCTCTCTCTCTCTCTCTCTCTCTCTCTCTGAATGAATTATTTGCATGTCTTTAGCGTCCTGGGACATATGACTTGTTTTGACATCGTTAACTGACTGCTAACGTTTTTGAACAAATTGAAAGTCACATCTTCGCCATGAAACCCTTGTAAAGTAAACTTGCTGTACTACTACTACCACTGCTCTCGCCAAGTTTACTGGCAGAGAACAAAATGTACTCAGACGTTCATACAAGCAGAATCGAGTCTATAATCAGTTCCATTAATTCTGATAGGAATGACGCGTAATATAGGCACAATATAGCCCAGAAGGCCCTTGTGCCAAAAACCCTCCAATTCAACGACATACTCGTAATATAGGATGCCTAATGTTATGAATGTCCATTGTTAGCCGAAGGTGTAACATACTTGTTCCTAAAGTTAAATTGGCGAAAAAGGTACTATAGTATATCAAATAGTAAATTTATTTACGTAGTCAAAGAAGAGAAACAGTAATATCATTTTGTGAAGAAAAGAAGCCGAAAATGAAACTTTTACGATTCCTCTTTGCAAAGCAGTTGACTGGAATGGCCCGACCAGTGTTTCTCAAACGGTGCTCCGAAATACTCGTCACCCTCGCTGGTAGCACAGTTGGTATAAACATCATCCTCTGCACACCGGGTAGAAAATACCCGAGTTCAGATTTCGTCAATGACGCGGGGAATGTTTATAGGCCCTTTTTTTTTTTTTTTTTTTTCATTACGTGGCTGAGTTAGTCGGTTTCAGACAAAGGCAGCATGGCATGGTTTCCCCTCCTGGAAACTTTGGTTTTTCGTCCAACGAACAGAAAATCGCCCAGGAACACATGCAAATTACAGAAATAATATATGGCGTAATATGGTCTAAGTCGCTGCGCCTAAAACACTACAACAACCAACCAACCAACCAAAAAGCGATAATTAAGATTCCATGCTGAGGAATAAACTACTTAATTCATTTACAAGTATTGTCATGACTTTTGGTTCATTTTCTAGATAGGTTTTACGCTAATATAATATTTAATATATATATTTGCTCTGGTAATTCAGAACAAATACATGAGTCAGGGATTCATTATACTGCATACGGTCTAGCAGATCTACATCCTTCCTAAAATGAAACTATCAGACCTGTATACTGTGCTCGGCCTAAACATGGTCTTGTACAAAGGGATAATCACCTCCTTATCCCTGCAAGCAAAGTTCTTGTATATCGTTGACTACACTATGAGCTGTCATGGCAGCCTTTTTGCGCTATCAGAGAACCTCATGTCTGACTGCACAATTATCCCCTGGTCTTTTTCATTTTCCACTATGCTGAGTGTAGCAATAATCCCAGATTAGAACAGTTGGTATGCTAATCTGGGATTATTGCTGCCAATATGCAGTCCCTGCTTTTGTCAATATTAAACTTCAACTGCCATTTCTCAGCGCATCCAACTAATTTTTCTAGATCTAGTGTTGCAGTTGCCTACCGTGATTATTGTTATTAACCATCGTGCCAACCTTTGTATCATCTGAAAACTTAAGCTTTTGCCTTCATCAATATCATTGATGAAGGCAAATATAATAATAAATATTGAAAACAACGATACGCCCAGAACTGAACCGTGGGAGACTCCACTGATATCATTAATCCCCAAACATTTTTGTGGATTAATGATAATGATTAATGATATTAATGATATCATTTTTGTGGATTAATGATAACCATTCTCTGTCTTCTCCCACACAATTATCCCTTTATCCATAGCAGTAACTTGCCCTTAATGTTATTGCTCCAGTTTGCACAGCAATCTTTTAAGTGCAACAGCACCAAACGTCTTCAACAAATATATGTTATTGAAATTTCCATATTTCGCAAAGAACTGAATGAAAAAAATCGATATTTTTTACTTCGCAAACAGTGGAAGACATCAAGTTCTGTTTATGCTCATTCATGAGTCGAGAAAAGGTGTAAACAACCGTATGTGATATAGTAGTAGTAGTAGTAGTAGTAGTGGAATATGATGCAAGAAAGCAAGTGTATGAGTTTATGCGGCATCAGCCAAAAAAAAAAAAAAAAAAAAAATCACACCATTTCCTCCAAATGCCTGTCCAGTTCCTCCTTAAATTTATTTAACTTATCAACTTCCACAACTACAGATGGAAGTGTGCTCCAGCAATTAACCACCCGCTGGCCAAAGGCAAATTTCCACACATCTATTCTACCTCTGTCTTTTCTTAATTTGAATTTATGCCCCCTTAGGTTCGTAATCTGAACAAGTGAAAGGATCCCATCATTATTCAGCGTGCTCAACCCATTCAAGGCCTTATACACCTCAATCAGATCACCACGCAGATACCCAGTCTCCAGCCACTTCAATTTGCAGAACTTAACCCTCTCTTGGTAAGAGGATCCCTTCATTCCCCTCACCAATCTTGTTGCCTTTCTCTGTAAACGCTCAAGCACATCTACATCCTTCCTAAAATGAGGCCTCCAGACCTGTACGCAGTACTCAAGGCGTAGCCTGACCATTGCCTTATACAGAGGGACAATCACCTCCTTTTCCCTGCTAGCAAAATTCCTATATATCATTGTCAAAATCCCATGACCTGCCCTGGCAACCTGTCTGTATTGCTCAGAAAACTTCATATCTGACTGCACAATTACTCCCAGGTCTTTTTCATTTTCTACCACCTTAAGTGTACCACACAATTGGTACGTTTCTCTGGTGTTACTTCTACCCATATACAGTACTTTGCATTTGTCAAGGTTAAACTTCAGTTGCCACTTCCTAGCCCATCTGCCCAAATTATCTAGATCCTGTTGCAGTAGCACGCTACCATTACTGTCATTAACAACCCTACCAATCTTTCTTTCATCTGCAAACTTCGACGATAAGCCTGATATACCTTCATCAATATCATTGATAAATATACAAAACAACAGAGGACCCAACACCGAACCCTGTGGGACTCCACTAATAACATTAGTCCACGAAGAGCAGCACCCATTGATTACCACCCTCTGTCTTTCACTCAACCATCGTTTTATCCACTGTAGCAACTTACCCTTAATACCATTCTGCTCCAATTTGTACAATACTCTTCCATGCGCAACAGTGTAAAAAGCTTTCCTCAAATCCAAATATATGATATCAAAATTATTTTTTGCATCTAGTTCCTTTGTAACCACATCATAATATCCTATCAAATGTGTCAGAAAAGACTTTCCCTTAACAAACCCATGCTGTGTCTGAATTATTGCTGCAGTCTTGTCTAGATGATTCTGCAAAGCATCTTTCACCAGTGACTCCATTATTTTACCCGGAACAGAAGTTAGACTAACTGGTCTGTAATTACTCGTGTCACCCTTCGATCCCCCTTTGTGAATTGGGGATACATTTGCACATCCACAGTCCGTGGGAACCTCCCCTGAGTCCAAGGATGCTTTCATAATTATGGCTAGGGGTTTCCTTCGTTGCTTTGTCGCCTCCTTTAATATAACTGGGTAGATCCCATCCACCCCAGGTGCCTTTCTTATTATAACTTCAACAATTTCTACTCCACTTTGCTCTCAGTTATTACAAAATCATTAAGCACCCTGCTACAATTTGATAACCTTCTGCCATTTTCAAACCTTAATAACTCCTCATGTGTGAATGTAGATGCAGAATACTCATTCAGTTTGTTTGCTATCTGAGCAGGATCGTCAACAGTCGAACCATCGATATCAAGTGGACCAATCATCCCCTTCCTTTTAGAGTTTATATAAGTAAAGAAATCCTTGCTGTTTTTCTTAGCATCTTTTGCCAAAGAATTCTCGTAATCTGCCTTCGGCTGCCTGACCTCCTTTGTGACCTGATTACAGACTAGCTTATATCTGCGCTAGACTTCTGATTGGCTTGATAATTTATAAGCATCCCATGCATTTTTCTTCTCTGTCCCGAGTCTCATTAGTTCATTTGATAACCATTTAGGCCTAAACCTTGAACAATATTTCTTAATAGGTATGAAACGTTTAGTAGCATCCACGATTAATTCCTTGAATGCTTCCCACTTAGAATTTACTTTTGGTAACATCGTCGTTTCCTTTATCCCTGATGGTAATTAAATCTTTAAGTAAATCCCACATCAGTACACTGTGATCACTGCCACCTAGTGGTTCCTTTTTTTGCAAATTCTTAATACGCGAATGATCACTGCTGATAACCAGATAGGGAAGATATGTAAGATCCCAAATCTTACAAGAATAAATAAAAAGAATAATTTAAAATTAATTAATTAGAAAAATTTATTATAACAAAATATTCTAATTCTTCTTTGTGGTTAACTACAAAGAATCTAAGATGGGAACTTAAGTGCGTTTGCATCTAAATCCACACAGATATTCATTTCAAGCAGATTGCTGATTAGGTATGCCAATGTGAGCAAGTGCAGAACAATTGGAATGTGACAATGGATGGCAAGTTTGGTTTATAACAATAATGGTTCGGAATGCAGGCGATGGCAGGAAGATATGTTGGGAAAGGAATAAAGTCACCGTTCCAAATTAGCTATTAACCCTATACATGTGTAGAGTAATGGAAAATAACTTAAGCTTCTGGTACATAAAATGAAACTGACCCTAGAATGCATTTGGGGAAACAGAAGGGCGTCTGTTTCTGACTATGAGGGAAACGAACCGGATTAAGGGAAAGTACAGTTAGGAGAAAGTCTAGAAGGAAGTGGGTCCGCAACCCTTGTACTTAGGGGATGGGGGAAGATGCCCAGCCATAGAGCACCCGGAGAAAACAAAGATTTCAGATGAAGGACGAATTACAGTAGAGATGCTGGAAGAGAATATGATTGTGATTGGTTAATAAGAAGGCGGGAGAATGGAAACAAAAAGCAGGAGCACGAAGAGAAAGTGGTCGGAAAAAACTTTGGTTTGTGAATGTCTGAGAAACAGTTGTTGTAACGTCGTGTCCGAAAGGATGGTCAAGTAGAAATGCCTATGTTTGATGTAAAGGTGGGAGGAGTGAAGATAGTCGCCAAAAATGAGAAGTGTGTCTGATGAATGCTTAAGAAGTCCAATCCTTATTATATTAAACAAATAAATGGATGTAGACAATCACCAATCGATAGGAGAATCTAGGGAAGAAATGCCTGAAAAATCTGAAGCCAGGTACAAGGAAGACTGCCGCGTAAAAGAGATCAGAAGTGGAAGATCTATCTACTGGTGGCTGAGGAATAAAGAAAGGGCAAGGAAAAGTAAGTCTCCAACAATTATAAAGGTTAATTGTTAGAATCCGCTCAGGATTGATAATTGTTACTTTGGCGACGGATAGCTTGAGATAGGCCTAAAACACTAATAAATAGCAAGAAACTGGGTTAGGTGAAGATAAAGATAGAGAGAGAGAGAGAGACAGTAAATTCTATCTATCTCTGATATAATGGCTGGGTAGAATACTGTATATGTTTTATGCTCAGGATTATGTTGTATAAGGAGAATATATGTATCCCAAAGTTGTACATGTTTGTGAAGGAAAAAAAAAAACAAATGGGTAGAAATTTGATTGATAATTGATAATTGGCTAGAGGAGTAGTATTTTATAAGGGTAAAAGGATTGTTTTCAGAGAGTTGTATAGTCTGAGATTGTTAGAAGAAAGGTGTTACTTGTACAAAAAGATTTGAAAGAAAGTTTTAGATTCGTAGGCTCTCGAGCCATTTACGGTTCCAGAACCCATGCGCTCGATCCACAATAACTATTATTATTATTATTATTATTATTAACAGCTACAAAACAGCAAACAACGTGCCTGAGGGTGCAGCTACAAAGAATTATTACATAGCTTCAAAAAGCTTGGAGTATACATTTCCCAAAGTAAAGAAAAAAGTATATGTACAGATAAAATAAAACTAAATAAATAAAAGGACTCATCCGTCCTATTTAAGTGAGCAGGCAGAGCACTGGTATTTCTTCACACACAATCAGAGTCTTAGAACTTAAAAGAAGAGTCTATTTTAAGTCAGGTACCGGATGAGGTTAGCAATTTCAGTTGCCTCTTGAAGTGTCCGGGGGTACCAAATATCTCAATATTTGCTTTGTTCATTGATCTTGCAGTCCTGTTGTAGAAGTTGTAGTATCCATAATTTGTTCTCGCATAGGATGGTTTCAGCAGTGGATGGTTTCTTAGCGCTCTTGTCGGAGCGTTGAAATTTATTTGTGAGACGAGATGAGGGCAATTCAGGGTACCATTTAATAGTTGGTTAAGAAGGAGTAAATCGGCTTTATCTCTTCTTTTTTCCAGCGTTTCGAGTCCAAAGAATACACACCACTCTTGGTAGGATTTCTCATAGTATTCAAGGCCACTTTTAAAGCAAACGTACTGGATTGCTCTCCTTTGAATATTTTCAATTTCTAATTTTTGGTACGCAACATGTGGGGACCAGACCTGTGAGGCAAATTCTAGGGCTGGCCTAACATAGATTTTGTAAAGAAAGATGAAAAGTGCCAACTGATTGAAGTCTCGGTTAATTCTTTTCAGGAAACCTAGTTTTTTGCTAGCTGCCTTTACAATGTTAGAGACATGGACATCAAAGGAAAATGATTCTTTAATAAAGATACCTAAATTTTTGGCTGTACTAACTTTTTTGATTGCTTTTTTGTTGATACAATAAGAAAAATTAAGTTTGTTTTTCTTGTGTGCATTAGCAAAGCTCATCAGCTCACACTTGTTTTCATTGACTGCCATTTTGTTCTCCTTCAGCCACTGAATAACTCGTTGAAGAGCTTCGTTTAGGATGATGCAGTCATTGGTACTGCGAATTGCTTTATAGATTTTTATGTCGTCTGCAAATACGTTGATTTTGATTTGGTAGGCTCCAAGGGTGCTTGGCAGGTCGTTGATGTAGATAAGAATGATGTAGATAACCGCATCCTCTGGGGAGATTTGATGCTGCTTCTCCCAAAAATGTTCGGCCACAGCAGACTTATTGGAATCAGCGGTTTTTATAGCATTTGCATGTTCCCCCAGACGATCTTTGAGCCGTCGTTTTGTCTCGCCCACATAACATTCCCCACAATCCGGGCATTTTATCCTGTATACTACTCCACTACTCAGGTCCTTTGCTATTGGGTCTTTTACCTGAGACAACACTGTGTGCAACCTCCACCCGGGAAGCTGCACACAGCGTGTTTTATAACCCCGCAAAACTCTAGCAAGATGCTCAGTAAGGCTCGGATAGTTAGGAATGTATGCGGTAGCCACAGGAACAAAGGGTTCCTGACGGTTTGACTCTATTCCTCTACTAAATCTGTCTATGATCCTCTGGGGGTATCCGCATTTCCTAAGGTCTGCTGTGACTCATCTAATTTCACATTCTTTGTCCTCAGAGGTAGTGCAGTGTGACCCTTCTCTATCTAGTAGAGCTTTCAATACACTATTCTTATGCTGCCCAGCTTGTGCTGAACTATAATGGGTGTACTGGCCTCTGCACATAGGTTTTTTAAACACTGAAGTTTTAAGCCTAGGGCCTATCCTAGAGACCAGTACATCCAAGAATGGAAGGGTACCTCCTGTCTCCACCTGAGGTAAATTGTATAAATTGGGAGAATCTATTAATCTATTAAATTACCCTCTCTATTAAAGAGAGGGTAATAATGGCCGTCATTCAGTGTAGCCACGTGTTCTGGAGCTCCTGAATGTTGAGTTATATTAAAGTGTTTAAAGTATTTTCTTCCACTGGAAAAGTGTGCCAGCTAAAAGAACTTCGCAAGTGGATTAAGTGGGTAAAAAATTTTTGTTATTACGAGTGTTATCTGGTCTGTACTCTCTCGTCATAGACCTAGTCCCTTTAGGCTTAGCATTCTGCTAACGCTTTGCTGTAGTCAAACACGCATTGTTGACAGTTAGGCCTAGTGGATTTTGCTGGGAATGCGATACGTACAGTACATAAAGTTTTGGTATCAGTGGGTAGCTCTCTTCTCCAGCTTCTGAAACAAGTACTAACAGAAGACTGAAGCATACAGGTAACTATTATTTCTATAGATTAAAACTGCGAATACCTGATAGGACATTTTCTAGTTCTAAATTCGCAACGTGTACGCTTACCGAGGGTAGAGCCTTTCGAAATCACTACGAGGTCATACCTCCTGCTGTACTTCCCCTTAATAGGTGGGCAGAAAGGCCTTAGTAAAGTTACAGTAGCTCACTATACTTCTTTTGCCTCGGGGAAAGAGCGACCTTAAAAACTAACGGAAAACACATGTCTGGATTACAAAATATGGATAAACAGGGATCAGAAGCAACCGATCAAATATGTAATATATGCCAAAAAGTGAGCAAATGCGCTATTAAATGCAGTGGATGCAAGGCGGTTATTGGAAGATGTTGCTCCTCGGTGGACATAACTCGACTTAATAGAACTAGAAAGAAGAAATTTCTTTGTCTTACTTGTAAATCCAAGAAAGAGAACGGTGGGGGTGAACAGGTAAATAAGCCATTTAAAGAAGAGTCTAGCGAAGGCGAGTCGGGCGATGACGCCGGCAGCGAACGCGAGCCTACGGACTCCTCTCAAGATATCTGCTCTAGGATAGCCGAAGAACCAATTAATGTCATAGGTGACTCGATAACGGAAATACTAGGGTGCGACGCATGTCCAGATGACTGCGAACATCGGAGACTTCTCAGCGGAACCCAAGACACTGAAAAAATTTCAAACCTCGTTGTACAGCGTGTTGCAGAAAACCCTCATTACAACGGAACTGGGAAAAACCAACACTGCGGCTCGGAACCCTACACGAGCAAAGACGAATATAACCTAACAGAGCTCCTATCTCCGATGTACAGGGCCCTACGGGAGATCCAAGAGGAGAACAATGAGCTAAGGGAGCAAAACATTAAAATCAGCAGAAGTCAAACGTTATTAGAAGAAAAATTGAACGCACTATTAGCGCAGTTCCAACTTACAGATAAAAAAATTGACACTGCTGTAATGGCTATTAAAAAACAAGAAAATAGGGCCCAATACAAGGATGCGGACAAGGCACGAACGGATCAGCATACGCAGACATCCAACTTACAGTGGGATACGAAGGGAAAAGCAAGGAATGCTAAGAATAATATCTTTAAAAATGAGGGATGCGAGTCACAACTGCAGCTAAGGGTGTCAGGATCTGAAATCTCCACTGAGAAAAATTACATGACTAGGCCTGAAACAAGAATAGACCCCGCCAAAGCTAGTCCCTTCTCCCTATCAACCCATGACAACCCCCAGAGCACATTGAAGACTGAAATAAATACTGGGTTTACTAGACAACCTACCTTTGCACAGATTCCGGCCATTAGCCCGAAGGCACCGCAGCAAAATAAGGCGAGTAAACCTGCCCCATCGAAACCCTCCCGCACAAAGCAATCCATGTTTGAGAACAATCTCGCGGGCTATAGGGTTCAAAAAACAAATCAAATCAATGATGAGCACAATAGAACCGAGACCACAATGAAACGTGTCGCGGGTAACAGTCAGAGGCTTGCCGATAGTTTTAACATATCCTCTGTACAAACCAGAGGAAAGATATTTATCTCAAGACTCAACCCGCAGACAAGTCCAAATCTTATTAAAGAAATGTGCGACAGAGGATTAGGGATTGATGTAGAGGTCAAGCAAATACGCACAAGACATCCTGCATATTCCTCTTTCATACTCTCCTGCCCACTAAATAGTGAAGGACGGCTCTTGGACAGAAACATCTGGCCAGTAGGAACGCTAGTGAAGACATATAGAGAAAGGGCTGCGAGGCCCACAATTAGGAACAGCACCGCGAACCTAAGAAGAGCCCTATAGCAATCAACAGTCAATTTTTCTCTCGCAAAAGAATCGAACCAGATTATTATCTTCTTGCAAAACGTAAGAAGCATATCAAATAAGCTTCACGCACTACAAACCTTACTACTGAACTCGGAGAATGATTGCGTATGCTTAGTTGAAACATGGCTCCATAATAACAGACACCTGGACGCCCTTGCACACTCCTGCGGTTACAACTGCATCGCAAATGGAAGAGAGGGTAAAAGAGGAGGCGGTGTAATGATTCTTTTCAAGAAAGGATTCTCAGTAGTCAAAGAACTCGAGGCGCAATCTGAAAATTTCGAGGCTATCATTGCCACTCTTGGTACAGAAACGAGGAGATTGCAATTAGGCGTAATATACCTACCACCGGAACACACTAAAGAAAACAGAGCCGAGCTTCTTACGTGGCTCACATCAAATCTGAGCATGAACACAGACACAATCATAATGGGAGACCTAAATATGCCACTACCAAAACATCGGGAGGCAAAAAGCGAGTTGGACGATACAATGAAAGCTTTAAACATGATCCAATTGAAAACACCAGCAACAAGAGGAACTCAATGCCTAGATCTCATATACTACAATACCCCAGATATAAAGTTGAGGAACAGCTACATGAAATTCTCTTCGGATCATCAACCACTCACGTGTGAAGCCACTTTAAGAAGAATCCGGGACATCCCTCAAACTGGTCGGCATCTAAAAAGGGAAACAAAGATGATTTTCTCATCAAAATATATTAAAAGTGACGTCATGCTGAAACATCTGATGGCATATAATTGGCAAAACCTATACCGTTTGGGCACTGATGACGCCTTATCAGCGCTCTCACAATCACTCATGCATATGGCTGAAGAAGGAGCATCGAAGGAAATAAAAGTATCCGACAGGGCAAAGCCCTGGTTCAACTCACAGTTGAAAGTAATCTTCAAAAATAAGCAAACATTGTTCAGGAAATGGAAAAGAACTGGGCATCCAGAGGACCACACCCTGTACAAACATGAAAGAGCACGCTTCATGAAGGAGAAGAAACGGGCACACATAGATATGGCTAAAGCAAAACTAAAAAAAGGTAAAAGAATTGTCAGCAAAAAAAGCCTCGCGCATAACATGACTGAGACATCCTTTAAGGAATGGACCGAAGCCACTTTCGGAACACCCCTCAAGGAAAACCAAATTGACAGCGAAGCAAACAGTAACAGGATACAAGATGTAATCAAGGGGTTTAAGGAATCTATCAATAGTAATCGGATTGTCACTAACAATGAACATCTAAAGGAAATCAGTATTAGCAGAGACAACCTAAAAAGTGCAATCAACAGCCTCCCAAATAAAGCAACGATTGGGCCAGATAATTTCCCACCATTTATGATCAAAATCTGTAGCTGTTACATCATCGATGTACTACTACACATTTTCCAGAGGATTTTGATGGAGGAGAGCTTCCCGACGCTGTGGAAAAGCTACTTTGTAAAACCTATCCCCAAAATAAAAAATCCAAAATCTGTAAAAGACTTCAGACCAATCGCTATCGGATGCTCTCTGCAAAAAATCTTTGAAAAAACAATCCTGCACACCATTATCGAGCATTGCTTCAAGCACAGGCCAGAATACCTGCACTCAGTACTTCCACAGAGATCGACCATCACCAACCTCATGGGGACACTGCTAAGGATCCAACAAGCACTAAACATCAAGCAGCAGGTGGACGTAGTCTTTTTAGATGTGGCATCCGCCTATGATAACATATCCATCCCAGCTGTCATAGTCATTCTGCGGGACTACTTTCACATTGCAGGAAATGTCCTCCATTTATTAAAGAGCACTCTTCGGCGAAGACAAATTGCGGTGACAAACGAAAACATGTGCGCAATGTATGAGGTAGATAAAGGGGTCCCGCAAGGCGGAGTTTTGTCTGCCACACTTTTTGCCATAGCCCTTGAACCCTTCTTAGCCCAGAACAAGAAGCACTTCATCACATACGCCGATGATATAAAATTTTTTATTACCTCAGGAGATCAGAAATCAGCTGACTACCACAACCAAGTGGCTAATACTAAAATAAAAGAACTTCAAGAGTACCTAGATTGTATCGGGCTGCAGTTGAATGGGAAAAAGACGGCACATATGACTTTCACAAATAAAATAAAGCCAAACAAAATGGAAATATTTGTGAACGGCATCCTCGTCCAAAAGGCACAGACACACGTTGATCTTGGTCTCAAGTGGGATGAAGGCCTAACCTTTCGCCCGCACTTCACATACATCCGCAACAAAACATACGCGGCGCTTTGGGCAACCAGGCAAGAGCTCACCGGTATTAGAGACCCCGGTCTGATGAAGCAATATATCAACAGATGTGTTACTCCTATTCCCCTATACGCGGCACAAATCTGGTCTTCAGCTCCCGAAAGCAGTATCAAAGCCTTTCTAGGACTCGAATACTGGCTCTTGAGATGGCTGAACAGAATTTCAGCTAAACCTTTTACCATCTCAAGAGCTATACTGTACTCCAATTTAGAGGTCACACCCTGGAGACAAATAATCACGTCAAGGAACATAATGACCCTCGCTCAGCTTTTAACAGGACGACTGGATGCACCGAAAGCCCGAGAGTGGATAGAAATACCCGGCGAAAAATCAAGACGAGTTGCAGATAAAGAACCACAACTGAAAGCGGCATTTACGCAGTTGGATAGCCTCGGAAGATTCTTTCCAGCAAACACCATCCAGCTATTCAACAACCTCAACATCAATCCTGAAAAGCCCTGCAATTGCAAATCCTACAGAAAGGAAGTTCTCAGAAACTCTTACTTGCAAATACAGATGTGAGGATACAGTTTCAGCACCTTGTTAGGTCAGGCACAAGCCACTGGGCTTTAGGAAACCCGACCTCATCAATGTGTAAGGATTGACCTACCTACACAACTCTAATCCCCACAGAAGAAGAAGACTGCTGGAAAATTGAACTTTAAAATTTTTATTTTGCCGTATCACGGTCATTCGTGTTGTTTCATATGCTGTACGTTGTTTTGGCTGCTGTAAATATTTGTGTTTATGTAAATATGGTAAAACTCCCACTTGTGTGTGTTTAAGCAGAAGGTATGCTTCAATTGTCACGGTATGTTCTTACCAGTTTACAGTAGTTAAGTAGTAAAAGTATTTGCGAATAATTAATAACTCAAATAGTGTCTTTTCCAGATAAAATGTAGTTATAAATCAGATATTATGTATTTCATGTATTTTATAATTGTAACATAGATGTATTTTTGTAACATAGTTGTATATGTATTTTCACCCTCTAGCCAGTAGCTGTAACCGGGTGTTCTCCTAAGAGAAATAAACTGATGATAATAATAATAATAATAATAATAATAATAATAATCCAATGGAGTGCATCATTCTCTCTCCCCTTCTGGACCACGGTGAAGGTATCATCAACATACCTTTTCCATTTCTTTATGGGAAACTGACATCCACTAAAAACCCTATACTCTAGCTCCTCCGTGGCCAAATTGGCCACGATGGCGCTAATGGGAGATCCCATGGCTGTACCGTGAACCTGTTTGTACATAACACCTTGGTACACCATAGTGGTGCTGGCCAGACAAAGTTCCACACAAGAACAAATATCCTCTACATTTAAAAGTGATCTATTACGCAAAGAGACATCATTACTCAAAGCTTTCGTAACACATTGTGTTCCATGTATAATTGGAATGCATGTGAATAGTGACACCACATCAAAAGATCATGCTCTCGTTTTCATTTACAATCAGATCATTCACAAAACTCACAAATTCTTTACTGTCTTTTATGACATAGTTGGACTGGCCCACTATAGGCTAAGAGCAAAGGATAAGACTGGTCTGGCTTGAGGTTGTTTCATTATGTCTTGTTCTGTGTTCCCTGTTGTTGTTACTGGTTGGCAGAGGCGGATTTAATGGCAGGCGCACCGGGCGCCCACCCTGGGCTTCGACTTCTCAAGAACCCACGCAAAACCCCAACAAATTAGTTGAACATATTAGTTCAACTATTAGTTCAAAACTTTGTGATTATTATTAATTATATTATACATATATTATATTCAAATTTTATTGGAAATAAAACATTAATAGTACATAATATTTTTTATTTATTTAAAAAAATGGTTAACATGTATTTTTATTTTCCCTGTCTCTCTCGTTTTTTTTTTTTAGGGGGCCCAATATTTTCTTCTTCGCCCCGGGCCTCAACTGACCTTAATCCACTCCTGCTGGTTGGGTTGTTGTTAGCAGTTGTTTCACCCTGTTCGGTGGAAATATTCTTGCTTGGACCTCCTTGTGAACATGCCGTTGGCTGCATAAAAAAGCGTGCATTTAGCTTTAGTTTGTTTGTCAATTTTTGGACAGCTGGTTGTCGAGTGGGTTTTAGCGCATTTTACGCAACGGAATGGACGTTGGCAGTATGTTTTGGTGTGTCCATATTGTTGTTGTCATTTTTAACACCGCACTAGTTCCCTTTTTTTATGAGGTGGTTCGAATTTTACTTTGGCGTTAAGGTTGTATTCGATATTGGATATAGCTTTATTGTTTGCTTTTGGCATTAGATCGATGAAAAACATAGATAGAGGCAGTTTCGATACTCCGTGTTTTATGTTGCAGATCCTCACAACCTGATGGTTGTGTTTTTCTATATCAGCTTTGATGTTGATAATGTAAATCGTGCAGAACGACCCTATAACATCTACTTTCTTTCGGTGAATGCATATAAAAGCTGTAATCGGTATTTTCTAGTGCTTTGGCAATTAGCGTATATGGTTTACTAGTTTTTGGCATAATTTTGATCTTTTTTCTGTTTATTATTTTGTACATAGACTGAGTGATCACTGAATTATGACCACCCCTGTGAAAAATGAATGCACAGGTTGACCACGAGAGGTACGAAGTTAGTCGACCTACGTAGCATAGATAAGGTATCAGTGGTTATTAAAATTCCGAGCGTGATGGGTAAAAGGAAGGATTTATCAGACTTTGAAAAAGGACAGATTGTGAGTGCTCAATGAGCTGGTGCTTCGATTTCGCAAACGGCTGAACTGGTGGGGAGGTCGAGAGCAACCGTAGTTAAAGTGTACCGGGACTGGTGTCAAAATGTTCAAACAATGACCCGAGGGCAAAATGCAAAGCTCAGAGAAAGGTTGATGTTAGAGGTGAGTGCCAGGTCCGACAACTCGTACAGGCGAACAGGCGCAGCACTGTTGAAGAGTTGACTACTCAATACAACATGGGCCAACCCAGAACGATATCTGGCATGACCATGCGTCGCACGTATGGGCTATACCAGCAGACGACCCCTACGGCATTCTCTTCTAACCAAGGTTTATCGGCGTAAAAAAACTCGCCTCGTGCAAAGGGCATGCAAGTTGAACATTAGAAGACTGGAAGATGGTGTGCTGGTCGGATGAGTTACGTTATTTACTCCACGCCGTGGATGGTCATGTACGGATTTAGGTCGGAATCACCCACCATGCATGGTATCAAAAGTGCAGGCCGGTTGTATGGTGTGAGGCATGTTTCACTGGCAGGAACTTGGACCCCAGCTGAATGTGGAACAACGTATCAGTGGTCTCCGCTGTCGTCAACTGCTTGCTGACTATGTACACCCCGCTGTGTTAAACTTTTTCCCAAATGACGATGATGTCTTCCAAGATGATAATGCGCCGAGCCATCAGGCTCTTGTTGTAGGAATGGTTTGAAGAACACAGTTCTGACTTCCAGCATATCGATTGGCCTACGAACTCCACCGATATCAATCACATAGAACACTTGTGCGACACTATGGAAAGGCATAGCTGGGCGTACCTTCATTGCTGGGCGCATTACACTCAGCTTGGTCAGCATACCTCCCGAACGTTTCCGACATCTTGTTTAATGAATGCCACGTCGGATAGCTGCTGTACTGAAGGCAAAAGGAGGATCTAAGAAGTATTAGGTAGGTTGTCATAATTCAGTGATCACTCAGTGTATATTCTTCAGGAACAATTGAGTTTAGTTTTGCTAGTAATGGTTTTACGCCCTCAATTTTTATATGGATGGCAGGTACGGCAGGAATTTTCCTTGTTTGTGTTTCATCATCTTTTTCTCCACTGTCTTCTTCCATGTCTTGAGGCGCCTCCGTAGCCAGGTGGGAAGGGGTAGCAGTGCGTAACAAACGCTTCTTGATTATACCGGGGTTCAAGCCCATCACCACCAAATACGGAGGGTGCGGAAAGGTCACGGAATGACCACCGCATATTCCCGGAGCAATATGGCCTTAGTTGCTAATGCTCATATAAAAAAAAAAAATCCGTGTCTCCAACTAGTCATCGAATTTGTTGCTCGTTACTGTTGAGTATTGTTTTTGCTTTGACATTTCTTGTATCTGATTCGGGGCTTTTTCTCTTTGTTTTTCTTGATGTTGTCTGGATTAACTGGGGTTGACGTACTGCTGCTAATCTTTGATATTATAGATATTATTGGTTGCGAAAGCTCTTAATTTTGGTGACTGATAGCTTCTGGTTGGTTAGGATCAAAATTAGTCAACTGATTACTAATTTTGATATAGATAGGCTTAATAATGGTTGCTGGTATTGCATGCTGGCTTCATTTGTTACTACTGATGCCGTTGGCTGCACTGCAACATATTCTTGAGAGTAGCTGTAACCTGAATTGGCGTTTTTTTTGGGGGTTGTTTGTTGTGGGACATAGCATCCAGCAACAACCCCGGGGGCTCACATCTGGTGAGTATGGGCTTGGCACACCCAGGGTCCTGAGCTGGATATCATCATTCTTCTCTTTCTTGGTGATTCCCTTCTACTTTTGACTGTCTCCCTCTCTCTCAGGGGTAACTCGGGAATTTTTTTTTTCCTTGTACAGCATAAGCCTTAAGCTTCCTTGCACCATATGGCTATTAATAATAATAATTGTGTTGATTCATTTGCATTATCATTAAGTTAACATCAAATATGCGTTCTAACAAGCAAGGAGTTTTTCCGTTACTTGTAATTAATTAGTTGTAGGATTAAGATTAATTAGTTGTAGGATTAAGATTAATTAGTTGTAGGATAATGGGAATCACCCACCTGGGGTTGGGTGATTCCGATTCCGTTCCTTAGGCTATGTCATTCAAAGTGCTCTTTCAGCGAAGGCTAGTCGATAGCCTTGAAACAAGATCAGGTGACTTTGCAGCACTGTTTCTTTACCCAGAATACTAATACAAGTATATTAATTACTAATATATTATAAAGGCACAGGTGAAACAAGAACATCTTCTTGTAGCTAGTAGCATAAGGATCAAACTCATATAGAATTTGTTAAGACTGTAACTCACTATTAAACAGTAAATACGGAGCACAGTAAAAATGCGACCGTACTGACCTACGAAGTGGCGCGTATATTATGATCGTGTGTGAGCATTTTGCTGTCATGCAGAACTAACTTTAACTCCCTCCGCCCGACAAATTTTATACCTGGAGTTTTCAGGGTTTTTTAGTATGAAAAGATTTCTCCATTCACACGTTGACAGTATGTTTTAGGCATATATGAAACTGTCGTCCGTACAGTAAAAGGAGCAGCAGTATGTTCTGATTATTGATACTCTACTTCCTTCCATTGGATATCTAAACGATGAGATATCCTTGAATCGCACGCGAGCCCTACCCATGCCCTATTATCGGCTGTTATTTATTCATATGAGTAGCTTATTTTTACTTTTCTTGATAACTTCTCCACAGTAATATCGCCGAAGCTGGTCTAATTATGCAGTCGCAATGCAAGTAGCAAGATGTCGCTGTTTAGCTTAAGTTTGTCCGTAAGCATACTAAGAAGAGAAAAACAGTAACCAAGCTCCATTTACTCTCAAAATGCAATCCATCGTGTAGCTTAGCTAAGTTTCCATATGAAGACATTTTTCCAACGCAAGATTACATTTCGAACATAAACTGAACAGCTGGTAATCCCTGAAGGCATGGCGAAGCGGAACTGTCCCACGTTAGTTCACACAAACAACTTCATATTCAAGGTCAAGGCCACGGGAAGTCATATTAACTCTAATCGATGTCGCAGATTTCACCTTGCCAAAAAAAAAAAAAAAAAAAGTAATAATAATAATAAAGAAAAAAAAAATAAACTAATGCACTACAGTGTATTCGTGACTGTTAATGTTGTTGGGCATGTTTTTTTTTTTTTTTCTTTCTTCTTCTTTTGTGTAGGAAACACTGACCTTCTCAAAGCGTGACCCACCAGGTTTAATTAGCATCACCGTACCACACGACCAGGGCAATGGAGTGTTAATCTCTCTTCTTTAACAGGATTCAACAGGAAGAGATAACAGAAATAGACTGTTGGTGAGGAGGGAGAGCATGTTGTCATCTGAAAAGAAAAAAAAAAAAAAAAAAAAACTTCGTTTCTGTGCCAAAAATGAAGGGCTGTGCTGAAATGTTTGTTGTAATATTAAATGGCCTTCTTCTACTGGTTGGCTGGACCCACAGAGAAAGAGATAACCTTTGAATATGCTAAACCAATAAGCAGGGAGGGGCGCATATCCTATAATAGCGGCTCCCAAACTATTGAGATCTACGGACCCGCTTCAAAAATCAAACACAGTTTGCGGACCCGTACATGCATACATATATGCATATATTTGTGTGTGCGTGTGTGTTTGTGTATGAACACTGGGTTTTCTGAAAATAAAATTCAAAGTTTTATGTGTGAAACAACTCAACTTTATTCTTATTTTTACATAGTTATATAATAATAACTTTATTTATGATCAACTTGCTATACATAGAACGAATAATTTGAAATATGTATACAATTAAAGTAAAATAAAAATAACAAAAAAATAAATAAATTATATATATATATATATATATATATATATATATATATATACCAAAGATTTGCTTAAGTCTGCAAGTCACAGAACTGTGCAAGCTGTTTTCTTTTAGCTGATTGCGTCAACGATTCATACCCCCAAAAGTGTAAAACGCGCACTAGTGGTGAGAATTAAACGCTGTCTGTTAGCTGACTTGTATACATAAATAAGATCTTTATTGTTCAGTTCACCGGTACACGCAGGTACCACGACCATACAATACCCTTCACGGCACCATGCCAGGGGTTAACAAACGGCAGAGATAATAAAGGAATTGTAAAGATTAATTATAAGCAAATTATATAATAATAATAAAAAAAGTACTCATAGCAGATAACATTGACTTGAAAGGAAAACTAATACAAAATAACAAATTGTGATAACAAAAGATTTTCCTCAAGTCCAGTTTTCTGAGAGTCTCTTGCCCCGCCATAACGATCTGAGATCAGTTGGTAGTTCTGGAGACCATGTGCAGATCTAGGATGATCCGTCTATCCTTTTTATCATCTATGATTTTAAATAAGTCAGCATCCAGGGATTGAACCAGGTGGAGCTTCTGATAAGGGAGGAACCGATCTTTCAAATGTAGTCTCGAAGGAAGAGCAAGAAGCTTGGGAGTGGAGCGGAGACCTGGTTGGGGAATCAGCCAGCACACGGTGTCCCAAACTTTGGGTGCTGAGACTCTCCCGGCAATCATTTTTATGGTGAAGATGAGTCTTCTCTCGTGCATTAATGCTGAAAACCTGGTTAAATTCAGCGCGTTGGCCATCGGTGTTGTGCGCTGCTGTGGTGGGAGATGACACTTCCAGGTTGCCCACTTCAGGAGCCAGTATTCAGCGGCTTTTAATGGTTTAATTGTGGTGTCTGCAGCTGAGCCCCACAACTCTACTCCATACAGTACACTTCCAAAAATCATCATCCTGATATACATTTTTATCAGGTTTCTGTTGTGAATGTGTAGCAAGTGCTGCTTGGCAACCCACCGTTTCTTGTTGAATTTAGCACAGAGTTCTTCTATATGGTGATGGAATCGTAATTTTCTGTCGAAGATTACACCCAGATCTCTTTGCTTTTCAACGCAGGGGATCGGGACTCCGTCAATCGCAGGCTGAATTATGGTTGTATGGGTTTAAGAGAGAATACCATGATGGCAGATTTCTCAGGGTTCACTTGCAGGTCAAAATTCTTGAGGTACTGCTGTACTTCTGATAAGGTCTTGTTGATGGTTACTGTGGCGTTTTTGGCTTCATAGGCCAAATTTATTTTTGTGAAGATCTTTAAATCATCTGCATATGATATCATATCTGTTCTATTGTGTATTAGTGGGTAGATTATAGCAGTGAAAAGAATTCCGGACAGGACTCCTCCTTGTGGAACGCCTGCTTGTATTTGTCTAGTATACCTTTGTTTTCCTATGTACATTTGGATGATTCTATTCTGAAGAAGGGATTTTCAGGGATATTCAGGGATATTCATGTGTTGTTGTGGCGGATCCCAGGGTTCCCCCCATAAGCCGCTATTGTACTTCTTTTGTTGAAGCTTATGCCAAAACCGGCCAATTGTATGTAGTGTGTTGGGCGTGTAAGTGTTATGATGTGTTCTGTTGTTATGTTATCGGCCGGTGCCTGGCTCTTAGCAGGTAAGAAGCAGAAACACCTGGTCACTACGTCTCACCCCCCATCCCCGCCACGTGGAGGCGGCCAGGATCAATTATCTCCTGCTGGGTAAGCCCAGGGCATAACACCTGAGAGTGCCCGAAAAAGAGAGTGAAGTGGAAAAAGAGGAATACAGAGGGAGAAGTTTGGGATCTGGGGAGGTAAATGGATAGAATAGAGGAGAATCAACAGAGGGACTCTCCAATAGTTAGAAGTGAGAAGAAGTGAAGCAAGAATAAAGTAGGAAGAAGTGGAGAAGTGGACTAACTTCTCTAACCATGGAGACCTATCTCATGGAAAATCCCATCCTAGGAACTATGATCAGCAAAACATCTTAATTTACAGTTTGCCTAACTCCTTGTAGGCAGAACGTCTTCAGTTGTTGAAGAAATAATTGATCTTCTAACAAAAAACACAGTGAAAGCAAATTTCACGAATTCTGAAAAGCTCCACAGAAAGACACTATGTGCAATATGTACAATATCCTCTTCTTCAGGAACACAGCAGAATATACACTATGTACAGATTCGTCCAATGTAATGCCAGGGTAATGCCATAACCTGGCCCAATAAATAAAATGTTTCAGGGTTAACGCAAAAGTAATATACATGTCCAAATCCTAGATGAGATTACATTAGGCAGGGTTCAAAATTATGTTTTAAAAAGTTCTTGCTTAAATACAATTTGTGTGTGGTATTCACTCACAAAGAAATATTAATTCCAAAAACTATGAAACGCTAAAGGCCAAATAGTATCTCGATGAGTAGAGCAAAATTCCTTATACAGTAGAAAACAGTTTCACATCAAGAACAAGTCTATTATAAAATCCAGGAAAGTATAGTGTAGCACTTTATGATACTAATCAGTTGCAAATATAGAATCCAATCAAAAATGAGAGATATTTCTTTCCTAATCCAATAAAGGATCCAAGAACTCGCAGGAACAGTAAAACTAGGACCTAATTTCGGTTCTTCTTTTAAATGCACGAGAAGCAAACACATCATAGCATTAAAAGCTGTCTGAGACTCAACCAGAATTTTATTGTTGCTGGAGTCCAAGTTAGGAACTACACTAAGTAGGTCACGTCGAAGATCGTTATAATAATGACATTGATGAAGAATATGGTTAACAGTTTCTTCCTGGCCACACAAACAAGATGTTGTTGGTGAAAGTCCCAGTTTGTGAAGTTTACTATTTATACTTCCGTGGCCAGTTAATATAAACATACCATATAAGCCCGGCGAAAACCACTTTAACTCCTCCTTTTTAATTTCACTTGCTACAGGCAGAAAGTCCCTTGTGACTGCACCAATATCAGATGAAGACCACTCTTGCTGCCATTTTGCAATAAAAATTTGCCTTAATCTTGTCTTCTCAGTCTTAATGGGAGCACTTAGATCTAATTGGATGTTATCATAGGTCAACGGTATTTTCTTCAAAAGGTGATACTTAAGGTAGCGGTACTGAACTTCAAAATGGACAGGTAGTTTCCCAAGCAAAACCTGAAGAGCCATGGTGGAGGTAGTTCGACAAGCTCTTGACATGGTCAGGAGGGCAGCCCTCTGTGCTTGTAACAGTTGCTTTACTACAGCAACTTTATTAGCTCTAAAGCCCCATGCACCCGCTCCATAAGAAATTATCGACAAAAACACACAATTATAGTGAAGTCGTAAGGTTTGGCCTCTAAGACCCCAGTCTTGTCTTGCTATCTGTTTAATTCGGCTCAGGAACAATTTAGCCTTTTCTTTCACATACTGAATATGTGGGAGGAAACTGAGAGCATCATCAATATAAATGCCTAGGTATTTGGTCTTCGATAAGTACTTAATGGATTGTTCCCTATATTTAATAACTGGAGGTCTTCCATGGTCAAGCTTTCCCTTAAGCAGCATCTGAGACGTTTTTGCAATAGAAACCTGCAATTTATGTGTTGAAGACCAGTTGGAGAGTTCTAACAGCACAGCATTTGCTGATTCTTCAAGGCTTTTCCTAGAATTACCCTGGATTAATATTGTAAGATCATCAGCATATGCGATCATATGAATAGCTGGAAAACTCTTAACCAACCAGGAATCAAAAACAAGATTCCAGCACAAGGGACCAAGTATTGACCCCTGTGGACATCCTCTTGTAACTCTGCGAGAGACCTCCTCCAGTCCAGATTTGACAGAAATGGTACGATCAGAAAAATAGCTCTTTAAAAGCTTATATATATTTATGGACACTTCGGCCTCCCGGAACCTCGCCAGGGCACTTTGCCACCAAAGGGTGTCAAAGGCCCCTTTGAAGTCCACAAAGAGGCCGAGCAAATACTTGGAATCTGTATCAGCCTGAATATCTAGAAGTCTAACTAATGCATCTTCTGTCCCTCGTCCTTTGGTAAACCCATACTGGTCTCCAGAAGCAAGTATTTTGTCGGCATATGCTGCAATTAATCTACTGGCAACAACCTTCTCTAGCGCCTTTCCCAGAACTGGGAGAAGGGCTATAGGCCTATATGATGATGGATCCTCAGCCGGTTTTTTGGGATTCTTAAGCAAGATTTTGAGCAAAGCTCTTTTCCACACTCTAGGGAATTCACCACTTCGTAGGCATGAATTAAACAAAATTAATATTGAAGCTGGTACAATTTTCCAGACTCTTTTAACAACATCTACTTCAATTTTATCATACCCAGGGGATTTACCTGAGCGCATGGATTTTATAGCGCATTCAACCTCTTCCAGAGAGAATGGAGGTTCTTCAGTCAATCCTGTGTAATTAGAATTTAAATGTACGATGTCAATTTGTTCCGGTGACATATTAGTATCAGAATCTTGATGTATAATTACATCTAATATTCTATCTATAGTAGAAGACCAAGAAAGGGTACTTTGACCTTCTGCTGTTGTGACAGAAGTGAAAATCTCCCCTGGTGGAATCTTTTTGGTCACAAGCTTGTAAATAAGTCCCCAGGGATCACTATTTCCCTGGGTGCTAATTAAACTCTCCCAAGAAGTCCTTTTTTGTTTGTGAATCTCATTATGATAATTTCGTCTTGCTTGTTTGTATCTACTTTGTAAAACCGTCAATTCAAGTACCGTACGCGATGGATTTCTCTTCGCCCTCTGGAATTCACGTCTAGTCCTTCTAGTAAGCTGTTTTAAATCAGTTAGTGTAGAAGACCACCAAGGAACGTGATATGGTTTGCGCTTTCTAAATTTCATTGAGGCTTCACAAGCCTGTATAATAGTGTTCTGTATAAATTCAACTTGATTATCCAAAGGAAGAGATTCCATAATACCCATCTGCTCAGGAGTAAACATTTCTTTTATTACCTTGTCAAAGACCTGCCACTTTGCAGACCTAGTGTGAAAACGAGGCACATCAAAAGGATCCGATCTAGAACGAGAAACAATATCTGTCATAGTAAACTTGATAACAGTATGGTCACTTGTTACCCAATCAGTTTTAACCTGCCAATCCGAGATCCTTTAGGCCAAAGACAGTGTTGCCAAGGAGACATCTATAAATGATTGTCCACGTGTGGTAACAAAAGTCGGTGGATGTCCATGTGTGTTAAGAATTTTTAGACGATGTGTCATAATTACTTCCTCTAAAAGTTCCCCTTTTTCATTTGTTTGTTGAGCATTCCACAATGTCGAATGGGCATTAGCATCCATTAACAGGAATATTTGTTCATTCTGTAAAGCTCTCACGGCGGAATCAATATAGTTCACAAATGGTTGAATAGAATCATTATGTTGGGCACATTGACAATAAATCGAGATAAGATAGAACTTCCCGAACCAGCCTTCAATGCAGGCACAGACTGCGTGTGCAGAGCAAAGACTTGAAATCCGAGTAACAGTTAAATTAGGGTCAGCAATGACAATAGCTGCCCAAATTCTCCTTCTTGCATTTCCGCCAGTACCAGTAATATCTGGGTCAGATTGTAAGACTCTAAATCGCATAGGTAAACCTTTTACTAATCCCTTATAGGAGTAAGGTTCCTGTAGGGCCATGATATGAATAGAGTGATCAAGAACAGTTGTGGTGAGGTCATGCATAACTGCAATCGCACGTTGACAGTTAAGTTGGAGAAAATTTAATTGTTTTAAATTTGTACTGCTTGTGTTGGAACTGATTGGAGGTGTATTATTCATAACTAGTTTTAGATCTGATAATTTCCAGCGCCTTCAAATATTCTTGGCATTTAGCATCTTTGTATGAATGAGCATAGTTCTTTTTTCTCCGCTTACAGTTCGGACATTCTGGGGGTTTGTCTTTATTTTGGCAATCTGCAATATTATGACCTGAACAACCGCAGTGACCACATGTTTGAGCTTCTTGAGTACACGTCCTAACTGAATGGCCGTAGCCAAGGCATTTAAAGCAACGTGGTACTATAGTATAGTCCTTAACCGTGTGCGATGTCCACCCTATGTAAACTCTATGAGTTAAAAGCAAAGCTTTCCTAATATCACTGGAAACCTCGAATATCCAATTTACCGTTGACCGATTTGGTTTGGGACGTGTTGAAAACCTAGGTTTTACTTGCGCCTGTACCTCCTCTGAGGTAAATCGATAATCCTTCAGATTTTTGTGAAATAAATCATCTAATATATCTTCAATTTTAACCTCCTTGTGTATGTCATACATAACAATTGTGGGTCCTAGTTTCTTGGGTGTCTCAGATTTGAGACCACAATCTTGCAATTTTGAACACTTTCTTATCTTATCAAGATCCTGCGAAGTTGCAGTCTCAATAAGTATCCCATTAGATCGAATCTTTCTTATGTATTTGATTTTTACATCCTTGATGTCCGACACCAATTTGGTTTTAACCTCCTGCCTAACCTCTTCGCTGGTAGAAAAGGCGCTGCCTTCCTGAGCCTTAATAAGTATAATGTGTTGCTCTGGCACAGGCTTCACTGATCCAGTCCTTGGCTTAGCAACATGTGATGGAGTGTAGATGTTTGCCGCTTGTGCGTATGACAAATTAGAAGCAGCCAAAGTAGTTGGCAAAGACACTGAAGGTCCACCAAGAGTTCCTTGTACCTTGCTAAGTTAGTATTCTCTTTCCTCAAGTTTGGCCTTTAGCCGCTCTGAAGAAGGGATGTCAGAAACTTCAATACTGGGCCTGTGATGTGATAGTAATTTCGAAGGAGTTTTAGCAAGGCTGGGATGTGAACACTATCGAACGCAGCTTGTAAATCAAGATATGTGATTGCCATTTCTTCTTTCTCCTCAAATGATCCAAGGATTGCATTAGTAGTCATAATCAGGTTACTAAGTGTTGATCTGTTTTGCAACGAATAATGAATTTGCTGGGGCCTGTGCAGGAGAATGTGCGTGGTAAGTGTTTTCAGTACTGTTTTTTCAAGTAATTTCAATAGACACGAGGAACGAGAGATGGGTCTAAAGTGCCTGGCTTCAGTTGACTGGGAAACTTTTGGGAGTGGCCTAACAGAATATAAATTCCATATTGGAGGGACAAATTCTCCTTTTAATATGCTATTGAAAATTATTAGGAGGGGATCACTTAGAAATGGGCTCAAACATTTAATGATAAATTGTGGTACTTTCGATTCCCGCTGTACCAGTTGCAGGCAACTTATTAATCGCAGATAAAAGGTCTTGTCTTGTTAATTGAATGGTTTCAAGTGCATCTCTGGGCACATCATCATCAGACATGGGAATATCACTGGACTCATGTTGGTTTTGCTGAACTCGTGCAATAAAGTCCATCCACCTTTCAGGATCAAACTGTGGAGGGAGTTCACAGTATTTCTGTCGGTATAATGGACAGCCCTTATGAAGTGTGGTTTCAATGTGATGTTTTATGGCTTGAGACTTGAGGCGGTTGAAGCTTGCTCGTCCTTTGGAGTACGCAATTCGGTCCGGAGCTAGTCCTGTCATTTTCCACTGTTTGTACAGTTCCTGTTTAAGCTTAAAACTGTTGCTCAGCTCAGGAGTCCACCATCCTCTCGTAATCGTATCGAAAATAAGTAATGTTCTATAAAACTAATTGTGATTCTATCAGTACATTTTTCGGAAAATAAACACATATTATTTGATACCGCTTCTGAAAGTTCTGCGGACCCTAGTTTGGGAAAATCTGTCCTATAAAGCTCTAGCAAGAGACTGAACTATAACGAGCATTTTGATTTGCAGAGCAATTGGGAAATATTATATTAAAATGTTAATGCGAATTTTGTACCCAAAGGCGACTATTTTCAGAACGTGTCAGAATGATATATTAATAACAGTTAATGGAGTTCGATGCTTTTTCACTGCTGGCGACTTTATATTTTCCCTCAGTTAATAACATCTTCAGTCACGTTATCTTCCTTTCTTCCTGAAACTTTTGAATGGGTATTTCTTTACTGTACCTTAAAATGCAAATAGTCTTTTAATTTTGCTCTGAGTTATTTTGACGTTTAGGTAATTTTTTTATTTTTTTATTATTGAACTGCATTGTAAGCTGGAATCTCTGTGATGTAGGCTAATGTGTAAATAAGTTTAATTTACAGCTTGAGCAGAGAATACTATCAATATTATTGATAGTAGTCTCTGTCGTATTGATCTTCTACACAAGTTGGTGAATAATTCAATCAGTGGATCTAAGATACAGTACTGATATCCGGGTAGCCATGGGACGCCAGGTAACACTTCACATTTTGGACAGAATGTTGAAAATTGATGTGCAACAGAAGTTCGTTTCTAAACAGGAGAAATGATCTAATAGATGGGGCAGATTTGTGCACAGGTGTATGAGGTACTATCTGGGGATAGTCCTCAAAGGGGGGGGGCGTTAGGAAATACAGTAGTTCGAAGAGGAGGGGATACACCTATTGAAATGCGTCTCAGTCGCCTGATAGCCTCATTTCCTCGTATCCAATAGAAACTTCTTCAATGATTATTATTATTATTATTACTATCGGTTTATTAACACAAGATTCACCCCCCCCCGTACAGCTAGTGGGCTAGGAGGGTGTACAGAAATTTTGAAATATACATTATACACTTTTATACAAATTTTCAGATCTTTACAATATAATTATTATATAGTAATAACTATTAAACAGATATATACATTTACTTAATTGTATTCACTTTGAAATAACATAGATCTTAATCATTGAAGAGTTAAATACACAGGTTGACTTCTTTATCAGCAACTAACATAAAGGATTTATTTATTTTTCATTATATTATTGCATTTAATTGTTCATATCATATAAATTTCTGATAAAAACTGCTCAATTTTCACAGCAATCCTGGTGATTTAGTCCAGATTTGGTCTATAATTTGGCTTCTGTGGGTTTTATTGACTTCAAACTTTACCGGATCAATGGAGAAGGTGTTGAAGTGTTCAATGGTGTTACATGGGAACATTCCTTTTAGGGAGTCGAAGTTTGATAGCTTCATCATAAGTGGGTGATGGCTTCTATTTCTTCCTCTTTTTAGTGCGATGTTATGCTCTATTGATGGGGCATCAATCTGGCAAGTTAGCAGCTTGGTGAGTGTTGACTTTTTTTTTTTGAGGACAGTGAGCTTCCAGGAGGTCATGCCTAGGTTGACTAGGAGAATGGATTTCGAGATGGTGAACGGATTCCCTCCCAGACGGTTCAGCCACCGCAAAATCCAATATTCCATTGACAGAAATTTGTTACATCGAGAGGTAGAGGCAGAGGACCAGATTTCTGAGGCATATAGTGGTATAGGTGTGAGACATCTATTAATGTATTGTCCAATCAGTTTGGTGTTGTGACAGCCTGCGAGCTCCTGGAGGATAGCCCAGAAAGCAGCATAAGTCTTCTTCGCCTTTAGGAAGTGTTCCTTGAAATTTAAATCTTCACCCCAGGTTAGTCCCAGGTCAGTATGAACTTTGGGGACTGACTCACCATTAACTGTAACTCGAATGTCATTCTTCACCTTCCTCTTCGTGATTGTCATGTGGGCTGACTTGACATTGTTAATTTGGAGTCCAGCTCGCTGTAAAAAGTCAATTAACTGTTGAATTTGGTTGGAGGTTTCATTATTAATTTTATGTATCTGTTTTGAGTCTTTTGAATTGATAAAGAATTTTAGATCATCAGCGAAGGAGCTAAAATTTGGATTTTTTGCGAGGAATGGTTCAAGTAGGATTGCAAAGAGGGTTGTCGACATCACCCCACCTTGAGGTATACCCCTCGTTGCATAGGTTGTTTTCTGGTAAGTTCCATTGGCTCTAATTAAGTGTCTCCGCTGTAGTAAGGACTTCAGAATGCCGAAAATTTGGTTAGATACTTTGAAATATTCTATTAAGATGCCTATAAGAGAGGAATAGAGACAGTATCGAAGGCAGATTTGATATCGTATGTCCAGTTGGGCTCTGTCATTTAAGGCTTTTTGTGCTCTGAAGAGAGTATCGAGGAGATTAGAGGTCGTGGACCTATGGTGCAGGACTGTGTGGAGGTAGGGTGGTCGGTGAGCAAAACAGTTGAATAATCACTGGGTGTATGAGTTTTTCAAATATCTTTAATAATGTGCATCCTATGGAGATTGGACGGAAGTCCTTAGGCATCTTGGGATTTCCAATTTTAGGGACTGGTTTGACATAATACCGGAAATCTGGAAATCTTATCTTTAGAATCTTCTGGAAGAT
This sequence comes from Mastigoproctus giganteus, assembly GCF_048544385.1. Lineage (NCBI taxonomy): Eukaryota > Metazoa > Arthropoda > Arachnida > Uropygi > Thelyphonidae > Mastigoproctus > Mastigoproctus giganteus. The sequence continues at coordinate 92,138,948 of NC_143579.1, forward strand.
GCTTAAGGAAGGGAAGTCTGTTTTTAAATATCTTTAATTTTTTTTTTTTTTATTCATCATACGCCGTAATCATTCTTCGTTTGATTATATTATTGGACATAAACTATAGTAGAGTCTTGGTACCTGCGTGTACCGGTGAACCTTACAATAAAGATCTTATTTATTTATTATAATGTCGTCTTTCCCATAGAGTTGTGTGGTGGTGGTTGTTTGATGTATTTTGGGGTCGGGTTGGGGAAACCTTGACTAACGATTCTGGATGTGTCGAATCATTGGTATGCCTTTGGGTGAGAGAGGGCGTTAGAAGTTTTAAGTTAGTTTAAATGCAAGAGTGTCGCACTGAAGTGTTCTGTGCAAAATGAGGTAAAATTCTCTTAATTTTTATAGATTAACATACAACGTAGAACGTATTGAGTTTACAGCTCTGTTTTATTAATTATAGTTATGTAATATAAAACAAAATGTTCTTGGGAACTTTAGTTCCCTAAGCTCTTATGGGTGCGCCTCTGTTGCTCTTAACTTGGCGAATGGACATTTTGGAGTTGTGCCATGTAAAGCTGACACACCCACGCAGCATGCATACGCGGGTTCACACAGTAACGTGCTAATACGGCAGTATCTATACTGCCTGATTTTACTTATCTTTTCTGTACTTCTGTCAAACCTGCAAGGTCCCTGTTAATGTGACCTTGTTACCACCTTGTACAAAATCCGGGACTCTCAGAAGAAGCGGGACGCACTTTACTTACGTACTTAGAAATCCTCGCTGTAGTCGCTCATTTTCGCACGCGTGATTTTGTCTATGTTGTGCAATTTTTGTTACAGACGCTAGTGGGAGTCGTTGGAGAACTAAGTAATTGCAGGAAATCCATATGAAGTAACAATGCAAACAATAGTCATCTTGCATCTCCTTGAGACGCCCATAATGACTATCTGTAATTAGGACTAATCTAATACGACTAGCTCCACCCTCCCCAGGATTTTAGTTAGAAGCTAGGACCATTGTTTTTGAAGGAATATGTCTATGTGAATGACGAAATACAAATACATAGGTCTACTGCTGATAAGCACTGATTACAGTGAACAAAATAATTCCACCATAAAACCTGCTGCGTTTCTTACGTACGGATATAAATTATCTCTGCTTTATACAGAACAATTGAACCCTTCTACCAAACCCTAAGAGCGTGTAGGAGAAGTGTAAAGTGTGTTAGTTTTCTGACGTCCCCAGGGGTTCACCCCTATTTCCGCCTTATATTCTTTGTACTTGTGACAGAACTCTGTGGAGGCCAGAGATTTAAAAAGTGTGTGGAGAGTGGTTTATTGTGTAGTGTTATGTTCTTTTGTTTCTCTGACCATTTAGACGTTGGGCCCCTATTGGGATCCAGCGTTCCTCACACTTTGCCACGAGGAGGCAGGTCAGGCACGCATTAGATTATTTAAGTACTCTGGCAATCCCCGCCACCTAATTTCCGAGGATTTCATTGGCAACGCCTAAAAAAAAAAAGAAAGAAGAAAAAATGTTTTATGTGTAAGCATCTTTGACGACACCTACTAAATATCGAACAGCTATTACCAAAATCATGAACGATGTAATTTATGCCCATGCCCGCTACTTATTGAACCGAATCAATGTTAGTGATAAACAGGATACATACGCCCGCTGCTTACTCTACCGAATCAACGTTTGGAAGAGGTTAGGCCAACAGCCTCCTATCGTGTCTGTAATTCTGCCCAGACACGATAGGAGGGAGTACATGATGAGAGCCTTGTCAATCAATTCTGCCCTGGAGGGAATGTGCAAGGCTCAAGGGGTAGAATTTTATTCAGCGTGGTCTGTGCTTGTTAACAGGAGAGATTGCTTCTACAGGGATGGGATACACTTAAATAGAAAGGGTGCAAGAATATTTGCTGATGCTATCGAGGCAGTGTTAGGTGGGTCGGAAAACTGCTATCTTGGGGGGATTCACAGACTAAAAGGTTAAAAGTAGCCGCAGGCAGAGGTGAAGGTATTCTTGCACAACTTCTATTAGGATAAGTAGCCACCTGGTGGGAGGAATGCTGGGGGTTTCAGGGACCGATGGCACTCATCGTGAAACAGGTGGGTATATGGGATGTGTTAGGGTAACTAATAATAAGGATAGGTACATGTATACTTGCATGTATACCAATGCTAGAAGTATAGTAAATCAATTTGACGAATTTGAGGTGTTGGTAAAGACATCAAAGGCAGATATTGTTGGGATAGCAGAGACGTGGTGTCACACTGATATTAGGAATGCAGAATTGGAATTCGGGGAGTACAGTGTGTACAGAAAGGATAGACAGGATAGGAAAGGAGGAAGTGTCATGCTGTTAATTAAGAAAAACATAAAATCAAAAGAAGTGCATCCAGTTGATATAGAGGAACAGGGCACTGTTGAGTCAGTTTGATGTGACATAAGCACTGCGAAAGCAAAAATAAGAGTAGGAGTGTGTTATAGGCCTAAGGACTCGAATGAACAATTGTACAGAGAAATAGAGTGGGCTAGTAAATCAGAATGTCTTATAAGGGGAGATTTTAACTTCCCGGATATTGAATGGAACTTGTGGGTGGTCACTCACACACTAGTAAGACTTTTGTGGATTTATTGGATGATTTTTCTGCAGTAGCATGTACGAGGGCAACCAGAGAGAGTAATACTCTTGATCCCGTTATCAGCAGGGATCATTCGTGTATTAAGAATTTGCAGATAAAGGAGCCACTAGGTGGCAGTGATCACAGTGTACTGATGTGGGATTTACTTAAAGATATAATTACCATCAAAAGTAAAGAAAAGGGTTTTTGCTTCCGTAAAGGTGAGTACAGTGGTCTCAGACAGTTTTTAAATTCTGTACAGTGGGATCAACTGATGATGTTACCAACATTAAATTCTAAGTGGGAAACATTCAAGGAATTAATCGTAGATGCTACTAAAAGTTTCATACCTATTAAGAAATATTGTTCAAGGTTTAGGCCTAAATGGTTATCAAATGAACTAATGAGACTCGTGACAGAGAAGAAAAATGCATGGGATGCATATAAATTATCAAGCGACTCAGAAGCCTATGGCAGATATAAGCTAGTCTGTAATCAGGTCACGAAGGAGGTTAAGCAGGCGAAGGCAGATTACGAGAAATCTTTGGCAAAGGATGCTAAGAAAAACAGGAAGGATTTCTTTACTTATATAAACTCTAAAAGGAAGGGGATGATTGGTCCACTTGATATCGATGGTTCGACTGTTGATGATCCTGCTCAGATAGCAAACAAACTGAATGAGTATTTTGCATCTACATTCAAACATGAGGAGTTATTAAGGTTTGAAAATGGCAGAAGGTTATCAAATTGTAGTAGGATGCTTAATGATTTTGTAATAACTGAGAGCAAAGTGGAGGAGAAATTGTTGAAGTTAAACATAAGAAAGGCACCTGGGGTGGATGGGATCTATCCAGTTATATTAAAGGAGGCAGCAAAGCAACTAAGCAAACCCTTAGCCATAATTATGAGAGCATCCTTGGACTTGAGTAGACCGGGGTTCAAGCCCGTGACTACTAAATACGATAAATATTTGTATTGACGATTTATTGTAAACACTACTGACTTGGTTGTCGTGCCGGAGTATAAACAGGAAATTTATTAAAGTCTTGTCTGACAAATTTCATAGGATATTATGATGTGGTTACAAAGGAATTGGATGCAAAAATAATTTGATATCATATATTTGGATTTCAGGAAAGCTTTCGACACTCTTGCGCATGGAAGACTATTGTACAAATTGGAGCAGAATGGTATTAAGGCTAAGTTGCTACAATGAATAAAAGGATGGCTGAGTGGGAGAAGACAAAGGGTGGTAATCGACGGGTGCTGCTCTTCGTGGACTAATGTAATTAGTGGAGTCCCACAGGGTTCGGTGTTGGGTCCACTGCTGTTCTGTATATTTATCAATGATATTGATGAAGGTATATCAGGCTTAGTGTCGAAGTTTGCAGATGACACAAAGGTTGGCAGGGTTGTTAAGGACAGTAATGGCAGTGTGCTACTGCAACAGGATCTAGAAAATTTGGCAGATGGGCTAAGAAGTGACAACTGAAGTTTTAACCTTGACAAATGCAAAGTACTGCATATGGGTAGAACTAATCCCAGAGAAACGTACCAACTGTGTGGTACTACACAATGAAAAAGACCTGGGAGCAATTGTGAACCAATATGAAGTTTTCTGAGCAATGCAGACAGGCTGCCAGGGCAGGTCATGGGATTTTGTCAATGATATATAGGAATTTTGCTAGCATGGAAAAGGAGGTGATTGTCTCTCTGTATAAGGCAATTGTCAGGCCACGCCTTGAGTACTGCGTACAGGTCTGGAGGCCTCATTTTAGGAAGGATGTAGATTTGCTTGAGCGTGTACAGAGAAGGGCAACAAGATTGGTGAGGGGAATGAAGGGATCCTCTTACCAAGAGAGGCTTAAGTTCTGCAAATTGCAGTGGCTGGAGACTAGGCATCTGCGTGGTGATCTGATTGAGGTGTATAAGGCCTTGAATGGGTTGAGCACGCTGAATTCTGATGGGATCCTTCCACTTGTTCAGATTACGAACCTTAGGGGGCCATAAATTCAAATTAAGAAAAGACAGATGTAGACTAGATGTGCGGAAATTTGCCTTTAGCCAGCGGGTGGTTAATTGCTGGAGCAAACTTCCATCTGTCGTTGTGGAAGTTGATAGGTTAAATAAATTTAAGGAGGAACTGGACAGGCATTTTCAGGGAATGGTGTGATTTTTTTTTTTTTTTTTTTTGATTGGCTGAAGCTGCATAAGCTCATACACTTGCTTTCTTGCATCACATGCCACTACTACTACCCATTGGATTGTAGCCATTTGTTGAATAGTATCCAATATTATATGATTGTAACAATACAAGTATTTGTATTGTTATAATCATAATATCATGTTGGATCATGTTACTCTGTCATGCTGGTCGCAAATTACACATACAGCGCTAACGAGATCTGCAAGAAACGACAGTATCCATGAATAATACGCTATCGAAACTATTACAAGCGCCAGATGGTAACGCTGCATATTCCATTTCGCAATGAGGAAAGAGATACTGTACTGTCAGAGATGAAAAATGTCAAGATCTACGACGACAATGAAGAGCACATACTAGATCGTAAATTGTATGAATCGGACTTGGACATTCGCAAAACGATTGAAATATGTAAGACGATGTGTCAAGGCAACGATGACACTGACGAAGCATGCGGTAATGATCTGCATAGCCTTGTAAGGCGACTGCGAGAACACCCCTTTCGAAATGTAAGGCAGAAACACACAATTAACACGTCATGTGAATCTCATCATGTCCCTGTCACAGAGTAGTACTCTGTGGTCCCTGTTTAGTGTAAACTGCGAAGTCGGTCGGAGAAGAAACGTCACTGTAACGTACAGTGGCCACATTAAAATTTGATCTCGAGGTACTCATGCTTATGTTTGGGGTATTCATTTCTCCTTTAGGGGTACTCGCATTATATCTTAAAGACTCAAATACGACATTCTATCCTATTTACAAAAAGGGGGTGGAGAATATTTATATTATGTTTACTTTGTAACCTTTTACATTCTACTTGACTTCTTTTTTATTTCGTTGTAATGGTTTAAGGCTCAGGCAACACACTTTTTTTATTTAAAATTCCCAATATCAATATCGATTTGCTGTATGAAGAATATGTTCTGTTGAAATCATTAAGTATAAATAGTGAGACAAAAGACCTCAAAAATACCACAGATATTTGGATAAAAATTTTAAATGCGTACGAAGTATGTAATACAGAAAAAAATGAGTGAGCGAGTATTTAGCTCAATGTTTAACGCGTGGAAAAAGGATAGAAATAAGATTGTTGAAGGAGAACTGTTGCCGAAAACCAATCACAATATGCCTTGCAAAGAATTTTATACAAATGCACTAAAAAATTAAAAACTGTTAAAGAAAATACCCTCAAATGAAAAGTATTGCTAGATAAATATTTTTTTTCGATAAAATAAATTAGGTGTATTGAATATATATTATAAACAATTATGTAAAACATTTGATGTTAATATTTATAAAATTTCCTTTAGTGTTTATAACTCTTGCAATAAAATTTTCAGAATTAAAGCACAGGCTATGCTTCGGTTAGTTTTATTAAAATTTGACTAATTTTGCATTTCACGAACTTGTAAAATTCAACAAAATATAGAAATAAAATGGTTGTTATTAAAATTCTTCGGTTTTCACCGGACCAAAATACGGTTAATTAAGGGTGCATTACAACAATTTTATCGTCATTTAATTCCTTCTTCCTAAATAATCATCTCAACAGGGTGTTTTATGATTTCTGCTTTTTTCAAATGTCAAAAAGGGGTATCTTGGAAATTTTATTATACTTCCAAAAGGGGTACGTCTGGCAACCTGTAACGTTGTATATGTGTCATTCTCTTTGAGGAAAGCTGAAGCGAAATGAGTTTCCACAGTTCATCCTCCTCTTCAGTTGTTGTTGTTGTTGTTATGGGAGTTTCTGGTGCAAGGGCTACTTTGGCCATATTGCGCCTACCAAAGGTAGTGAAGCTGTATGTGATGACTGCTCTGGGAGCAGTTAAAATTGATCATACATTTGAATTCGTTTTAGGTACAAAAAGAATTCGGAGAGGTTTGCATTATTACCTATGATGCGGCTGAGTGACAACGGTTCTTGTAATGACAAGGAGCTGAAAATACACTGTCGGACATTGTTAAACAAGCTACATTCAATGAGTATATGCTTCACTGTCAGTGGTTTCAAGCAGTGCGTACACTGCGGAGGATCGTTTCCCGTGAGCAAAAAAAGATGAGTGAGGTGAGTATGGCCTATTCGGCTTCTGGCTAGAATTACTTCTTCTTTTCTATTTTTACGCAGGCTGGAATTCCATAATTGTGATTCAGGTTTCAGCTGAAACAGCTTGTTCTGTTTGATTTCTCCACATACGTGCCCACTGCTCCATACATTTTTTTTTTGGATATTGCATCTACAATCAGTATACGGGACAAGGTCATTTGTTGAATTTATGCTGGAGGGATGTTTTTCAGCATTATCTGCGCATTCATTTCCTTTAATACCGCTGTGCCCTGGAATCCAAGAGAAGACAACAGTTTGCTGATGTTCGTGAAGACGTATCAGCGCATGTCTTAAGATTTTTAGCAAAGGATTGTGAGGTGTCGTGTTTTTGAGAGCTGAGAGAGCACTTTTGGAATCCGTATATATGATGCTTTTATTGATTGACAGGAGTGAAATATGTTCCAAGGCAAGCTTAATGGCATGAAGTTCAGCAGTATAACTGCTGCATTCTGCAGGAAGTGTAAGTGAATTAATTCTGTTAGGGAAGACAGCAGCTGCACCCACTTTATTACCAGAGTTAGAACCATCAGTGTAGATCTTAGTAAAGAGGGAATAATTCTGTATGGACAAGATGTAGCTGTTGGATGTTGATATCTGATATAGCACCTTTTCCCCACTGCTCAAAGTAATCATCACAAGAATGTAATCATCTGGATCTCTTAAGTCACTGAGAACATTATGAAGTTGAATATTCTAGCATTCTGTTAGATTTTGGAATCTGATACCAGTAGGCCGAATTGTTCTTGGTTTGTTTACATAGTGGATTATGTACTGAGGATCATGTAGTAGTGGCCAAATAGGATGTGTGGGGTGACTTTTAATTTTAACAGAGTATGTCATCAATAGCATCTTTCTTCTGATATTCAGTGGGGGTTCGTGGGCCTCAACATACAGACTTTGAACTAGCGATGTTCTGTATGCACCTAGAGCAATCCTAAGAGCAGTGCGTTGGATGGGAGCAAGACGAGCCAAGGTACTCTCTCTAGCAGAGCCATAAACAGGTGCTCCATAATCCAGCCGAGATCTTATTAGGGATCTGTATAGACGGAGCAAAGTGTAACGGTCTGCACCCCATGATGTACTGGAGATTACCCGGAGTACGTTCATTTTCTTAATGCAAGTAGTTCGTAGGTTTTTGATGTGGTCTTGGAAATTTAGCTTCTTATCGAAAATTAGTCCTAGGAGACGAATATTGTTCATGATTGGAATAGGATGACTGTCCAAGAGTAGCTCAGGATCTGGATGGATTTTGCGCTTGTTGCAGAAGTAGATAGCTGTAGACTTTTGCTTTGATAGCCTGTATCCATTTTGGGTCATCCACAGTTCAATATTATTTATTGATATTTGTAAGTGCCTCTCGATATAATTCATATTCTGGGAATGACAGGATAAGGTAAGGTCATCAGCGTAGAGATATGAGTCGACAGTGTTTGGAATTCTGTTTGCGATATTGTTGATTCGCATTGCAAATAAAGTGGCACTGAGTACAGAGCCTTGTGGGATTCCTTCTTCTTGTATGTATTTTTGTGACAGAGCCTGATGGTATCGGACTTGGAAAGACCTGTGGCGAAGGAAGTTTTCAATAAAAGATGGTAAATGGCCTCTCATATCAATAGTATGGAGATCCTTTAGGATTCCATAACGCCATGTGGTATCGAAAGCTTTTTCTATATCAAGACAAACCATGACCAGATGTTGATTTCTAATAAACGCATTTCTTATGTTTGATTCCGCCTTTACCATAAGATCTAAAGATGATCTATTTTTCCGAAAGCCAAATTGATTGCTGCTGATTATGTTTCTTTTCTCCAGGTACCATGTTAATCGGCGGTGCACCATTTTTTCCAAAGTTTTACTCAAGCAGCTGGTTAGACATATCGGTCTATAGTTGTATGGAGCCGAGTGATCTTTTCCTGGTTTAGGGATAGCTATTACGCAAGAATGTTGCCAGGAACAGGGGAATGTGTGTTCAGAATAGACCCTATTGTAGAATTTTAGGAGTGAGGACAGAGATTTCTCATGTAGATGTTTCAGTATTATATAGTAAATACCATCAGGGCCAGGGGCGCTGTTTTTAGAGGTATTTATGGATTCTTTCATTTCAGATAGTGTGAGCGGTTGATTATAGGGCAAAGAATAGGTAGTTTTGAAATTTAGTTTGAATTTCTCAGCTTCGGCTTTAATTTTTTGGAATGATGGCTGATAAGCTATTGAGGCGGACAACTCAGAGATCTCCTTCCCATTCCAGTTAAGAATAGCTGAAGGTGATTTAAGATATTTGCCATTCAACTGCCTTATTTTTTTCCAAATTATTCTGGAGTCGCTATCTTTGTTAATTGTTGAAGCGAATTTTATCCAAGAGTCTTTTTTGGCTTTTCGGTGGATGTATCGTGCTTTGGCTCTAAGTCTTTTATAATTAATAAGGTTGACAGTGGTTGGGTATTTGCGGAATTGGTTCCATGCTGCATTTTTTTCTCTTTTAACCGTGTAACAGTCTTTGTTCCATCAATGATTGATATGCTTGCGGTTTCCTAGTTGAGACTGCGGAATGGCGATTGTTGCAGCTCTAAGTATCTGTGCTGTTATATCCTCTGTGACGGTATCGACGGGAGAAGACTCAATGATGTGATCATTAAAAGAGACATAATTTTTATATTTTGCCCATTCTGCTTTGGAAAATTTCCATTTCGTTTGGGTTTAAGTTGTTTTAGAATAGGTGGTTTGAATTCGGCATATGACAGGATAGTGGTCGCTGTTCAGAGGATTGTCATGTATTGTCCACTCGACACTTGGGAAGAGGATAGGAGAGCATAGCGAAAGATCTATTGCCGAGGTTGAACCAGTAGAAAAATGAATGTAAGTGTATAAGCCAGTGTTCAGTAACGTTAAATTCTGTCTGTCTAGTAACATTTCAATGAGCTCTCCACGTCTATCTGAGACGGGAGATCCCCATAATGGACTGTGACCGTTAAAGTCTCCTAACAGGAAGATGGGAGACGGTAATTGCAGAATAAGATTTTCCAGTTCCTGAATTGAACATGGTTTATTGGATGGAAGATAGATCGAGACGATCGTTAAAGCAGTACCAACCACTATACGAGCTGCGACGGCTTCTAGGGAAGTTTGGAGAACAATTTGCTTACAAGGAACTGTTGAGTCTATCAGTATGGCTACTCCTCCATGAGCATTTTTTGTAGTGGACCTGTCTTGACGAAAAAGAGTATAATATTTAATTGATACAGATACTTGAGGTGTTAAATTTGTCTCTTGTAGGCATATACCCACAGGATGATAACGGTCGATTAACTCGTATATGTCATCTATGTTGCTACGAAACCCTCTGCAATTCCATTGGATTATGTTATTCATTGTGTAGGTTTAGAGTTAGCAGTCGAATCCGTCTGTTTTTTAGACGTGCTCTGTTTTTGACTGTCAAATTTTATTTTTTCCTTTTTTGGGAAGAATGGACTTGTGTCCATGTCGTCTTCAGCATATAGATCTAGAATGGGTTCATCATGGGTATTATTCTCTGCAACATCCATATTTGTGGTATCAGATGATTTCTTTCTGGCATAATCTGAGTTTTACATTTGACCTGAAATAGCTGGAGCTTGAGTAATAGGTGGTATTGAGATTGGTGTGTTATTAGTCCTATCGACAGTTTGTTTTGTGGATTGTAGTGCAGTTGATAAGAGTGATCGAGCCCAGTCAGAAATTGACACTTTTGGTGGAACAGTTGTATCCGTCTGAGTTGAAACTGTTTGGTATATTTTGGATGCTTCAGCATATGAACGTTTAGGTATGCTTTGTAGAAGGTGTTTTCTCGCTTCGAGGTACGTGACTTTGTTAACTACTTTGTATTTCTGGATTGTTTTCTCCAGCTTCCATTGCTCATAGGATTTAGAGAATGCTGAATGATTGCCTTTGCAGTTTGGGCATCGTGATGATTCGGCATTGCAATCGGTATGAATATGCTCCTTTGATCAGCAGTTTGAACATACTGAATTTCCTCGACAGACAATTTGGGAATGCCCAAACTTCTGACACTTGTAGCATCGAATAGGATTGGGGATGTAAGGACGGATGCGGCAGTTTAGGTATCCAGCTTTTACTGATGAAGGTAGGTTCGGTGTAGAAAAAGTAAGAATAATGCTGCGAGTGCGTACAAATTCTCTATCCTTCTTTAACATTATTCGTCTCTCCAAGACCAGAAAGTAATTTGAATTACTTTCTGGTCTTGGAGTTCTTGAACAATCTCTTCCTCTTTGACGTTCAATAGGTCCCATTCGGATATGACTCCTTTAGAGGTATTAAGGGTGGCATGAGGAGATACCTTAGTGGGGACTCCACCAAATGATGTTAGTTTGAGGAGAGACTCAGAATGTTTGCGGTTGGTGGTTTCAACTAATAAGTCACCAGATTTCAGTCTGCGTACCATTTTTGGTGATCCGGCTGCACTTTCTAAACATTTTTGTATGTAGAAGGGAGATAGTGTACCTAATGACTGATTCGTTAAAGAATGCATTATGAGGAAAGATGGATATTCCATTTGAGATACATCAGTTTTCATCCTTTTGCGGTTTTGATTGTCACAATTTTGTTGCAAATCCATAGGATTTCCAGTCTTTAGAGGAGGGAAATTTTCGTTTTCCATGATTGCTCCTTTTAGCCCTGGAAGGATAACTTTTCTTTCCAGGTTTCCGGCCCCGCCACGGGGAGGCAGTAGCAGTGCCACGAGGTGACCAAGCGGCTGTTAGTTGTGTTAGTGAGAGATATAAAAAATAAACAGAAAGGTAACTTCCCTTTCTGGGCCTTTGCCTACTTCCTGTAGTGTCAAAGAGCTACTCTAGTATAAAATGAAAAAAAACGGTAATCACAACAAAAAGAAACTCTATATATAGCAAAAGCTCTTTGAAAAGACCGCTTCAGTGAATGCACTTTAATCGCTTGGCCACGGAACGCTTGGCACTCGGGGCCCTCCTCTTCAGATTTTGAAGAAGATTTTGAAAATGCATGCGCTTTTCCTATAGTCGAGAAAGCAAAAGGGAGTAAGCAATGGATACACAACATCAACTGGAAGAGAACACAAAAAGGCGGATTCCATCATTTACTTCAGGACTTAGAAAAGATGAGAATCGTTTAAAGATGTTGTTTGGAACATTAGCAACTAAGGCCATCTTGCTCCGGGATATGCGGTGGTCATTCCCTGACCTTTCCGCATCCCCCGTATTTGGTGGTGACGGGCTCGAACCCCGGTCTAATCAAGAAGCGTGTGCTACGCACTGCTGCTCTTTCCCACCTGGCTACGGAGATGCCACGTGTCAAGATGTATTACGGATGAATAAAGAAGAATTTAATTTCGTATATAATCCAATTAAGGATGACATTCAAGGGCAAACAACGCAATTTCGAAATTCAATCAGCGCTAAGAAAAAATTAGTTGTATGTAATTTTGAACAAGGATTTATTCTGTCAAAATACGAAAAAAAATTTTTAATGAAATTTAATTACAACGAAAAACTTCTCGACCCTAAAAATTGAACTTGTAAGAAATTGTTATGTATGAGTTGTTCCCATTGAAGTGATCGACTTGTTCGTCCTCTCAATTTGCTAATTGGAATTCTGTTGATTTATTTTCCTCCTTTGGCCATTTTTGAGCATGCCTGTGACTGGTTGGACATTTGCGGTAAGTATGCTGAGTAGCTGGTCATAGTGGAGGGTGCTTCAGAATAGGCACAGGTGCAACGTCCTTGATTTGGTTGTTATTTGATTTCGGATATTCTTACTTGTGCCCTCAAAACAGATTATTTACTTCTAATTTAATTTTCTATTAGCATTTCTTCCATTTTCCTCTTGTCACGCGGTCACTTCTAACGAAATTTCTGTTTGAACAGAAAAATCTGGCTTCCTGACAATGTCATTCGGCCTTGAAATAACACGTCGGCCTTGAAACCATATGTGTTATCTTGTGAATACAGCCAATCACAACGGTGCTCTCCGAGCAATACATCATCATCATTATCAACCATTTTCAATCCACTGCAGGATGAAGTCCACTCCAGCAACTTTCCAGTTCCTTTTGTTTTGCGCAATGGCCATCCATTTACTATCCACAAACTCATGAATTTCATCTATCCATCTCCGCTGTTGTCTTCCAGGTTTTCTTCTAGCTCCTCTTGGGTACTATTCTGTTATTTTCTTGGTCCATCTGTTATCATGTCTTCGAGCTATGTGTCCTGCCCAAGACCATTTTATTTCTTTAGTTTTGATAAGAATGTCCTTTACTTGAGTTTGTTGCCTAATCCATGTGTTTCTCTTCTTATCTAACAGTCTGATTCCCGATATAATTCGTTCCATTCTTCGCTGGGTAGTTCTCAGCTTCTCTTCCATTCGTTTGGTGAGTGCTCAAGTTTCACTTCCATAAGTCATAGTGGGCTGTATACATTAGTTCATTATTTTAAGTTTCAGACAAACTGGGATATTGCTCTTCAGTATGTGACTATATTTCCTGAATGCTATCCATCCAAAATTTATTCTTCTCTTGACTTCCAGCCATTTATCATTATTACAGCTAATAACTTGTCCCAGATAAGTATATGACTCCACCTTGTCAATTACTGTTCCTTCAATCCTTATGTCCCTTTCTGTGGCATACTTGTTCATCATTACTTTTGTTTTATCCATATTCATCTTTATTCCAAAATCCTTACTAACTGTGCATAACTGATTAAGATTTTCCTCTAATTCTTTGGGATCGTGGCTTATGGCCAGAATATCATCTGCAAATCGTAAATGGTTTAGGTACTCTCCATTCACATTGACTGCTTTCTGCGACCAGTCTAATCTTCAGAAAGCTTCCTCAAGGGCAGCAGTAAACAGCTTCGGAGATATTGTCTCTCCTTGTCGAACACCTTTCTCGATTTTAAATATCCTACTGTCTTTGTCTAGTCTAATGAAGGAGGTAGCGTTCTCATATATTTTCTTCAAAACCATAATATATGGGGTATCTATGCCTTGTCTTTCCAGTGCCTGAAACATTGCCTTATGCTGTATGGAGTCAAATGCCTTTTCATAATCCACAAATGCCAGGCATAATGGTGTTTTATATTCATTTGCTTTCTCCATTAGCTGTGGTGATATTACGTGAAGGTGATCCATAGTTGAGAATCCTGTCCTAAAGCCAGCTTGCTCTTGCGGTTGATTCTCATCAAGTATTCTTTCTAATCTGTTAGTAATGACCCTTGTGAAAAACTTGTATATACAAGCTAATTGGTCTATAATTTCCAATTTCTGATTTATCTCCTTTCTTATGCAGCAAAACTATGATTGCATTATTCCACTGCTTAGGCGTTACACTTTTTCTAATGCACTTTGTGCAGCGCCTTGCCAGTTTTTGTGTTATGTCTCTTCCTCCCAATTTTAACAACTCTACAGTAACTTCATCTTCCCCTGGGGCTTTCTGATTCTCCATTTTCTTCAATGCGTGTTCTACCTCATCAGGAAGAATATCAGATATGTCGTATGTGTTGCTAATTTGCGATCCATCTTCCCCACTGCTGGCATCATTTCCCTCGCTCCTTGTATAATTCTCTATAGTAGTCTTCTGCTATTTGAATTATGCCTTCTCTGCTATTTATAAGTACACTATCGCTATTCTTCAGTTTCAGTCTCATTTGTCTTTCTGTATTACTGCCCATGGCTGCTGATTTAAGTCCTTTATTTTCCCTTAATGCTTGTTCTACTTTTCTTGTGTCACATCTTCTTATGTCCTCTCTGAGTCTCTTTCTAATGGCTGTCTCCTTGTCAATGTTTACCTTGCTTTTCATCTGTCGCCTTCGGTTCATCATAACAAGTGTTTCTTGACTATTTTTTTCTTCTTTGGATTTCTTTTTTCCTATAGGTTTCTTGGACTTTATCACTTTCAGAAAGTTGTAATATTCCTCGTCGATGTCTTGGTCCTGAACAGTCTGCAGAAGCCCAAACGTGTTCTCAAGTTCCAGTACATACTGCTTTTTCTCCTCTTCTGTTATATCAAAGACTTTTGTATTATTTATTCGAGTCAGTTTTTTCTTTTCCTTTCCTTTCCTACATCTATATCAAATGTACATCTTATCATTCTGTTATCACTTCCAACATTTACCTTATTCAGGACGGTAACATCATTCACAATATATCTTCTGTTAGTGAGGATGAAGTCGATTTCATTAGTTGTTAATCCATTTGGACTCTTCCATGTCCACTTTCTGTTCACCCTTTTCTTGAAAAAAAGTGTTCATTACTGACAATCCTTGAGATTCTGCAAATTCCACAAGTCTTTCACCTCTTTCATTTCTTTCACCAATTCCAAAATTTCCTATAGTTCCCCTTTCTGTGCTGATTTGTCTTTTTCCAACCTTAGCATTGAAGTCCCCCATAATAACAGTGTAGTGGGTTTTCTGCTCATCTAGAAGACTCCCAATTTCAGTGTACATTTCTTCAACCTCTTCATCATCATGGCTCGCTGTTGGTGCATAAATCATTATAACCTTTAGCTTGTACCTCTTAGAAATCTTGATTATTAGTCTTGACACCCTTTGTTATGTACTTTTGAATTCCAAAATATTGTTTTTTAAATCTTTATGGACCAGAAACCCAACTCCACCTTTACTGCTTTCACTGTTTCCATTGGTGTACAGCAGATTTCCACTTGATAAACTTATAAGTTATTCATTTCTTCTTCTTGTTTCAGCCAAACCGATGATATTCCAATTCACATTTTCTAGTTCCTTTTCCAGCTCTAATATCCTGTCTTCACCGATGAGCGATCTTACGTTGTAACAGGCCAAGTTCAGTTTCCGTGCATGGCCTGGTCGTACCCAGAGATTCTTATCACCCTCTGCTTCCACTCTGATCCTCTCGCTGCCGTAAGAGGGAGAGTGAAAGCCGCTGGGGACCGAGGGCGATTTGTTTTGTCGTGCTGTCATATGCTGGAGGGTTTGGTCTTTTCCTCTTCACGCCGAACAGGCGTCTTGAAGAGGACCACTCTACACTTTCGTTGCTACATAAGTGACGTAACAGGGCTTACCATCGAGAAGGTGCATGAGTGGATGTCAGGGAAGCAGTCCAACCGGACTTCTCCTAAATCTTCTATAATAGAAAGATATTGGATCCATCAGTGTTTTAGACTGAGTGTCTGATAACACACAGAATACCTGTTCCCCTCTAAGTCCCTCCGAGCAATACATTAATTGTTAAATATAGCTCCCCCACATTTGACGCTAGACATGTATACAAGTGAAGTCTCGTGAAGTGATAATAGTGTGTTTCATCCAAACAGCGAGATGAATGAGAATCTAAAGCTCCCCACGCTCAACAGACTCGGCGCAATTGCAAAGAAACGCAAAAACTTGATGACCAAATAGGACTTCTGCAACTTAATGAGAATGGCCGATGACAAGCAAAAGATTCTACTCATACGTGTCTTTTCTCCGCACCCTTTAGTTTCCCCTCCCCCTCTAACTTACAACTACTAGCGTTCGCAAAATTTTAAATTGCTTGAGCCCTACATGCAAAAACTTAATGACATCAAATCGCATAACTAGTACTCCTTTTGGCTGATCTTTAGCGGTTTTTTTTTTTTTTCCTTAGGTCGTAGCTACCGAAAATCTCAGGAAATTAGATGGCAGGATCTGCCAGAGTAAATAACTATAATTGTCGTGTACCTGGTCTGCCTCCACGGGGCCGAGTGTGGGCAACGTTGGGCCCATTAGGGGCCCAGCGGCCAAATGACCAGAGGAACAACGGTACACGACACTACACATATACAAGATCCATACACCTTTAAACCTCTGGCATTGACAGTGTTCTGTTTCACACTTACAATGTATACTACGCGGAGATGGGGGAACCCCTGGTGCTGTTTGACACTAAACACACTCTACACTACTCATACGTGTAATTTGGAGTCTGTTATCCCAATCGTGAACCGATTCAAATATTCTTGACCGGCCCAGCTGGTTGAAATATACAACTGCTTTAGGAATACACTCAGAGCTGGCATAAACCAGCTCTGAGCACATCCAAGATTACTGCCCTCAAGATATCTATTTCTCTGTTTACCAAAAGATTTCTGTCTGCCGTGGGCGGCGATGGTTAGCGGCTAGCCCAAAGCCACCTAAGTGGTAAGTAAGTAAGTGTAAGTAAGTGTAAGTGTGTTTAGGGTCAAGCGGCACCAGGGGTTTCCCCCATCTCCGCGTAGTTTACATTGTGGTGTGTTACAAGTACGCTGTAAATGCCAGAGATTTAAAAGTGTGTGGATCTTGGATCGTTTAGTGTCATGTACCGTTGTTCTTCTGGTCGTTTAGCCGCTAAACCCCAATTGGGGCCCAACGTTGCCCCACTTACGCCCCGTGGAGGCAGACCAGGAACCCAGTAGCTTATATGCACTCTGGCAGGTCCTGCCACCTAATTTCCTGAGATTTCGGTGGCTAGGACCTAAAAAAAAAAAAAAAAAAAAAAAAAAAAAAAGGGGGCACTTAAGTTTAGAAAAGTCAGAAGGGGTTAATGTGGTTCAGTTTTCAGTTTAGAAATCGTTAATTTTGATTAGTTATGTGGGGTTTACGCTGCCGTATTAGTCAGAGTAGGGGGAAGAGACTGAAGACTGGGGGGAAAGACAGAAGTATGGGGTCGATAGGGAAGGCAACCCCAGATGGTCAGTAAGGCATGCCTATGCCTCACCAGGCGAAATATGTGGAGTGGTAGGAGAGGGAGGAAACAGAAAGACCATTTCCTCCTCCCCCCTGCCAGGGATAGGGAAAAAAAAAAAAGGTACCAGGCAAGGGAGCTGGTAGAGATCGCCATTTGGCTACATGGCAGTGAGGCTGCATCAGTCGTAGTGTAGTCATAAGTCCGATAGTAGAGTCACTCGTGGGATAGTGTCCCCCGTCCAAGTTGAATGTCTTTGTTTTGGTTCTCTATCTTCATTCAGTATATTTGTCAGTTTCATTTAGGTCTCATATTTATTGGTACCTAGGCAGGGTTTCTTGGTAGACAGATAGTAGATTCCACATAATTTTCATTCTGGGGTGTGTCCTAAAGGATGTTTTTTTTGTTATCTGGCTGGTCGCCTTTCACTCCTGGTGTATTGCATATAGGGTTCTCCTTCTTGAGAAGAGTTCTTGAGCGAAGTTGGTCAGGGCTCTGTATTCCTCCTCTGAATCCAATAGGTGAAACTCTTGCCCTCTGGGGAGGTATCTTATACTCTTGATTAGAATGCACTTGAGATCCTCGTATTGCGGACAGTCGTACATGAGGTGTTCCCAGGTTTCGATCTCTCCACATGTACAGCATGGGTCCTCTACAAGGGCGAAGTACATTAACTTTGCGTTAAAGGGGCCGTGTCCAGTTAGTTTCTGCCTTATGGTTGTTTTGGGTCTATTGTAAATTCCAAGAAAGTGGTGGTTATTCCCTTAGATAAGTAGTAGAGGAGTCCTGTTCTTGCGATTTCAAGATCAAGTGGAAGTACTGCTGCTATCACCTGAAGCGCTGGGTTACTCACCGTTCTGCAGGCGCGGGTAGTAGTGAGGAGGATGGTGCGTTGAATTGCATCCAGGGTTCTCTTATTTACGACCAAGGCAGTTTTGTCATACCAGATTGCTGAAGCGTATGTAATTATTGGGAGGAAGGTTGTCTTGTAGTATAAGGCTAGGGTACGTTTTTTGAGACCCCAGTCTCGCCTTGTGACCCTAGCTACCATGGCAGAGTAGTTTCTGATCTTTTGTCTTAGGAATTTGAGATGTGGTTGGAAGGATAAGTTATTGTCTAGTATGACACCCAGGTGTTTTAGTTGACTAGCAAACTTGATAGTTGTCCCATCAATCTTAATGTGGGGTGGTCGTCTCAGTTGCAGGGTTCCTGTGAGCAGCGCCGACAATGTCTTTGTCGGTGAAATTGTTAAGAAATTCTTCTTGGCCCACTGTTGGAGTATCTGCAGGGCTTGATTAGCTAGGATTTCCAACTGGGCTCTGGAGTTTGCTTGCACTGTCAAAATCAGGTCATCTACGAAGGCCTGCACCCCACACTGCGCTTAGGTCCATTCTCAAGAACTCATCAAATACCAAGTTCCAGAGAAGTGGGCCCTGTGGACATCCTCTGTGTACTGTTCTTGCGATCTTTTTGTATGGAGTGTTTATTTCAATTTTTCTTTGTGAGAGATAGGTTTCTATGACTTTATAGAGGTTGATGGGTACTTTAGCTTTCCTGAGTCTGCCCAAGACGCTCGGCCACCAGAGTGAGTCGAACGCCCCGGCAAAATCAATCGCTATTACGAGGAAATATTTGTTGTTACATTCTTTGACTTTGTTAGTTAAGTTTCTGAGGGCTTCTGTTGTGGAGGATCCCGGTTTAAATCCAAACTGATTCCCAGCTAGGAGGCCAGCTGCTTCGTAATGTTGAAGGATTCGCTTGTGCAGTAGCCTTTCAAATAATTTGCTAACTACTGAAAGAAGTGCGATGGGCCTGTAGGATTTCGGGCACTCTGATTTCTTAGTCGGACTCTTGATGATAAGTTTGACGTTGGCCGTTTTCCATTTTGTTGGGAATTTCCCTACCTCTAGGCATCTGTTGAACAGGGTCAATAGAAGTTGTGGTGTATATTCTATTACTTTTTTAAGTATTTCGGGTTCTATCATGTCTAGGCCGGGACATTTTCTCTTTCTTATCCGGGCGGCAGCAGTACTGAGCTCCTCCATGGTGAAGGGGGACTCCATGATTTGTGTATTGTAGTTCAGGTTTTCTTGACAAAGATGATTTTGTTCCTGTAGAGTTGGGACTGTCGGTTCCTTGAATATGGCATTCAAGATGTTGTCCACCGATTGTTCCCAAGTTGTTGCCATTTGACCTTGTGGGGTTCGTGTGGTAGTCAAGTGGTATGCCCCGAATCATAAACGTTTTTCAGCAACCAGCTGGTTTATGCGAGCTCTGAGCACATCCAAGATCGCCTCATGATAATTTTCGCGATCTCGCTGGGGAATCATAAACGGAAAAACGTTTATGATTCGCCTTCATGATAGAAATATACAACCGCTTCAGTAATACAGACGGGTACTGCAATGCGTACGTTACATGTGTTTCAACTGCTAAGACTGCCGTTGCGATAGACGAAACTACTGTGCACAGTGTCCTCAAGATATCCATTTTTTTGGTTACCAAAAGGTTTCTGCCATGGGTGGCAATGGTTAGCCCAAAGCCACCTAAGTGGTACGCCCCGAATCATAAACGTTTTTCCGTAACCAGCTGGTTTATGCCTACTCTGAGCACATCCAAGATCATCTCCCATGATCCTATGCGCGATCTCTCCCGACTTCATTTTTCTTTTTATGAAACGGAAATGACGTCATTTCCGCATCGGAATTTGACGTTATGGGGTAGACTGAAGACTGGGTAGAAGGGTGGGGATGATAAGATTGTTTGTTTGTTATTTGGGTTTTAGGAGCATTAGCAACTAAGGCCATATTGCTCCGGAGATATGCAGTGGTCGTTCCCTGACCTTTCCGCATCCTCCGTATTTGGTGGTCACATGCTCGAAAATCAAGAAGCGTGTGCTACGCACTGCTGCTCCTGGCTACGGAGGCGCCAGGACGATAAGAGTAGGCATCCCCAAAGAGGTTAGTGAGGGCGAGCCCCACCATGGGAAGTAAGTCTTATGTTATTTAGATTTAATGATGAGTTTGTCTTCTTGTCTCACAAGCAATGTTCCTTCTAATTTTTCTTATAGCTGCGCGGTGCAGAAATGCACCTGAGTAAAAAATTTTCAGACAACATTAAATATGTGCAATATTTTTACAAATTGTTTTAATTCGTATTATGTGATCAATACACGAAGGAACCAGTTTATTCTTGCTTCCTTCGTGTATCGTGGCCAGGATATCCAACCAACCGATTTGTTCGGCACCATCGTGATATCCAGCCCGAGGCGGGAATCGAATCCGCAACCTTTGGGTTGCTAGGCAGGCACTTTACCTCCCCGGCTAGCCCGGTCGGCATTGTTTCAATTATAAGTAGGGACATACATAATAATAAAAAATAATGTTAACAATAAATTTACACTTTACAGTTATTTATTTTCCTTGGAATTTTTCTGTTCTGTTCTTTGTAGAAGTCCAACCATTTTTTCACCTGTAACAAATGTAAACTGTTGAACCTCTAATGCAGAAATCAAGCTAAAGGAACTATAGAAGTGCCTACTTACACTTTTCGCCGATGACAATGAGCAGAGTCGTCCTGAAAGATGCAGTTGGCAGGTTGAAATGGTCTCTAATGGTTATCAGCAATTTGCCTTCCAAAAAAGCCAGGTATCCATTGGCATTTACGGAACTGCAGGTGACCTACTCCACGATACGAAATGCATCCCCATATCATTTGGGTGGTAGGGAATTTCACTGTAGACACCATACAGTTTGAGTGGTATTCTTCACTACATCTACGGCGAATCGTTTGTCTCCCATCAGAGCCATGCAGGTTGAATTTTTTCTCATCCGAGAAAATAACTGACTTCCACTGCTCGGAGGGGGGGTTCCATTTGACATGCTCCTTACACCAACTTACCGTAATCGGGCCTTTTTAATTTTTTGTGTAAGGAGGGGCTTCTTAGGACGACGAGCTACAAGTCCATTTTTGAAGATGCGTCACCTGTCTTGGCATAGAGACTCGTTTGCGTCCGGTTCTTTTTTTTTACTATCAGCAGAACTAGTATTCTTGAGTTTGGAAAGAAATCTACTCACTGTCCACTGATTACAAGACACTCTATAAGCAATATGACGGGAAGAAATGCTTTTTCACGTAAAGCAACAATAGCACTCTTTCTTCGCGGCGTCAACTGCACGTAACTTGCCATCCTGACACAAGCAAGGAATGACCGTAACTCTTGCAGAGCGTGCTTATATAGCTGAAAGTTACAGCTGATGCAATATTACGTCATCACCTACGCGTGTCAATCTTATCTGATGCAATCTGTAATAAATATTGCCATATACTTACGTTATTCGGACTACAATTACAATTTTAAGAGGTGATGCACTTTCTTTGAACACCAGTGTATTATGAGGTGATGTGTAAGTAAAACATTAGCATTAGCATTAGTACAGGCATTTGATGCAAGAAAGCAAGCTTATGCACATCAGCCAAAAAAAAAAACCCACTTCACCCCTCTGTTCGTTCAAAATACCTGTCCAGCCGAGCCTTAAACTTATTTAGGCTATCAACCTCTACTACAAGGGATGGAAGTCTGTTCCACCAACCAACCACCCGCTGGCTAAAGGCAAATTTCCGCACGTCTATCCTACATCTGTCTTTCCTCAATTTGAATTTATGCCCTCTCAGGTGATTATTCTGAGCTAAAGGAAGAATCCCATCAGCATTGAGCATGCTCAAACCATTCAAGGCTTTATACACCTCTATCAGATCACCTCGCTGGTGCCTAGTCTCCAGACACTGTAATTTGCAACACTTAAGCCTTTCTTCGTAAGTGCACCCCTTTGTTCCATTCACTAATCTTGTTGCCCTTCTCTGTACTCGTTCCAGCAGCTCTACATCCTTCTTGAAATGAGGCCTCCAGACCTGTATACAGTATATAGTTCACACACGTGGCAATCAGTTGTTGAGTTTCTGCGAGGAAGAAAGGTAATCCCTTTAACCCTTAATTTGCACTTTCTAATTGCTCAAATTGCCTAAAGGCCGAAGATGGAAACAAAGCATACAAAGTTAAGCCTCTTGTAATTTGTTCGTTATGTGGAAATTTTCTTCATTCTACAGAAACTTTTAAATGTAATTACCAAAAGGAATTCAAAAATTCTGCTATGAAGAAGTTCTTTAAACACAGGTCAGACTGAAATTAAATCAAAAATGAAGCTATTTTAAAATATATAACTGGTCAGATGCACCCTTAAAGTGCTGCACCTGGGACTCGCACCCCACTCTAGTTCTGGCTCTGCATGTACTCATTTCTCGTCTGGCTTATGAAATCTTCCGAGTAAATTTGTATCAACAAGTTGCAGACCTGAAGCAACCTTCTTCACACATTCTAATTGAGAACCACCAAAACTTCAACTCTTCACGTATTTTCATTGAAGTCTTTTAGAAGAGAATACTTCTTCATGAATTAACTCCTCCTTGAGGCATATATGAAGTGTTTGGTGTTGGCCTTGAGGAGTTTCAATAGTTCAAACTGTAGCATAACCTCAGGTGAGTATGGGCTTGGCATACCCAGGGTCCTGACCTGGATGTCATCATTCTTCTCTTTCTTTGTGATTCCCTTCTACTTTTGACTCTCTCAGGGTAACTCGGGAATTTTTTTTTTTTGGCTGGTGCAGCATTAGCATTAGCATTAGTAGAGGCATTTGATGCAAGAAAGCAAGCTTATGCAGCATCAGCAAAAAAAAAAAAAAAAAAAAACCCACTTCCACTTCACCCCTCTGTTCGTTCAAAATACCTGTCCAGCTGAGCCTTAAACTCATTTAGGCTATCAACCTCCACCACAAGGGATGGAAGTCTGTTCCACCAACCAACCAACCAACCACCCGCTGGCTAAAGGCAAATTTCCGCACGTCTATCCTACATCTGTCTTTCCTCAATTTGAATTTATGCCCTCTCAGGTGATTTTTCTGAGCTAGAGGAAGAATCCCATCAGCATTGAGCATGCTTAAACCATTCAAGGCTTTATACACCTCTATCAGATCACCTCGCTGGTGCCTAGTCTCCAGACACTGTAATTTGCAAAACTTAAGCCTTTCTTCGTAAGAGCACCCCTTTGTTCCATTCACTAATCTTGTTGCCCTTCTCTGTACTCGTTCCAGCAGCTCTACATCCTTCTTGAAATGAGGCCTCCAGACCTGTATACAGTACTCTAGGTGTGGCCTGACCATTGCCTTATACAATGGAATAATCACCTCCTTATCCCTGCTGGAAAAATTCCTGTATATCATTGACAATACTCCATGAGCTACTCTTGCAGCCCGTCTGCACTGCTCAGAGAACTTCATATCTGCCTGCACAACCACCCCCAAGTCCCTTTCATTCTCTACCACTGTCAGTGTAGTACCACAGAGTTGATACGTTGCTCTGGGGTTGCTGTTTCCCATGTGTAGTACTTTACATTTGTCAATGTTAAACTTCATTTGCCACCTCTCAGCCCATCTGCTCAACCTTTCCAGATCCTGTTGCAGCAGCATAGTGTCAGTAGTGTCCTTGACAACCCTGTCAACCTTTGTATTATCTGCAAACTTGGACATTAAGCTTGATATACCATCATCAATATCATTTATAAATACAGAAAACAATAATGGACCCAACACTGAGCCCTGAGGGAATCCACTAATAACATTAGTCCACGATGAGCAGTGTCCATTGATTACCACTCTCTGTCTTCTCCCCCTCAACCACCCCTTTATCCATAGCAGCAATTTGCCTCCAATGTCACACTGCTCCAATTTGTGTGGCAGTCTTCCATGTGCAACAGTATCAAAAGCCTTTCTAAGATCCAAGTATATAATATCAAAGTTATTCTCTGCATCCAGTTCTTTTGTGACTGCATCATAGTATCCAATCAAGTTGGTCAGGCAAGACTTCCCCTTAACAAAACCATGCTGTGTCTGAGCTATAACTGAAGTCTTGTCTAAATGATCCTTCAGTGCTTCTTTAACCAGTGCCTCCATTAATTTTCCTAGAACAGAAGTTAAGCTCACAGGTCTATAATGACTTGTGTCAGCCTTTCATCCTCCTTTGTGAATTGGGGTCACATTTGCACATTTTCAGTCTATGGGTACCTCCCCTGAGTCCAAGGAAGCTCTCATAATTATGGCTAAGGGTTTGCTTACTTCCTTTGCTGCCTCCTTTAATATAACTGGATAGATCCCATCCACCCCGGGTGCCTTTCTTGTGTTTATCTTCGACAGTCTCTCCTCCACTTTACTCCCAGTTATTTCAAGATTCTGTAGCTTACTGATAGAGTTGAATACACCTCTGGCATTCGCCTTGCTGAATAACTCCTCATGTGTGAATGTCGATGCAAAATATTCATTTAGTTTGTTAGCTACCTGAGCAGGATCATCAACAGTTGACCCATCAATATCAAGTGGACCAATCTGATTCATCCCCTTCCTTCTAGAGTTTACAAAAGTAAAGAACTCTTTGCTGTTTTTCTTTTCATCCCTTGCCAAGGATTTCTCGTAATCTGCCTTCGCCTGCCTAACCTCCTTTGTAACTTGGTTGCATATCAACTTGTATCTATCATAGGCTTCTGTGTCATGTGTTAATTTGTAAGTATCCCATGCATTTTTCTTCTCTGCCATATGCCTCATTAGTTCATCTGACATCCATTTTGGCCTAAACCTTCAACAATATTTCTTAGTTGGTATGTAAAGCCTAGTAGCTTTCAAGATAAGTTCTTTGAATGCTTCCCATTTTGAATTTGCTGTTGGTAACATCATCAGTTGGTCCCACTGTATAGAATTTAAATACTGTCTCAGTCCATCGTAGTCGCCTTTACGGAAGCAATAACCCTTCCCTTTACCCCTAATGGTAGTTACCTCTTTGAGTAAATCCCACTTCAGCACACTGTGATCACTGCCCCCTAGTGGTTCATTTATTTGCAGATTCTTAATGCATGAAGAATCACTGCTGATAATCAAATCAAGAGTATTACTCCCGCTAGTTGCCTCCCGAACATGCTGATGTAGAAAACAATCATCCAATAAATCCACAAAAGCCCTGCTAGTGTGTGAGTAACCAGCCCCCAAATTCCAGTCAATATCTGGGAAATTAAAATCTCCCATTATAAGACTCTCTGATTTACTGGCCCACTCTATTTCCCTGTACAGTTCCTTATTATACTCATCAGAGTCATTAGGCCTAGAGCACACTCCTACTCTCAATTTTGATCTCCCAATGCTTATGTCACACCAAACTGACTCAACACTGCACTGTCCGGCGATGTCGACTGGCTTCACTTCCTTGGTTTTTATGTGTTTCTTAACTAATAGCATAACCCCTCCCCCCTTCCTATCCTGTCTATCCTTTCTGTAGACGTTGTACTCCCCAAATTGCAGTTCTGCATCCCTTATATCTGTGTGACACCACGTCTCTGATATCCCAACAATATCTGCCTTTGATGTTTTGAGCAATACCTCAAATTCTTCAAATTTATTTACTAAACTCCTAGCATTGGTGTACACGCAAGTATACCTGCACCTGTTTCTATTCTTAGCTACCCTAACACAACCCATGTGTTTACTTGTACCGCAATGGCTCGCAGCAGGCTCTGAAATACCATGCATCTTGTTTTTCAGGCTTCTGCTCATTCTAATAGAAGCAGTGCAAGAATCTCTTTCACCTCTGCCAGTGGCTACTGTCAATCTATTGGTCTTTGTCTCCCCCCCAAGCTAGCAGTTTTCCGACCAACCTAACACTGCCTCGATAGCATCAGCAAATATTCTTGCACCCTTTCTATTTAAGTGTATCCCATCCCTGTAGAAGCAATCTCTCCTGTTAACAAGTACAGTCCAGGCTGAAAAAAATTCTACCCCTTGAGCCTTGCACAATCTTTCCAGGGCCGAATTGATCGACAAGGCTCTCATCATATACTCCCTCCTATTGTGTCTGGGCAGAATTGCAGACACTTTAAAATTCAACCCTAATTCTCGGCTTTTGTTCAACAGTGACCTGTACTTGTTAAGTAATTCTGCCGGTCTCCTACTCTTAATATTATTAGTGCCAACGTGTACAACTATATCACCTTTTGTGCCCTTAAAAGATGATATTCGCTCTACAACGTCATCAACCTTTGCCCATGGCAGACATACCCTGGTCCTGTTCCACCTATATTTTTTACAAAGCATGTTCCCCGTTTCCCTGACAATAGAGTCACCAACAACTACTAGTTCCTTCGGGACCAGCGTATTCTGCCTTGGGGGTTGTCTCTGTGTCATGCGATGCCCAAGTGCAAGCTCTGGCGTTGATGTGGGCAGCTGAGAGCTTGATGGGCCCCTCAATTTAGTTTCTTCGAGGGCATCCACCCTGTCCTTCAAGCTCTCATATAGGCCCACAAGAACGCCGAGTTGTTGCCTGATATCGATACACTCCTTGCATCGCGCACACACAAAGACATCCCCCTTGGCAGTATCATGTCCCGTACCCGACTGCTCTGCAAACATCAAGCAAACAGTGCATTTTATAAGGCTGTGAGTCAGAGGACAACTGCCCCCTTCAGTTCTGCTCTGAGCCACAGCACTTCCATTAGCTTGAGCCTTTTGCTTTGCTGCTCTGGTCTGAGTCATGATTCTCTTAATTTATTAATTAATTATAATTAATTATGTTATGTTATTAATTATGTTAAATATAATTAATTATATTACGTTTGTAATCTAAGTCGTTATATGTATTTATTTAAACGTACAATTTAACTGCTAACGAAGTTAAACTAACGCTATCTAGTACGGTATATAACTATCGTATCACAAAGGCGGGAAAATTACGAACGGTAGCGGAGTTGAAACACGTGGAAACCTTTACCGATACTTTTATGCAATTACAAGCCCGAGTAAAGAATAAATACACCAAATTAATCAGAAAATCACAAAAAAATGTTATACTACTAAATTTAAATCAAAAGTTTTAGAAAAACAATAATTTCAAATCAATAAATAAGAAAAATCCACTTAGCGGCTTTGAACACGACCGTCTCTAGTCTACAACACACGATTTTGTGAAATTTGATTCGATCATGGCCTCCATGTTTCCCCATGAAGTAAATCGCGTGACAGTGAATAAACTTCAGCAACTTAGTTTTTCACAATTATCTCTCCAAGAAAAAAAATGCGATTAAAAAAGAAGGCCGCCCCACACCAAAGGTTCATATTTCTCAGCGGGGTGTAAGTAATAATAAGAAATATATTCGCAGTTTTAAAACTCAATGGTACCAAAGGAAAAGTTGGCTTTGTGGTTGTGAAGTTAAAAATGCATTGTTTTGTTTTTCATATTTACCGTTCGGAGGACAAAACGTGGCCGAAAAGTGGCTTTACAAACATAAACAGAATGAAAGAAAAAAACTCAAAAAAACAAAAAACATGAGAGTTCGAAGAAACATATTGATAATGTGACTTCACTATCGCTTTTTTTTTTTTTTTTTATGTGAACCCCAAACACGAGAGGTATTAGAACCTATAGTACTTAGTACCGTGCTTGGGTTGGAGGTTGAGAAGACAAAGGAAGATATTTGTTGACATTGGACTTGAACTTCTGTAGATTGTAATTTTCAGGAAATACGTATGAAGGAAGGTTGTTCCAGAAAACGGCAGTTGAATGAATAAATGAGGAAGATGAAAAGTTGGTTCTGTGGGTTTGAAGTTGGACAGTAAATGGATGTTGGCTAGTGGCGGCACGTGTTCGGACTGTTTTGAAAGAGAGAGCAGGAATTATAGAAGCCAATTCAGAAGAACAGTGCCCATGGAAGCATCTGTAAAAGAGGCATGCAGCAGAAACAGTGCGTCTATGAGAAAGCGAGTGCAGAGTCTCTGTTAGAGATGAGTCATCAATTAACCTAACTGCCCTCTTCTGAATGGAATCAAGAAGCCTGAGAGAGGTTTTGGGGGCACTACCCCAAATGTGGGAACAATATTCCATGGCAGGGCGGATTTGCGATTTATACAGAGTGAGCAGCTGTTTGGAAGAAAAGTAACGCCGAGAGCGAAAGAGAAAACCAAGTTTTTTAGATGCAGAGGAAGCAATATTTGTAATGTGCTTGTGCCAAGAGAGAGATTAGAAGTCAGGGTAATCCCCAAAAGAGATATATCCTTTTGCCTAGAAATTGGAGTGTCACTAAAAATAAGCATAGGAGCAGAAGAATCCTTTTTGCGAGATATAAGACAAGACTGAGTTTTAGAAGGGTTGAAATCAACTAAGTTGTCTTTGCCCCACTGGAGAATTACCTGAAGATCGGCATTTAAGGAATTGGTAGCAGATTTTCGAGAAATTGAAGCTGATTGAGCAGGACAAGATTTCTCAAAACGGAAAGTTGAATGCAATGTGCTATCATCGGCAAAACTATGGATAGGATTTCCAGTCAATGGAAGAAGGTCATTGATATACAAGAGGAAAAGAGTGGGGGAAAGAACTGAACCTTGGGGGACACCGGCATTATTGGAGAAGTTAGAAGACAGAGAGCCATCTACCATCACCCTCAGTGAGCGATCAGAGAGAAAACTGGATAACCAATTACTAAAAACAGTTGGCAAACCATAAGATGGAAGCTTGTTTAGAAGACCTTTATGCCAAACACGATCGAAAGCCTTTGAGATGTCAAGAGCAACTACTTGTGTTTCACCGAACCTTTCCATTGAAGTAGTCCATAAATGGGTAACATAAGCCAGGTTATCACCAGTGGATCGACACTGACGGAATCTATACTGGTGATCGTTGATCAGACGGAAGGTTTCTAGGTAGTTTAAGAGTTGTCGGTTTATTGATTTCTCCATATTTAGAAAGAGTAGAAGTAATTGCAATGGGACGATAATTGGATGGGAGGGATTTGTCACCCTTTTTAGGAACTGGCTGGATATGAGAAAATTTCCAAGCAGAAGGAAAAACACCTTTGGAATAAGAAAGTGAAAAAAGGCGGCAAAGAATAGGAGTAAGTTCAGGAGCACAGATTTTGAGAACAAGTGGAGAAATACCATCAGGACCTGGAGCTTTCTTAGCATCAAGATTCATCAAAATCCTTCTGATATCCTTTTGACGGAAGACCACAGGAGGCATTGAATGGACCGTGTTAGGAATGGTGGGAGGTGTTTTACCAAGTTCATTAATACATGAGCTGGAAGAAAAATGGGATGCTAGCAGGTCAGCTTTATCCTTGGCTGAAGTGACAACAGAACCATCTGGTTTGGACAGAGGTGGAAGCAGAGATGGGCAAAAGTTGCGGCCAATAGCTTTGACAAGAGACCAGAATGCTCGGCTACCATTAGGGCAAGAAGCAAGTTTTCTACTCTTAGCATGTTCAAACTCTAGTTTGGACTGATTAATAACTGCTTTTAGGAAGCGTAAATATTAAAGAACAGTTTACTGAGGCCTACAGACTTTCGATCTGCAAACCTAACAGAAAAGTTACCAAGAATCGTGAGTATTATCTAAAATAATAGACTGCATTAAATTTTGTGGATAGTTTGAAATTCCTTTACGTGGTCATGACGAAAAAAAACGATTCTAAAAATCCAAGAGTATTCAGAGGATTAATAAATTTCGCCTGTACATTAGATTCCAATTTAAAGAACCATATAGAAAGTAATGCAGCATTTAAAGGCATTTCAAAAACTATTCAGAATGATATTCTTGACTGTTTGCTGCAAAAATGCCGGAATGAAATAAAAAGAGAAATTAAAGAAGCTTAATTCGTAGCTGTCAGGGCTGTTGACACAACAGATGTTTCAGAACATAACAGATGGCAATTGTTCTGAGATATGAACTGAAATGGAGGCATTTTTGAGCGTTTTTGCGATTTTTTCACTCGAAAACCAAACGGCAGACGGAATATCGAAGTGCATTCTAGATCAGTTAGACATAGTCCTCGAAGGAAATACTCAAAAACTGGGTGAGAAAGAGAGAGAGAAAATCTTTATTGCAACTAAATGAATACAGTGTACATATATAGATTTAAGTGAAGTTGCAATTGTCCCGTCACGGCCAACGGCCAGGGGCTCACATCAGAATAGATAATTAGATAATACAAAGGGTACTAGCAAAGTTTTGCCATATGACGCAACAATGAATCACAGAAAGCTGCTTGTTGCTGCATGTTGAGACATGTTCATACGTGCATGGTAGCCGCCGCGCCAAGTCGATGGGCTCAGTTATTCATTAGTAGTGAGAGTGTAAAGTGCTTGCGATGGCATCGTGGTCACGAAATGAAGATAAGGACAGTTTTGCGGTATAATTTCGTGCATGGTTTAACCATAGACCAGTGCTTAGAAGAAATGACTCTTGCACTAGATGATGATTGTCCACATCGTACAATGATATTCAGGTGGTATAGAGAATTCCAAAGGGGAAATTTCACTCTGGAGGATTCTGAGAGGCCGGGAAGGCCACGAACGTCAGTTACGGAGGAAAACGTTACTGCTGTGAGGAAAATGCTTGACGAAAACAGGCGAGTGACCTACCAACAGATAGAGGATACTTTGGGCCTAAATGCACCAGCAATTCGTTCGATTCTGCAAGATCATTTGCATGTGAAGAAACTTTGTTCTCTCTGGGTGCCGCATCAACTGACTGAAGAGCAGATGACACGACGCGTGACTTGGTGCCGGGAGATGTTAAAAAAGTTTGATAAGGGACAATCTCGGTATGTGAACAACATCGTGACAGGTGACGAGACTTGGCTGTACTATTACGATCTGCCGACCAAGGCTCAAAACAAAGTTTGGGTCTTTGATGATGACGACACACCCGTAATTGTCAGAAATTCCCGATCTGTAAAGAAGAAAATGATAGCTGTATTTTTCAAATCGAGTGGAATTGTGGAACGTGTCGTTTCAGACACGCAGAAGACAGTCACAGCTAAGTGGTATACTGAACAATGCCTGCCTAAAGTCATTGGATCTATGAAAAACCTGCGGCCAAAGTCAAGATTGGACACCTGGTACCTCCATCACGATAATGCTCCAGCTCACCGCGCCAAAGCCTGCACCGAATATTTGACCACGACAGGACTGACACTTCTCGAGCACCCTCCCTTCAGTTCAGACCTTGCTCCCTGCGACTTTGCACTGTTCCCGCATGTGAAAATGAAGCTAAAAGGGAGGCGGTTTTCCAGTGATGAGGACCTTCTACGGGCTTGGGACAACGAGTGTGCTTTACTCCCTAGTGAAACTTGGCAGAACTGGTTTAAACATTGGTTTCGAAGGATGTGTATTGAATGTAGAGGAAATTACTTTGAAAAAATTAAATAAACAAAGCTGTATTGCAAAACTTTCCTAGTACCCTTTGTAGATAATGCACATGGATAATAGATAATGCTCACATCAGGATATATAATGGATAATGCACATTGTAGAATTAAAAATGTAACATGTAAACATGTCATTACACTGCCTCACATTACACAATATTAACTATATTTACAAGTGACATCGTACGGTTATATTTACAATAAAATTTACAATAAAAATATTTTATTTACAATTTTATTTACAATAAAAATATCTAATATACATGAATGGCACTTCTCTGTCAAACGAATTTTGTCGTGGCACAGGAGAGCTTGGCAGATGGTGGTGGAGGGCTCACGAACTTGCTCTTATTCGATTCTGGGATTGGAGCGAGCTGCTAACACTTCTTTCCTGTAGGTTTTATTGCCGCAAAACCTCTGCAAGTCAGCATCGAGGTGCTGTACTTCCGGTAGCATTTGATTTGGGAGGAAGCGGTCTGAGATATGAAGCCTCCGATTCCTCGAGCAGAGCATCGGGGTTGACCGAAGTTCTGGCTTGGGTATTCGCTAGTAACACGAATCCCAAATGGACGGTGTTGAGATCTGACCCGTGATCATTTTAACTGTAGCTATCAGTCGTTGTATTTCAATGATATCAGGCAGTCGCTGCATCCCCAGTGAGGTAGCCTTAGCTACCGCACTGGGGATGCAGCGACTGCCTGATATCATTGTAGTTCTGTCCTGTGGTGGGAGACAAAGCTTTCCAGTTAGCCCATTTAAGTAGCTAGAATTCTGCATCGAGGATTGGTTTCTTCGTTGTAGTAGCTGCTGATGCCCACACTTCAGCAGCATAGAGGAGTGGAGAATAGATTACTGTTCTGATGAATTTCTTAATTACACGTGGCTCCATAACATAAATTAGTTGTTGGTTAGCTAGCCATCGGAGAGAGGCTGCTCTGGAAGTGAGCTTGTCTACATGAGCATGAAACCGGAGTTTGGGGTCAAATACTATTCCCAAATCCGCATGTGTAGGAGTGGCAGATATTACAGTTCCATCGAGTGTTGGGGCTAGTATTGTAGGGGTTGGTCTTAGAGAGAACACCATTAGTTTTGTTTTTTGTGGGTTGATCGAGAGTCCATACTGTTTGAGGTAAGAGGCGACGTTCATGAGACTATCGTTAATGCTTGCTGTAGCTTCAAGGTGATTGTTGGAAGCAATATGCGTTAGAATTTTTATATCATCTGCTACGTGATGATTTTCTCATTGTTACGGACTGAGAGTCGCAATGATGGCTGTAAATAATAAGCCAGATAGGACTCCTCCTTGCGGAACACCAGCAGAAATTGCCTTCTTGTGCGATTGTGCATAGGCATCGACTTGTAGTACCCTATCATAGAAGAGTGATGCTATGAACCAGAGGATATTACCTTGGATTAGATAGTGGTCTTCCAGTAAGCGGAGGAGCGCCGACACGTTGATGGCGTCAAAGGCAGCTTCAATATCCAGGTACGTGATTACGACTTCCTCTTGCTGTTCAAAGGCGGACATGGTTGCAAGGAGGTTCGTCACTGTGGATCGGTTTTGGATTGCGTAGTGGACCTGTGGTGGCCTATCTCCAAGAATCTGATTCATTAAGGTGGGCAGCATAGATTTTTCCAGGATTTTCAGGAGCGTTGAGGAGTTAGATATCGGCCGAAAGTGCCTGGGTAGAGTGGGGTTTCGAACTTTTGGATGTGGTCTGACAAGGTAGCTAGCTATTCCAGGCTTTAGGAAAATTTCAGACATTTGATTGCGCAAGTGTGATGAAAGGCAAGAAAGGGGGAGTTCAGGCTAAAATAAAAGAAGTGTACAAAAATGCACATTTTATTCACTGCTCTGCACACCAACTGAATCTGGTGATGAGAAATGCAACAAGTAGTACCCGAAATTCAAGAGTATTCTTTTCGAACCTCATGTCGATACCAACATTTTTCTCGAGATCACCACAGCGTCTCTCTGTTCTCAGAAAGCATATGGAAGCCGTGTTGCCCGATCTTCCCCTATAAGATGGAACATAAATATACGCACAGTGAACAGCGTTTATGAAAATTTTGAATCCTTAAAAAAGTGCATGGAGGAACTACAAGCGACAGCAAACGCAGATAAAACGATTTCAGAAGAAACTGGAATTTTGCACATCTTGAGTAATGAAAAATATGAGTTCTTGTTAGAACTTTTCCATCAGATAATAAACTGATGGAATGTTATGATTGCCTCACGTGGAAGTTATTTATAATCAAATTCAATCTCGAGAAATTGAGGCAGTTAAAATACATGAATATAAAGGAAACTTTAAGAATACCATCCTAAAAATCAGGAATTCAATGTATTGTGAAAATTCTTCAAAAACACTCATGATTGAAGCGAATGAAGTATACGACTATATAAGTGTTGACATAGGTGAGATATATTCTTTTACAAAGCAATTAATTTCTACTAAATTATTTAACAAGGAGAACTTTGTTATTTTTCGTACGAAATACCCATGGAAGAGGTACGGGAGACTACTGAGGCATATCCCATGATTGAAAGAGAAAAACTTCTTACGGAATTACAAGTTTTCTATAGCAGGCATGATCTACACAATTATTTCAAATTAACTGACACTGAAATTTATCTCAGAAAATAATCTAGCTGAAGTTCTCGGTGAACTTTCATAAAAGTTCTTTTGACCATTCCGATGACTACTCCAGACCCCGAACGCTGCCATTCGACATTAAAAAGAATAAAAACGTTTTTAAGGAGAATTATGAATCAGGAAAGGCAAAATGCTACAGCAATTCTTTCAAACGAGAAAAGCTTGGTCAACGGTGCACCAAACTTGAATGAAAAAGTTATTAATCTATTTTCAACAAATAAAAACCGAAGAATGGATTTTGTTTTTAAATAAAAGTTCAAGTCTGTTAATGGTAAATGTCTACTTAATGTTTTGTAGTATTTTTAACTTGCTTATTATTATTACTGTGTATGTCTACATGTCTTATAACCAAGGCAATTTAATGTAACTTTAAGACGCAGCACCCCCAAACATCAGAGTCACGAGCCGCCACTGTTCCCAAGCAACATTTTCTTTAAAAAAAAAAGGAAATTTTAAATCGTGTCGCTTCAGTGGCAGCAAGTGTCCAAGGCGTCAACAAGGGTTTAAGTTTGTACCATTACATTATACGAAACTCCAAAGCTTCGGTTTCTTAGGAGAGTTGCGACGCATAAGCCAAACATCACGAACCGAAATTGGCCCATAGAAATAGAACGGTGAAATGGTTCTTTGGTATGACGAATCTCGATACGCCTTATTCCTTTCAGATGAATTGGTGTGGGTATTGGAGGATGTCTAGAGAACGTTTGTTGTTGGCGTTGCATTGTGTTAACAATTAAGTTTGGAGGAGTTGGTTGTGTGGCATGGCACTGTTTCTCATTCCATGCCTAGAACCTTTGGTGGTTGTGCAGGGGAACATGGAATTGCCCAAAATGCTAAATTAGGCGTTGGCATTCATTTGTCCTTTGGTACAGACCCATGTTTGTTTCAAGAGGATAACCCCATGTCATACCGCCATTGTTCAAGAATGCTTCATAGGCATGAACGTACAGAAATTGGAATGGTCAA
This sequence comes from Mastigoproctus giganteus, assembly GCF_048544385.1. Lineage (NCBI taxonomy): Eukaryota > Metazoa > Arthropoda > Arachnida > Uropygi > Thelyphonidae > Mastigoproctus > Mastigoproctus giganteus. The sequence goes on from NC_143579.1 coordinate 92,174,468, forward strand.
CACAGAGTCCGACTTGAACCGCTATGGAATACCTATTGGATGAACTGGAACGTCTGGTAAGAGGCTATACCAGCACGTCCCACATCGGTAGCTCAAGTGGTCACTGTTCTTCAGGAACACTATACCTGCTGCAGACTATCACTGGTTAGTGGAAAGGGTGGCTGTAGTACGAATTACGATAGAGTATTAAAATTTTTAGCCCGGTACGGTTCGAAATTACGATACTTTTTTTTTTTTTTCTCGTACCTTTTCCGTATCAATGTAGATTTATAAAATTCTCATAGGTTCTACTTTGTCATGATTCTCAAAAAAATTCATGTCGATTAATGAACAATGTTACTTATGGTGTTATGGTATTGCAGAATTGCTGTACCCTGTGATTTGGCTGGAACTGCAGGAATTCGCTACTTTTAAAACTAACAGTGTTTCTAAAAGTTTGAAGTATAAAGTCAACTAAAACAAGTACAATAACAAATCTTTCAATAAAATTTGAAAAATTGGATTTCATGTGGTATACTCACCGAAATTGGAAAGCAAACTTCGTTCCTTTCTCCATCCTCATTATAGGAACTTCTCAAATTAGGAGCGTCTGAATTATTACTAAGTTCTAGTGTTCTGGAACTGTTATGATTGCAATTATCGAAATGCGTTTTCCCGTAATAGAAACAATGTGAAAAATGGCCATTATGCTCCCAAGGTAGCTAGCCAAAAGTCTATTTAACCTATGACGATGCAAACAAAACACTATAACGTAAGGCCTAACGAAATTAAACTATTATAAATTTGCATCGAACATTAGTTTAAAGCAATCCGATTCAGCATGGAGATTAACACTAAGAGTCATAAAGTTCTTGCATCCCTGCAAGGATCAATGGAAAATTTTGTTAGAAGGTAATGTGATTGTTCATAGGCACACTTACGATTCAGATTGTTGAGAAGGAACGTTGTACAAATTGGGAAACATCTAATTTAATATGGAGGCTAAAGCCAATTTGTCATTCTTTGGTCAGTTTGTTTGTTTTGCTGAATGACAAATAAGAGTTTCTGGGAGATAAATCATGCAGTCCTCGCCCGAAAACAACTAATTCGGTTGCTGTGAGGCAAAAGTGAGATAGCATTTTTATGCTGTGGAATAGCATAAAAATTTTTCTCATCTCAAGAGGAATCGAATCGGGGCATAATCCACGTGGTGCGAGAAAGGATATCAGTATAGACGGATTCAGTGACGCGATTGCTTTAGGTCCAAGGTTGGGGTTTCCCCGACACAACGCATTTACTATGGGTATAGGGGAGCGCTCCCATGATCTTTTTAGGGCCTCTAAAAATAGGTATGCTAGATCCCCAGATAATCTAAATATTACGCTGAGCATGGAAATTAACAATAAGACACAGTTAACTCAAATTATAGGGGAAAATATTTTTTATTTAAAATTAAAGTATACTAGCAGTACCCCTTGCGAAAATTTCGCAATTGGTAGCAGAGTTTTTCTCTAGCTGTCTTGAAGAAATGTAGTCCGTGTTTGGTCGCAGGTAATCCAGTACGCGTCGAATCCTTTGTGAATACTTATTTCTGTAGAATAAAACTATTCTTTCTTTCTGTGGACGCCCGAAAACGCCCATGCAAAGTTTCTTTTAAAGTAGGCAGCGGTAGTAGAGAAAATTGGCCCGTTCTGTAAAATAAAACTATTCAGAAATTTTATATTTTCCCATGTTTCTGCATACCTAGGAAGAAATATCTTCAATTTGCTCGATAGGTTAATAAGCCTATTGTTCACACTGACTGTCGAAAGAAAACGCCTTCCAGGGTTGTTAAAATTAAAGTATCCCTATGTAGAGGGCTCTGGAGCGAGTTCTAAGGCTCGTACTGAAGAGAAATTTGGAACAATAAAGAATTCGCTCGCCATTTATTGGAAAAAAAAAATAGTTACAAAATTTCTCACTATATGACTCTGTGGCAATACAAATCACTTGAACAGCGCTACAATTGTTCAATGTGTCCTCCATTTTGGTCAACAGCAGTTTCCAATCAAAGAACAGCATTTTCTACAGCAGAACGTAGCATGTCAACAGGAATAGCCAGCACATGACGTCTAATGCTGTCTTCAGATCTGCCAGAGTTTGACATCCTTCCCGATGCGCCTGGTTCTTCAAAAAACCCACAACCAGAAGTCGCATAGGGTAAGGTCCAGGGTGGCCAAGATGTCTGGAAAAAATGGCTGTTGACCCGTTCGTCTGTAAAGTGTTGCTTTAGCAATCTTTGGACACAACAGTGGATGTGGGGTGGCGCGCCATCTTGCATGAATATGGTATCCTGAAGGCACCCACGTTGTTGCAGCTCTGGTATTGCGAAATTTGCCAGCATTTCATAATATCGCTGCCAGTGACGGAACAGGTGCGGGGTCCAGTCGGTATTACCTGTTCAAAAAAACATGTCCCAATCATGAATGTGGCCTTAAATCCACACCACACTGTCACTTTTGGAGAATGCAACGGGACCTCTTGGATAACTCGAGGGTTTTCTGTTGCCCAAATGCAACAGTTCTGCATATTCACTTGTCCATTTAAGCAGAAGTGAGCGTCATCACTCCAAAGGATGTTCCATGGCCAAGTGATATCCACCGTCATTCCCGCCAGAAACTGAAGTGCGTATGTGAAACGAATATCTGCATCACCATGCTTTAGCTGCTGTAGCATGTACATCTTGTAAGGATAGTACCGCAATACCTGACGCATTACTAGCCTTACAATGGAATACGGCATGTCCACTTCACGAGAAACAGCTGGCACACTTGCGCTACCACATGGAGAATGACTTGATAAATCCACGACAGCTAAAGCCACATCTTCAACACGAGAGGAGTCCACTCGTTTTAGACCTCTACCTAGTTGAACACCAAGATGTCCTGTCGCTCCAAATTTCGCAATCATTTTGCGGACAGCACAAACAGTCATAGGTCCACGTGGGCCTTATGCGCTTCTGACGCTGGAATTCTCTGATAGCCGGAGATCCATTGTTGCTGTTCTGATAGTACAGCTTCACTAATAGCGCCTTTTCCTGAAACGTTGTCGGCATCGCTGCTGTAGTGCAGGCAAACATCTTCTGTATGATTTTGAAGAGACTGCTTTGCTTTTACCCAGTACAGTAGAACTGAGTAGTGGCGCTGTGGCAATAACTTACGAATCGTAAATTGCATAATCGTAACTAAGATAGTTACACGCCATACAGTGACAAATTTTGTAACTAATTTTTTTTTACAATAAATGGCGAGCGCATTCTTTATTATTATTATTATTATTATTAGCCATATAGTGCAAGGAAGCCTGAGGCTTATGCTGCACCAGCCAAAAAAGAAAAAATCCAAATTGCCGTGAGAGAGAGAGAGAGAGAGAGAGAGAGAGAGAGTCAGAAGTAGAAGGGAATCACCAGGAAAGAGAAGAATAATGATATCCAGCTCAGGACCCTGGGTGTGCCAAGCTCAAGCTCACCAGATGCGAGCCCCTGGGGTTAAATTGTACCTGTTGTCCAAATTTCTCTCCAGTACAAACCTTAGAACTCGCTCCAGAGCCCTCTACATAGGGATACTTTAATTTTAACAACCCTGTAGATTATAAATCTAATTTGATATTAAAACAAGTTCTAAGTAGAACTAATGAAGTATACTTTTAAATTCTTTCAACGTGTTTATACAATAAGGTACGAGTCTATATCTTAAGTTAATTAATTTTATCTTATTTTAATCTCGTTTCAAGGTGAAAGACTGAAATGAAAACCAACTGTCAGAGTAGGCTAGAAGCTCTTTTCTTAAGTTGCTGTCAATTTAATTTGGATTAGATTATACACGCAGAGTTAAGTTCTAAATAGCTGGAGCTTATAATTTGAGTGTCAGTCAAAACTTGATGTCGAGATGGGAAAATGGCGAATTAAAATAAAAAAACATGTTCCATCAGGATATCATAGTTTCCTCTCGTACCCAGTAAATATGGGTTGGATTGAATCTCATTGTGTAAAGAAAAGTTGTCGGAGCCGAAGAAAGAAAAATGATCTAAGTGTACTTTCACAACATGAAAAGTACACTTAGATCATTGAGTGTACTTTTCATTAAACGAAACATAAAATCATAAAATCGAGTACACTGAGATTCAACCCATTTCATATGGGTTGGATCTCAATTTCATTTTTCATCAGTAGTCTAAAAACCTTATAATTTTTTTAATTGTTCGAACTAGTTAGGACCACTAATTAAAACCACTTTTCTTTTTCACTGTCTAGGCAATGCTGTTGATTCAGAAGTCTGCTAATGCTCTTTTTACCACAGAATTGTACACAATGAAACTGAGGTGAGGTAACTATTTTAAAAATCTTATATCTGATCTTATGTTATGGATAGATGTCTGAGCGGTATCTTAAAAATACTGGTCATGGGGACCTGTCGACATTGACAATAATAATCCAAAACGCTTTGGAGAAAAGCATACAATCAAAATAAAATACAATTAGGCTCTTCGTCTAGACAGTATAATTACAAGGCATATGAAATTATTATGCGTAATAAAATCTCGAATGGAGATAGCAATGTTTCTGAACTATATGGTCACATACTTTGCTGCATTTAGCAGACAAGTTTCTGCTTCTAAAATATGGGTCGGCATTTATAAACAGATAATTTTACTGCAGTAGAGAGTATTTCGTGTTCTTTTACTATCATAATTTGTCCGATTTATTTCCACACGAAGTTACTCAATATGACTTATTATTTTTTTTTCTGAGATCTATTAGTGGCACAATTTTAGCACGATAAAACTGAATTGCAGTGTTTAGTAGTTTTCCAGGTAAATGCTCTCTGCGATCTTTGAGTGATGTTTTTATAGCTAGGGGAGAGAGAGGATAACGAAATCGACGAATACTGTACTTGATTTATGGGTTCCTCTAGCCATAGCTATTTTCTATATCTCGCGCTATAACTGATAAGGCTTTTGTAAATGGGAGCAAACGAAACTGCTTGTCTCGCGTGTTTATAGGCACAACACACTTTGAAAGCAGATGGAAGAACTAGGTTGTCCCCACATTACATTTATCCACAGGCGGCTAGTTTTTCTTTCCTTAAAGGTAGGTGTGTGTGTGTGTGTGTGTGTGTGTGTGTGTGTGTGTGTGTGTGTGTGTGTGTGTGTGTGTGTGTGTGTGTCAGTAAGTTTATAATTATAAGTAACAAGTAATGTAGGGCACTTTTTGATCATTTCTCTAAAATGAGTCCAATTTGACAGATTGCAAAGTATATGAATAGAATCATATCACAATTTTTGATGCGAGAAGGAAAATGATCAGAAAGGCGGTTTTTTTTTTTTTTTTCTCTAGGAAATTAGATAACTTTAGTGTAAAGATTAATTTCAGATTAGCATTCGATCTCTCACATTTTAAAAATAAATTACGATATCAAATATTATAGCTTCTCTATTTCATCACTTATTCCAATTCGAGCCTTTCCTGCATAGGTTCAAGACAATAGTAATCGTTATCACTGTGCTAGCCGTAAGGATTCCAACTCTTATACTTTTTAAACTGAAGTTATTAGTACATATATGTATAGAGTGTTTCCCTGAAAAGGCACCGTAGTGTATATCGCTTTTTGTCATATTCAGGGTGAAATTTTGGAATTTGGCATAAAAATTGAATAAGTATTATCATTTATATTTTACTTTTAAATTTAAATTTTGACTAATCAACTCCTTTTTTTTTTCCCCCCCTCTCTCTTAGTGGGAAAGTTGTTGCCATCAGTGTAGTAATGAAACGAATCGGAAAGGATTTTATTTATTAAATAATAATGTTGTATGTAATGTTTACTCTTCAGTAAACATTACATACATCTCATTTTATATCGCGTCTCCCACGTTAGAAGTAAGATCCTTAAACTTTAAAGTTATTAGTATATATGTATAGAGCGTTTCACTGAAAAGGCATCGGCTTCTAACGCCGATTATGTTTTTAGACTACACTGAGGACGAGTACAACTTTCCTATTGAGAAAAAAAGCAGTTTATTAGGCAAATTTTAAATTTAGAAATCTTAAAATCTAAACTGTAAATAAGCGAGACACACTCCCGTGCTTTTTAATTGACACATCTTGTATGTTTCATTTTTAGTTACCGTGTCGTTTCTGCATGATCCGTATCTTACAAGATTTGCTTCTAGGTACTTGCACCTACGAAGAGAATGTAAAAGTACGAACTCCATCTGGAGTTTCATAAGAAGTCCGTTATTTGCGCAAGGTCATAAAATACAAATAATATTGTCACTCGACCGCTATCAGATCCCATCGTCAAGCCAAGGTGCCTTGACTACCTGTAAATTGGATAAAGAGCCTCAATCCAGAGGCGAAACTATAAAAACTGTGGGTTCCCTCCGAGTAAGATTGATGAACAGCTCCACGTGAACTTAAACGACTACGGTGAAACTTCCCTTTAACGGACAGCCACGGGGAACGAAAATGTGTCCGTTAGAGAGAAGTGTCCGCTAACAAGAAGTCTGAGGGAGAAAAAAAAAAAAAGAAAGAAAGAAAAATCGTTAAACGTTTAATGTAAAATTAAATTAAAATATATACAGATTTTGAACAATATTTTTGTAAATAATATACAATTACATATACAAGAAATAAAGAAAAATCGTTAAACGTTTAATGTAAAATTAAATTAAAATATACAGTATACCAAACCATCCGTTAGGGCTCCTGGCTGTTCGGGTTCCGCCTCACGATGGCGGACTTGACGGTATGTTAGTTCCTCTATTGCCTCAGTTGTATGTTCTTTCCAAACACAAATAAGAAATGACGTTACGTTGTGATTTTCCATTGAAATTTTCTCTGTAAATAACCACTCATATACCCTGTGGTTATTTAGAGAGAAAAATTTACAGACACTGCTTTTTTCTCAATGTTCTTCATCCTGTACATCGATTGTGACCAGTCTTGGCTGTGGTGGGCTTTCCTGTACATTTATAATAACAAATTATTATTTATTTATTAAAAAAAAAATCTACCAGTCTGAGGTAAGTATCCTGAGTATATACTCTCCTGCCTAACCCCCAGTGGACACTAGGCTCAAGAAAGGTGCTATTATTGAGCTAACCTGAACCTTTTTAAACGTATCCTGCTGTAGCAAGTTAACTAACGTAATCTAAATAACATAACCTTTGTTGTATTCTATAACCTCTCTGGTTATAGAATACCATTTTTGTGGTGAGGTGTATACTTTGAACTGATTTAAATACAAAAAAATAAATAAATAAAATAAAATAAATAAATAATAATAATAATAATAATAATGGAAAAGAAATCAAAGAAAGCGTACCGTACTACAAGTACGAATTCCAGGCAGTAATAGAGACCCCAACCCACAAGCTGTACTGGCACAGCGCCATAATAACGGATAAGATAATTCCGCACAACAGACCGGACAAGAAGGAAAAGGCTACCTATCTGATTGACATTGCGGTACCCAACACTGGCAACCTCCAGAAAACCCATGAGGAAAAAATCAGGAAGTACATGAACCTAAGACAGGAGATCAAAGAGATGTGATATATGCAAAAGTAACGACCGTCCCGATCATCGTGTCAACCACTGGTATGGTGCCAATGATCCTACATAACAGCCTACTAGCAATAAGTCTCCCAGAGAATACCTACAAGGAACTCAAGAAAGTCTCAATCCTGAACACCTGTAGGATATTAAGAGAGTTTCTCGACCAACAGTAACAGCATACATAACAATCATCACGTGTACTTGGTAGCAATGCCCATCAAGAGGTGGAATCCCCCCAATCGGGGGAAATAATATAAGAGCAACAATAATAATAATAAATATCAGAAAATTCACAATCAGTGATCCACAGATTTTGTAATCCTACTCAAGTACTTTTCTTAAGAGTTGCAGTTCTTTTTGTTACGAGTTCATAATTATAGGCATTAAATTTAGGAAAACTAACAAAATAATTACAGCTGCACTTACATGCATATGTTTTTTACTACAGACTAGACAAAACTAAGTTTTTCTGATTTGAAGATAGAAGGGTTTTTTTTTTTTTTTTAACGTGATATTGATTGTGAAGTCGTGAGCATAATGGGATTGCCTGCTTCTGATGAATTGCCTGACCCCTACTGGTAAAATGGCATTAATCATCGAGATGGTCCATCTGGGGAGAGACACTGTGGGAACTGGGGTTTTCTTAATTTTAACTTATTTTAGTTCTATGGCGTTATAATACCCCCAGCTTACCTTTGAAACTCAATGGGCTGTTGCTGTAAGTTAAATTAGTAACTGGGGTCCTCACTCTTCCAAAGCTCACATGCTACTTGACTGCTTTATTTATTCTTTCTGTCACAGAAGATTCTGGGCACTGAGTATATATTTATTCTCCTCCTACAGGTTTGTACTTAGTGCAAGTTTTTTTTTTTTTTAGAGGAGTGTATATTTCTCTTAGAATAATGAAGCACTTATTTAAATATCAAAGCATAACAAAGGTTTATTTCCATATCAAAATTTACATGTTATTACCTCATTTAATGTCAGGAAATAATATCTCCACCTTCCCTTTTCAATCTGTACAAACTCTACTTTTAATTAAAATTAACTACAGCCTCAATAAAACTTCCTTCTACCTCCTTTTTACATTTTTTCGTGCATATCTCTAATTATACCATTTAGTTAAAAGTTATATAATCACCCCTCTCCTTCAGCAAATTGCACGACACTACTTAAAAATTAAAGTTAATTACACAGGAACAATAAAAACTTTCCTTCTTCTCCTTTATACGTATTCATCATACATTTTTTTCAATTAACCTAAAATTCTCTTTCAAATCTTTTTGTACACACAACACCTTTCCTCTAACAATCTCAGACTATACAACTCTCTCTGAAAACAATCCTTTTACCCTTACAAAATACTACTTCTGTAGCCAAGTATCAATTATCACAATCAAATATTTACCCCTTTGTTTTTTTTTCACAAATATATACAACTTTGGGATACATATATTCTCCCTAGAGCACTTATACAATATCATAAGCCTGAGCATAAAACATATATTCTACACAATGCCATTATATCAGAGATAGATTGTATTTCTCTCTCTCTCTCTCTCTCTCTCTCTCTCTATCTTTATCTTCCCACCTAACCCGGTTTCTTGTTATTTATTAGTGTTCTAAGCCTATCTCAAGCTATGCGTCGACAAAGTAACAATTATCAGTCCTGAGCGGATTCTAACAATTAACCTTTATAATTGTTGGAGAATTACTTTTTCTTCCCTTTCTTTATTTCGCAGCCATCGTAGATAGATCTTCCACTTCTGATCTCTTTTACGCGGCCGTCTTCCTTGTACCTGGCTTACAGATTTTTCAGGCATTTCTTTCCTAGATTCTCCTTCCTAAAAATCGATGGGCGATGGTCTGCATCCAACTATTTGCTTAATATAAAGAGGATTGGACTTCTTAAGCATTCATCAGGCCATTCATCAGGTACACTTCTCATTTTTGGCGACTATCTTCACTCCTCCCACCTTTATATCAAACGTAGGCATTTCTACTTGACCATTCTTTCAGACACGACGTTACAGCACTATTTTTCAGACAATCACACCAAACATTTTTTCCGACGACCACTTTTTCTTCTTGCTCCTGCTTTTTGTTTCCATTCTCCCGCCTTCTTATTAACCAATCACAATCATCTTCTCTTCCAGCATCTCTACTGTAATTCGTCCTTCATCTGAAATCATTGTTTTCTCCGGGTGCTGTATGGCTGGGTATCTCCCCCCCCCAAGTACAAGGGTTGAGGACCCACTTCCTTCTGGACTTTCTTCTAACTGTACTTTCCCATAATCCGGTTCGTTCCCCTCATAGTCAGAAACAGACGTTCTTCTATTTCCTAAATGCATTCTAGGGTCAGTTTCATTGTATGTACCAGAGGTTTAAGTTATTTTCCATTACTCTACACATACATAGGGTTAATGGCTAATTTGGGACGGTGACTTTATTTCTTTTCCAACATATGTTCTTGCTATCGCCTGCATTCCGAACCATTATTGTTATCAATCAAACTTGCCATCCATTGTCACATTCCAATTGTTCTGCACGTGCTCACATTGGCATAACTAATCAGCAATCTGCTTCAGATAAATATCTGTGCGGATTTAGATGCAAAAGCACTTAACTTACCCTATCTTAGATTCTTTGTAGTTAACCACAAAGAAGAGTTAGAAAATTTTGTTATAAATTTTTTTTCTAATTAATTAATTTAAAATTATTCCCTTTATTTATACTTGTAAGATTTGGGATCTCACAACACCACATTACATATAGCGTTCTTACTTCTTGAAGTTCCGCTTGTTGTAGCAACACTCAGCCAACTCATTGCGATAAGCTCAGAATTTGAGACATCAATACCTTGTAAAATAAAAAGAATAATAATAAAATAATTTAAATTGTCTTTTTCAGACAAGTTTTCAGCTTGGCCTAGTATCTGTAAAAAGCCTGTCCACGTAAATGCAGTTATAATGATTAAGCTAACCTGTATTAGTATAATTATACAGGACAATCGCTGCTGAACCCAGAATTTTGTTAATAACTCTTATTAATACATGAAATTATTTGAAAATTGGTAGCAATCAAACCTGAAATCATAAAAATCTGGCCGGTTACAAGAGATGGGGGACAAGGATCATCACCATCGAAGGAGCGTCTAAGCAGAGTTGTACCCGACACTCCACATTGTAAATTTGCAGTGGATTCAGCTTTCTGATAAATGTTTGTTTTCAATTCCTCAATGCTGAGAGGCGTGCTCTTTCGCACTTTCCCCTTTAGTATGCTCCATATAGGAGAGAAAAAAAATGTGAATGAGAGAAAAATGTCGAGAGAGCTGGACTTCCATGCACCTTTATTATCACCCTGACCCTGGAAAAACCTTTCATTTTCAGCTAAACTTAAAACAATGTGTTACAGTTGGTTTCATCCTTTTTGGAAAATAACCCTGTGTCAATTGAATGTCGCTTAGCTGATTAGGGTAGGTTTATTTTAAATGACATCAGTTACCTTTCTACCAATTTTCATGCATTAATGATACAGTGTATATGTCATGGATAACCTTCAGTTCCGAGGTTGAAATGATAATAAAAAGATTGGAAACTTAAAATACGGGAACTTACCTCCAAACTGCTTATATGTTAATAGTAGTAGTAGTAGTGGCATGTGATGCAAGAAAGCAAGTGTATTAGCTTATGCAGCATCAGCCAAAAAAAAAAAAAATCACACCATTCCCTCCAAATACCTGTCCAGTTCCTCCTTAAACTTACTTAACCTATCAACTTCCACAACGACAGATGGAAGTTTGTTCCAGCATTTAACCACCCGCTGGCTAAAGGCAAATTTCCGCACGTCTATGCTACATCTGTCTTTTCTTAATTTGAATTTATGCCCCCTTAGGTTCGTAATCTGAACAAGTGGACGGATCCCATCAGAATTCAGCGTGCTCAACCAATTCAAGGCCTTATACACATCAATCAGATCACCGCGCAGGTGCCTGGCATCTCCAGCCACTGCAATTTGCAGAACTTAAGCCTCTCTTGGTAAGAGAATCCCTTCATTCCCCTCTCCAATCTTGTTGCCCTTCTCTTATACGCTCAAGCAAATCTACATCTTTCCTAAAATGAGGCCTCCAGACCTGTACGCAGTACTCAAGGCGTGGCCTGACCATTGCCTTATACAGAGGGACAATCACATCCTTTTCCCTGCTAGCAAAATTCCTATATATCATTGACAAAACCCCATGACCTGCCCTGGCAGCCTGTCTGCATTGCTCAGAAAACTTCATATCTGACTGCACAATTACTCCCAGGCCTTTTTCATTTTCTATCACCTTAAGTGTAGTACCACACAGTTGGTACGTTTCTCTGGGGTTGCTTCTACCCATATGCAGTACTTTGAATTTGTCAAGGTTAAACTTCAGTTGCCACTTCTTAGCCCATCTGCCCAAATTATCTAGATTCTGTTGCAGTTGCACACTGCCATTACTGTCATTAACAACCCTGCCAACCTTTGTATCATCTGCAAACTTCGACACGAAGCCTGATATACTTTCATCAATATCATTGATAAATAAACAAAACAACAGAGGACCCAACACCGAACCCTGTGGGACTCCACTAATAACATTAGTCCATGAAGAGCAGCACCCATTAATTACCACCCTCTGTCTTCTCCCACTCAACCATCCTTTTATCCATTGTAGCAACTTACCCTTAATAGCATTCTGCTCTAATTTGTATTCCATGCGCAACAGTGTCAAAAGCTTTCCTGAAATCCAAATATATGTTATCAAAATTATTTTTTGCCTCCAGTTCCTTTGTAACCACATCATAATATCCTATCAAATGTGTCAGACAAGACTTTCCCTTAACAAACCCATGCTGTGTCTGAATTATTGCAGCAGTCTTGTCTAGATGATCCTGCAATGCATCTTTAACCAGTGACTCTGTGGGGGGGGTTATTTTTATGTTTATTTATTTATTTATTATTTATAACTTATTTACTTTATAAATATCCTCTTTTTATTTCAACCTGTTCCACAATGCTATAAGGGCTTATTTAATTATTCCCTGTACTCTACTGTGCCCCCCGTTTAGTCCCCTCCCACTTTACACCTGACTTGTTTGTCTCCCAGAAGATTCTAGACTCTAAGGGGGTCTCAATATTTTTTTTCTCCTCTGGATTGGCTGAAGTTCAAAATGACTGACAAACACTTAAGTACCAAATCATAATAATATTTATTGACAATATATATATATATATATATATATATATATATATATATATATATATATATATATATATATATATACATTTCCAATCAATAGCTAAGATTGACTGTGAACTTTAATATGTGTAGCTTTGTTAGGCCTTATCTGTGTATATCTTTGTAATTCAAACTACAGAGTTTTCATACCTATATATATACATATCATTATTTTCTTTGTGTGTCTCATCCTTGGGTTCTAACGGATCTAAGAGTCATTACATCTTATGATCCTTACATGAGTTTCCGACCAATCAACTGTCCTAGTAGGTTTACAAGTGGCTTCCAGCATGGCATGGCAATAAACAATTTTAAGTAGCTATATATATATATATATACATATTTATATCCCTTTCCAAAATCACCACATATACATACATATATATATATATATACCTCAGTTAGCAAATCCTTTCTTCAACTACAGACCAGTTCATCATTCATAATCAACAATAGTAATTAACCGTTTCCCGTATCTAATCCTATAATCCTTTAACTAGCAGGGCACTCTATAAGCGTTTTATCCATTTATATACTCTGTGTTATACTCTCTATAAATCCAAATTCGCTATAATTTCATAATCAACTACAATCCTTTGTTACCTACTTAGTCATTCCCTCAAAATTAACTATTATCTCAAAGTATCCTTTCTACCCATTTATAAATCTTTATCTTAAAAACCTGCACTTAATTTCATTACAGTTCTGTGGGCATGGTTACAATTACATTTAACTTTCTCTTATAGATTAGGTATTTCTCCTAGAGTCCTTCCTTTATAAACTTAAGTTTTGTTTCTTACTGAACTATCACTTACTCAGTTTCCAAGTGATTTTCCTATTCAGGGCTGCCATAACCATCAGCGTAACGGCGTAGACTAGGAGGCGGGCGGTTGCTCATCCTTGGGCACTCTTCTTCCTTCTCTATAAATTTTATCGGCTTCTGACACTGCTGTAATATACATTGGCTATGCAGAATATTCTTTCTTCCACATGGACACATCTCTTTTCCCAACTTTAGGCTTACGAAATTTCCCACAAAGAAAATTTCCTTCCCATTCCTAAACCTTCTCCCCAAACTCAGCAACGACTCTGCCCCACGACTGCCTTCCTCTATGCACTTCCAAAGACTACTTCACCATCTCTCCCAAAACTCAGCAACGACTCTGCCCCACGACTGTCTTCCTCTACCCACTTTCAAAGACTACTCAACCATCTCCCCCAAACTCAGCAACGACTCTGCCCCACGACTGTCTTCCTCTACCCACTTTCAAAGACTACTCCAAAAAAAACTTATCCTTCTCCTCACTCTGAATTTCAAAATTTCCTACGCTTTTTCGTTCAGACCAATCGCTGACCAGTACATCCCTTCCCCTGTGATTCCCATTCGTCTCCTATACTCTTCGTGGGCGTGTTTTCCATCATTTTTAGAGAGGGCTACTTGTTTCCAGCAATTCCTAGAATTTTTTAGAAAGGCAACTGGAAATTCCTGTAATTTTGGAGTTTCTAGATCGTCTTTGTGTTTGCCCAGCTACGCCCTGTATTGGCCTTGATACACCTGTCGGTAATTGCCCCCGTGAAATTTTAAAGTGTGCACTTAAATATCATGAATACCTCCATTACTGAGCTCCATCTCTATCTTATTTATTTTTGTTTCAGCTCATTGTTCTTTAGGGCGAAATGTTAACTCTGATCTGAGCTCATTAACTACGGTCTGCTCCATTAATGTTTCCTATTGTATCGCGTGTTCGAAACGCTTCCCCCCCCGTTGCCACGTTAATCTTCCTCTAGCTTAAGGTAATAGGCAAAACGAGCACAATTAAACCTTGATTTATCTGAACTATCCTACACACTTACAGTTATTAGTTTTTTTTGACCATATATATTTCAAATGGTTGTCTGTGTTAATATTCCTTAATAATTTTATTCAATATCAATAACCCTCATTTTTTTTTAACAGTTGTAAGGACAGGTCCTTACAACTCCATTATTTTACCCGGAACAGAAGTTAAACTGACTGGGCTGTAATTACTCATGTCACCCTTCGATCCCCCTTTGTGAATTGGGGATACATTTGCACATCTCCAGTTCGTGGGGACCTCCTCTGAGTTCAAGGATGCTCTCATAATTAAAATAAAAATAAATTTTCTGTTTATACTCCGGGACGACCAAACGGTCAGAGGAGTTTACAAAATACACAGTATACAAGAAACAGCACCGTATTCAGCAGTCACGGGCTTGAACCCCGGTCATTCAAGGCACGTATACTTATGTACCCGCGCGCCTGACCACTAGGCTACGTCTAAGGGTTTGCTTAGTTGCTTTGCCGCCTCCTTTAATATAACTGGATAGATCCCATCCAGGTTCCTTTCTTATGTTTAACTTCAACAATTTCTCCTCCACTTTGCTCTCAGTTATTACAAAATCATTAAGTACCCTGCTACAATTTGATAACCTTCTGCCATTTTCAAACCTTAATAACTCCTAATGTGTGAATGTAGATGCAAAATACTCATTCAGTTTGTTTGCTATCTGAGCAGGATCATCAAGTGGATCAATTAGATTCATCCCCTTCCTTTTAGAGTTTATATATGTAAAGAAATGCTTGCTGTTTTTCTTACATCTTTTGCCAAAGATTTCTCGTAATCTGCCTTCGCCTGCCTAACCTCCTTTGTGACCTGATTATAGACTAGCTTATATATGCCATAGGCTTCTGAGTCGCTTGATAATTTATAAGCATCCCATGCATTTTTCTTCTCTGTTACGAGTCTCATTAGTTCATTTGATAACCATTTAGGCCTAAACCTTGAATAATATTTCTTAATAGGTATGAAACTTTTAGTAGTATCCACGATTAATTCCTTGAATGCTTTCCACTTAGAATTTACTGTTGTTGAATTCTGTACAGTAGGATCAACTGACTATGTTGGTGACATCGTCAGTTGATCCTACTGTACAGAATTTAAAAACTGTCTGAGCCCACTGTACTCACCTTTATGGAAGCAAAAATCCTTTCCTTTACCCCTGATGGTAATTATATCTCTAAGTAAATCCCACATCAGTACACTGTGATCACTGCCACCTAGTGGCTCCTTTATCTGCAAATTTTTAATACACGAATGATCGATTAATGGATGAGATTAATTAAAAAGAGGTGTGGATATTAAAAACTGGTTAAAATTAAATTGTACACGGGAAAGTGCACCTTTTTCAATGCTCGTCATATGGGTTTCACTACAGAAAATCACTGTTAAATCACCGAACAGGTAACAGAGAGTGCCTGTTCGGACCCTTGGTCGAACAGTGATTTTATATAGTGAAACCCAAATGACGAGCATTGAGGAAAGGTGCACTTTTCTCTGTGCAATGTAATTTTAACCAGGTTTTAATATCCACACCCCATTTTAATTAATCTCATCCATTTACACATAAACAGTTGGAAGGTATGTTCCCTTATTTTAGGTTTCCAATCTTTTTATTGTCATTAATGAAAATTATTAGCAAAATTCTCGGTTCAGCAGTAAGAGAATCAGTCTGTATTATACATATTAACATAAATAAAAATACTTGTTTTTATTGTAGTGACTATATGAATATTAAATAAAGGGCCACTTTTTTATCATATTTTCACAAATCTTATTTTTAAAGAGTGTAATGTATATTTGGGCACGTCAGTACTAACACTGGCCCGAACGACATATGGAAATCTGTCGCCTAGTTGTTGAATTCCTTATAGAAAAAGATCGGAGATTTTTGAGAACGAAGCATGAGAATATTGCACCTGAATGCACTGTTCGTGTTCGGCAAGCTGGAAACGTAGGTGTTATGTTTTGGGGACTGTTTTCGTATCATGCCCTGGGTGCTCTGATCACCGTTAATAAACGGCTTGATGCGAAAGCGTTCCTTTCTATCATCGCAGTGTGTCCACCCAACTCCGGCTTCTATGAGGATGTACTGGAAAAGGAGTTAGGACATTCGATGATACGATTATCCACCTGACAATGTGCAGGCATCACTAGATACGTGTGGAGTTCATGCCAAAGCGACATCACCTTGGCATAGGGTATTTGTTATTACTTGCTGGAAAAGTTTTAAATTATTGCACTTCTTTTAATTAGGTATCACTTTGGACGAGGGAGTTCTGTACACTTTTCTTAACGTTATGAAAATTAATTTCTAAATCTGTTATTTCTGCGATAGTGACAGAATTGCCACCATTGTGATAACTGTTGGATTCAGATAACATTCCGGAAGGAATTGAGTATTGATTGTAATGTATCAGAAACTATATTTGGGTAAAGATTATTTCTTTATCAAACGTACTTAATGCTTACTATAGCAGGCTTAATTATATTAAGTTCCTCAATATTTACACAACACAAAAAGGTCCAAACTGCGTCATTAGGAGAGGTGAGTTTCTCTCCTTTCTCCTGTGTTGAGGGTATACGAGACCTGGTCCTAATCAAGACCACGAGACGAATATCTTATGCCGAATCTACACTGTAGGGGCAACATATTGGGAGTATCCCATCCTTCTAAAGTGCGAAGGCGTAATGCAAGTGCCACATTAAGGGGTCCAGGTAACACCTGTGGGTGAGGTGTAACGGTTACCTAAAATATACGTGATGAAAGATGATGTAATTCTTAGAAATTTCCTGTAAAGATAATCAACCAGTCAGTTATTAGATTATCTCAATATCTTTCTCACAACCCCCCTTACATCTGGGGCCGTGCCAACTAACATACCATCTTCTTCGGCGCCTCCGTAGCCAGGTGGGAAGGAGCAGCAGTGTGTAGCACACGCTTCTTGATTAGACCGGGGTTCGAGCCCGTCACCACCAAATACGGAGGATGCGGAAAGATCAGGAATTGACCACCGCATATCCCCGGAGTAATATGGCCTTAGTTGCTAATGCTCCTAAAAACCAAATAACAACAACCATCTTCTTCTCGCCCCCCCCCCCACATTTCCAATCTGGTTTCAAAATGGCGAAGACTAAGGGCGATTACAATATAATATTGTTTCCGTTCCTGAAACAAAATTTTATCCCTGAATCTGCTAAATCTGTGGTCCGATTATGTAGCCCATTGTGATACGGTGACGTTCAGGTGACAATACACCATCTCGAAATCTACGAATAAATTTCTTTGATATCAAAAGAAAAGTGAGAAACGAAAAAAAATTCGAGTTTTGTTATGTAGTTACGTGATCGAGTTTCAGTTGACGTTATTAACACTACTGCATATGAAATAAATTAATTTGGTTTTCTTCATAAAGAAGTTCCTACTTTAGTCCAGTTCTTTTTAGTTACTCTTAACAATCAGGATTTCGTAACTTTGACTAACGGCATTAATAGTTAGAGCACAGTACGTATTATAAAACATTGCCTCCCGCCTTGAGGTTTCGTGACTAGTCATCATCGAATGTCTGTTGCAAATGAACGCCAAGACAGTTCCGCAGACAATTATAATAGTGGTCACTTCAGGAACGCGGATGCCCTTACATGACCATTACCCGTAACAAGGGATACTTTTTATGTGCTATCCCCTGATAATTGTAAGTAGGCCTAATAATCAAAGACGAACCAGAAGACGGCGCATGCATACTTATAATTCGAAGCAGTGCAGATTCTAGTGGGGGGGTCTAATGGGTTTCGGTCCCACCTGTCATCTTAATAATGCCGATAAATTAAGAATATCTTGGAATTTATTGTGCAAATGAAGACGTTCATCTTTTAAGCTTGTTTAGTTTCGCTACACCAATCGTGTTCAACCTGTTTAGTGATAACAAACCACTAATCGGATGTTGGAAACCGTTGCCTTGAACTCACCTTTTCGGTAGGGGTCTCGTATCAGATAACAAAAGCAAAAGAAGCTAGAGGCAAACATTATCGCAGTCCATTTGCACGTTAATAATCCGATGATAAAAAAATAATAAATAAAATATGCAACCTTTTCAGAAGGGCAGTTAGTCTTAAAGAAGTTATTCATTCTATTCTTTTCATTCCATTCCTAAGAAACTTGATGGCGTCCGTCGTATCTACCCTTTGTTTTTGGTATTAGTGTGTATATTTTTCAGAATCTCTCTCTCTTCCCCCCCCCCACCTTTCAGCGTCTTCATCCTTCCATCGATTATCTGACCCTCTCTCACATGTCACCGTCCTATTTTTACTTCATTTGAATTTCATTCAAGTTCACTCAGGTGTTCATATGAATAACACCCAGTTTATTGATAATGCCTTTACAGAACATTTATTTGACTGATTTTAAATTTTTGAAGATCTTATTTCTGAAGTAAAATGAATCAACCGAGCCTTGCTGGATATTATATGCAGTCAATGTAAAGAAGAAGCAGTCTTTTAGATAAATGAAATTTCAGGAGTTTCAAACTCTGGGATTTCGATTTTTATTTTATTTTATTTTATTTATTTTTAACAAATGCATAATGAATGTTATTTCCACTGAATGAAAATACAACATTAAGTAATGGACATTCTTTGAATGTATCTCCCGAATTTAGATGTGAATTGATCTCCTTCCTTTTTCACACCTCTCCCCTTTCGATTTCTAATGCTCCGACAAGAAGTTCTAAGTACAGTACTGTAATCTCAGCACCCGGTTTTTATCATTTCGTCCTAGAAAACGTTAGTGGATGGGTAATGTAATGTTTTAACGGGCTTCAACGTGAACTCAATTTTAAGAGAAGTTTGCAATTTAGGTGAAGCTTAATTCAATTAGTAACGAAAACAAGACAATATGATCTGCATGCAAAAAACTAATTGGTCTACATTCAAATTTAACCAATTAATTTATACTTGGTTGTTTAAGGTAAGTTTTTTAAACTATTTTATTAATGGAATAATATAGCATTATAAAATCCCATGAAATTTTAGTAATAAATTAAAAGTTAACAATAGCAATTTGTATTAATTATTAAAATTATTCCGTATACAATATTTGCAGTGCCTTTTAACACATCTAAAAGCTATAAACCAGCAAAAGGAATGGCCACAGCTTTTTTCTTATTTTAGCATTCAAAATAATAAGGTTTTTTAAGATAATAAGAATAAAGTATATGAAATTAGTTATACTTGTAATAAATTAGAAAGTCTTTTGGAAAACTTAAGGCACAGACAAAACTATAGATTCTCTAATGAAAAGTAAGAGACCCCACCTTGTCCTTTCTTTAAAAGAATCATGGTCTCTGGGCTTCTTCCCCAACTCTTCGGGTATTACTTCCAGTGACGGACCTCAAAATTAGACTTTGCTGTACACGAATACAAACAAGAAAGCACACGAATGCAGACGACACAATATCGCCCCTCCCCACTCTATGAAAGGACTCTGGTATTACTGTATTCATTTTGTCGCAGCCCCATTATGTAAAAAAGTCCACATAATACAGTATTCATTTTTCCAACCATGACAGCTTGTGCTTTGACAGGGTCGCTTTCAGAACTCCATCTTAACGCGGCTTTGGCTATGTGGGCATCTGGAAAATTGCAACAGTTTTACTTTCAAAGTAAAAGTTGAGTACGCGTGCACTTGACTAATATACCGTTGCGCGGATCTCGATACCATCCATTATTTACTCTTCTGTTTACAGTGTCCAGTGCGTACTTTAACATACAATATGTAAATTAAAATGAGACACGATATTTCCTTTTGATAATTTTCTTTTATTAGTTTCAGAATTGTTGGAAATGTTACCCATTCTGTTCATACAAAGCTGGGCTCTTCTCACTAGATTATCTTGAAGCCTTTCCAGTGTGTTTCAAGTCTTTAACGTTTCGAACGCCAGTTCCTTCAATTTCCCTCAATTGTACAAGACTGGTGATGTCTTCGGAATACACGATTGCTTTGATGTGACCCCATAAGTAAAAGTCTAAAGGTGTCAAATCCGGCAACCATGATGGCCAAGCGATTAATCCGCCACGACCGATCCAACGTTCGTATCGCTATAATTTAAAAAGTTTCTCACTTCTCGAGTAAAATGAGCTGGGACACCATCATGCTGGAAAATCATAGTTCTTCTAGTATCCAGAGATACATTTTCTAATAGTCCGGGTAACCCGTTGCATAAGAAGTGTAAGTACGATGCACCCCTTAAATTATCTGGAAGGAAATAAGGTCCCACGATTTCGTTACCGATTATACCAGCCCAGACTTTCACGGTCCACAACCTTTCTTGAAAATGCGTTTCAACAATAACGTGAGGATTTTCAAGTGCCCACCAATGCTTATTATGTATGTTGAAAATTCCGTGTCGTGTAAATTTGGACTCATCAGTCCATAAAATTCGTGATAAAAATTATGGATGCATAAGTAACCAATGGCAGAAAGCCATTCGTGGAACAAAATCACGAGCTCTTTAGTCCTAGCGCTCTTTGGAAGTGAAACAGATGCATCCTGTTCTCACGTAGTATGCGAATAATTGTCGACCTGATAATGTTAGGCCGAGAAGAAAACTCTCATACTAAGACGAGGATTATTATTAACATCCGTCATAATTTCTTCTTCTGTATGATTAGGCAGTCGTCGACGATGTCCGTGATTTTTGGTCGTCTGACCGTTTGGTCGTCCCGGAGTATAAACAGAAAATTTATTTATTTTGATGCAGAGAGTGGAACGAACCACAGTTGGACAGCGTTTCCTCTACTCTTTAAATTACTGTACTCGCCTGGCTGGAATATCTCTCTCTCTGTAATACTTGGCTGCAGCAGAAGTGTTTCCAGCACATGCAAGGAGCACGTCTATGTATTCGCGATTACTGTACCTTGCCATATCGATGGGTTGATAGAAACTGATAGTGAATACTGATAATAAGTAAGATACTAAGACTGATGTTAACTGCTGTTTGCTGCTGTTTTGGTTTTTAGGAGCATTAGCAACTAAGGCCATATTGCTCTGGGATATGCGGTGGTCATTCCCTGACCTTTCCGCATCCTCCATATTTGGTGGTGACGGGATCGAACCCCAGTCTAATCAAGAAGCGTGTGCTACGCACTGCTACTCCTTTCCACCTGGCTACGGAGGCGCCTTGATGTTAACAAATGATGACATTGTATCATAAACACGCCAAGTTGTGACATTGTATACAAACAGAAGAGTAAATAGTGGTCGGTATCGAGATCCACTCAACGGTGTCTTAGTCAAGTGCACGCGTACTCAACTAATATTTAAAGTCGATTTTCTCAAAAACGAAGCCTCATATGAAAAAAATTTATTCTGCAATTTCGACTAATTTTTTCATAAAGAATCAGCCCCTTGCCGGTTGTACCACGAATTACGGACCACCCTGTATATATACAGTTATTAAAAATAATAACTAATATTAAAAATATGTTATATGATAGTTATTACAATAATATAACTATAAACAAAATTACAGTTCGTAATACAAATTATATTTATATGTATAATTTGTATTATGAATTATATATATATATATATATATATATATATATATATATAATAATTTTATTTATTATATAGCGGTACTAAGTACACATCAATTATAGATCACCACAAAATTAAAAAAAGATACAGTACACCTTTTTATAACGAAATAAACATGAATATATTTAAAAAAATAATAATAATAAATAAGTTTCAGTAACTTAAACCCAAATTACGTAGCATCTCTGGAATGTTGTTGCGGCACCCAGGTTGAAAACCACTGAGTTATTAATAAGGTTAAGCTACCTAATATATTAAATTCCTAACTTCACGTCCTACTAATTCCTCTTTTTAATTAAGATTACTTAAAGTAGGATAATTAGTGGTTAGTTTATAATCTTTACTTGGCCCTTGTAATTGCTTAAAAATACAGTCCACTTCTACCGGAATTGTGGTGTATCGATAAGAACCTTCGAATTTTGCCGCCATTGTCCTAGTATTAAGATTTAGATATAGCACATTAGCAGAGGCATATGATGCAAGAAAGCAAGCTTATACAGCATCAGCCAAAAAAAAAAAAAAAAAACTTCCCATTTCACCCATCCATTCACTCAAAAAGTTTGTCGACTTACTTAAATTTATTTTAGCTATCAACTTGCACAACGACAGATGGAAGTTTGTTCCAGCAATCAACTACCTGCTGGCAAAAGGCAAATTTCTGCTCTATTCGACAACTGTCTTTATTCTATTTCAATTTACGTCCCCTCAGATTTTAATCTGAGCAAGAGGAAGAATCTCATTCAGTATTTATCCTGCTTAATCCATTCAAGGTCTTATTAACCTCAATCAGATCACCTCGCAGGTGCTTAATCGCCAGACGCAGCAATTTGCAGAACACAAGCCTTTCTTCGTAAGAGAAAGCCTTACTAAAATTAGACTTCCAGACTTGTACGCAGTACTCAAGATGGACCCTGACCATTGCCTTACAAGGGGATAATCACCTCCTTATCCCTACTAGCAAAATTCCTCCACATCATTGACAAGACCCCATGACCTGCTCTAGTTGCCTGTTTGCAATGCTCAGAAAACTTCATATCTGACTGCACAATTACCGCCAGGTCTCTTTCATACTCCACTACCCGAGTGTAACACCACACAGTTCTCTCGAGTTACTGATACCCATATGCAGTACTTTGCACATGTCAATGTTAAACTTCAGTATTACAAAATCACTTCTCAGCCCATCTGCCCAACTTTTCTAGATAATGTTGCAGTAGCACATTGTCATTAACAACCCTGCCAACCTTTGTATAATCTGCGTACTTCGACATTAAGCTTGATATACCTTCATCGATAAATGTACAAAAAAAACAATGGGCCCAATGCCGAACCCTGGGGGACACCACTAATAACAATAGCCCACGAAGAGCAGTGTCCATTGATTACCATTCTGTCTTTTTCCACACAACCATCCTTTTTATCC
Organism: Mastigoproctus giganteus; assembly: GCF_048544385.1. Classification (NCBI taxonomy): domain Eukaryota; kingdom Metazoa; phylum Arthropoda; class Arachnida; order Uropygi; family Thelyphonidae; genus Mastigoproctus; species Mastigoproctus giganteus. The sequence goes on from NC_143579.1 coordinate 92,198,183, forward strand.
AGTGTAGCAACTTGGCCTTAATGTCATACTGCTCCAATTTGTACAGCAGTTTTCCATGTGCAACATTATCAAAAGCTTTCCTGAAATCCAAGCATACGGATATCAAAATTATTTTTTGTATCCAGTTCCTTTGTGACCACATCCTAATATCCAATCAAATTGGTCAGACAAGATTCCCCTTAACAAACCCATGCTGTGTCTGAATTATTACTGCAGTCTTGTCTAGAATCTAGATGATCCTGCAATGCTTCTTTAACCAGTGGCTCCATTATATTCCCTGGAACAGAAGTCAAACTAACAGGTCTGTAATTACTCGTATCACTTTTTGATCTCTCTTTGTGAATTGGAGATACATTTGCACATTTCCAGTCCGTTGGGACCTCCCCAGAGTCCAAAGATGCTTTCATTATGGCTAAGTGTTTGCTTTCTTTAATATAACTGGATACATCTCATCCACTTCAGTTGCCTTTCTTATGTTTAACTTCAATAATTTCTCTTGCACTTTGCACTCATTATTACAAAATCATTTTAACTCCCTGTTCGAGTTCGTTAAATTTCTGGTCTTCCCCTCCCTGAATATTTCCTCATGTGTTGAATGTAGATGCAAAATACGCATTCAGTTTGGCAGCTCTCTAAGTAGGATCATCTACTGTCAAATCATCGATATCAATTGGACCGATCTGATTCATCCCTTTCCTCTTAGAGTTTATGTAAGTAAAGAAGTCTTTGCTGTTTTTCTTTGCATCCTTTGCCAAAGATTTCTCATAATCTGCCTTCGCTTTCCTAACCCCTTTGTGACTTCATTACAGACTAGTTTATATCTACCATAGGCTTCTGTGTCATCTGATAATTTATATACAGCTCATGCATTTTTCTTCTCTGCCATGAGTCTCATTAGTTCATCTGACATCCACTTGGAACTAAACCTAGCACATATGAAGGAAAATGGGCCTGTAGTACTGGACTCCATGGTTTAAGATAATAACAGCACATCCAGTAGAGACAATAACTAAATTTTTAATGACTCTGTAAGTTAAGTCTAATTTGTAGCTTTCAGGGTAAACGAACCCCTTTTTCAGCAAGTGAATAAATGCAATACTAACAAAATACTGTATAGACGTTAGAGACAGAATAAAATAAATACTAAATGAGTTGTGCGTGCTCGGATGCGCACATGGTTGCGAGATTGTGTAAACATTCACTCGCTAGATCGGTGTTCATTGTTGGTGCACATACGTGTATGGATTGCTGGCAGCGTTTGTCGAGTTTTAAAACTGTTGATTCAAAGATGGGGTGTAGCCTTGTCGCCTTGCAGCGATTTAAGGCTTTTGGACAGCTCAATATATTTAACAATTCTAGCCAAAGGCGGTGACGGTAGTGCTGGGATTGGTCGATCACCTCACAATCGCGTTTGAGATTAAGGTCATGATGGGTTGACCAGAAATATTCCGCCATTGCGAAATGCTCAGTGTCACCTACGCTAATCGATCTGTAATGCTCTGCGAGGCGATCCTGAAGTCGTCTTGAGTTCTCCCCTATATAGAAACTGCCCCTCTCTTACGTGGCAAGTTACGCGGTATACTAACAGTATACCGCGTAACTTGCCACGTAAGAGAGGGGCAATGGAAGTTTTTACGTTCGAAACCAGAGAACGTATATAGGGGAGAGCTCAAGATGTGTTCAGGATCGCCTCGCAGAGCAAGACAGATCGATTCGCTTAGGTGACATTGATCACACGCAATTGCGGAACATTTCTGGTCAACCCATCATGACCTTAACTCCAGACGCGATTGTGAGGTGATCGACCAATCACAGCACTACCGTCAACGCCTTTCGCTAGAATCGTTAAATATATCGAGCTGTCCAAAAGCCTTAAATTGCTGCAAGGGTACAAGGCTACACCCCCACCTTTGAATCAACTGTTTTGAAACTCGATAAAAGCTGGCAGCAATCCCATACACGTCTGTGCACCAACAATGAACACCGATCTAGTGTGTGAATGTTTGCACAATCTCGCGACCATTGGCGCGTCTGAGCACGCACAACTCATTTAGTATTTATTTTATTTTATCTCTAACGTCTGTATTTTGTTAGTATTCTATATGCGTTTATTCACTTGCTGACGAAGGGGTTCGTTTACCCCTTCGTCAGCAAGGGATATATGATATCAAAATAATTTTGATATCATATATTTGGATTTCAGGAAAGCTTTTGACACTGTTGCGCATGGAAGACTATTGTACAAATTGGAGCAGAATGGTATTAATTGTAAGTTGCTGCAATGGATAAAAGGATGGTTGAGTGGGAGAAGACAGAGGGTGGTAATTAATGGGTGGTGCTCATCGTGGAGTCCCACAGGGTTCGGTTTTGGTTCCACTGTTGTTTTGGCCGACCGGGCTAGCCGAGTGGGTAAAGTACCTGCCCGGCAACCCAAAGGTCGCGGGTTCGATTCCCGCCTCGGGCTTGGATCAAAGTATTGCAAAAACTTTGCGAGGTGCAATATGGCCACAGAAGCGGCTGCGCCAACAACTACCAAATCAAAAAAAAAAAACAAAAAAACTGTTGTTTTGTATATTTATCAATGATATTGATGAAGGTATATCAGGCTTAGTGTCGAAGTTTGCAGATGATACAAAGGTTGGCAGGGGTTGTTAATGGCAGTGTGCTACTGCAACAGGATCTAGATAATTTGGGCAGATGGGCTAAGAAGTGGCAACTGAAGTTTAACCTTGACAAATGCAAAGTACTACATATGGGTAGAAGTAACCCCAGAGAAACGTACCAACTGTGTGGTACTACACTTAAGGTGGTAGAAAATGAAAAAGACCTGGGAGTGATTGTGCAGGCAGATATGAAGTTTTCTGAGCAGTGCAGACAGGCTGCCAGGGCAGGTCATGGGGTTTTGTCAATGATATATAGGAATTTTGCTAGCAGGGAAAAGGAGCTGATTATCCCTCTGTATAAGGCAATGGTCAGGCCACGGCTTGAGTACTGCGTACAGGTCTGGAGGCCTCATTTTAGGAAGGATGTAGATTTACTTGAGCGTGTACAGATAAGGGCAACAAGATTGGTGAGGGGAATGAAGGGATCCTCTTACCAAGAGAGGCTTAAGTTCTGCAAATTGCAGTGGCTGGAGACTAGGCACCTGCGCGGTGATCTGATTGAGGTATATAAGGCCTTGAATGGGTTGAGCACGCTGAATTCTGATGGGATCCTTCCACTTGTTCAGATTACGAATCTAAGGGGGCATAAATTCAAATTAAGAAAAGACAGATGTCGAATAGATGTGCGGAAATTTTCCTTTAGCTAGCGGGTGGTTAATTGCTGGAAAAAACTTCCATCTGTCGTTGTGAAAGTTGATAGGTTGAATAAATTTAAGGAGAAACTGGACAGGCATTTGGAGGGAATGGTGTGTTTTTTTTTTTTTTTTTTTTTGGCTGATGCTGCATAAGCTCATACATTTGCTTTCTTGCATCACATGCCACTACTACTACTAATTAGCTCGTATCCAAATCTCCAGGTTCATTTTCTGCCTATATTAAAGCTCGCAACAATTGAAAAGCATTTATTAATCTGTCCAAATCAGATTTCGAACAGGCTAAGAGTAGAAAACTTGCTTCTTGTCCAAATGGTAGGCAGCATTCTGGTCTCTTGCCAAAGCAATTGGGCGCAACTTTTGCCCATCTCTCTTTCCACCTCTGTCTAAACCAGATTGGATCTATCTTCTCACTTCAGCCAAAGATAAAGCTGACCTGCTAGCATCCTATTTTTCTTCCAACTCGTGTATTAATGATCTTGGTAAATCACCTCCCACCACTCAATTCAAAGCCTCCTGTGGTCTTTCGTGAAAAGGATATAACAGAGATTTTGAACAATCTTGATGCTAAGAAAGCTCCAGGTCCTGATGGTATTTCTCCACTTGTTCTCAAAACGTGTGCTTCTGAACTTACTCCTGTTCTCTGTCGCCTTTTTTTCGATTTTTATTTCAAAATGTATTTTTCCTCCTGCTTGGAAATTTGCTCATATCCAGCTAGTTCCTAAAAAGGGTGACAAATCCCGCCCATATATTTATATGATATCAAAATAATTTTGATATCATATATTTGGATTTCAGGAAAGCTTTTGACACTGTTGCGCATGGAAGACTATTGTACAAATTGGAGCAGAATGGTATTAAGGGTAAGTTGCTGCAATGGATAAAAGGATGGTTGAGTGGGAGAAGACAGAGGGTGGTAATTAATGGGTGGTGCTCTTCGTGGAGTCCCACAGGGTTCGGTTTTGGTTCCACTGTTGTTTTGTATATTTATCAATGATATTGATGAAGGTATATCAGGCTTAGTGTCGAAGTTTGCAGATGATACAAAGGTTGGCAGGGTTGTTAATGGCAGTGTGCTACTGCAACAGGATCTAGATAATTTGGGCAGATGGGCTAAGAAGTGGCAACTGAAGTTTAACCTTGACAAATCCAAAGTACTGCATATGGGTAAAAGTAATCCCAGAGAAACGTACCAACTGTGTGGTACTACACTTAAGGTGGTAGAAAATGAAAAAGACCTGGAAGTAATTGTGTAGTCAGATATGAAGTTTTCTGAGCAATGCAGACAGGCTGCCAGGGCAGGTCATGGGGTTTTGTCAATGATATATAGGAATTTTGCTAGCAGGGAGAAGGAAGGGATTGTCCCTGTGTATAAGGCAATGGTCAGGCCGCGCCTTGAGTACTGCGTATAGGTCTGGAGGCCTCATTTTAGTAAATATGTAGATTTGCTTGAGCGTGTACAGAGAAAGGCAACAAGATTGGTGAGGAGAATGAAGGGATCCTCTTACCAAGAGAGACTTAAGTTCTGCAAATTGCAGTGGCTAAAGACTAGGCACCTGTGCGGTGATCTGATTAAGGGGTACACAAGGCCTTGAGTTGAGCACGCTGAATTATGATGGGATCCTTCCACTTGTTCAGATTACGAACCTAAGGGGGCATAAATTCAAATTAAGAAAAGACAGATGTCGAATAGATGTGCGGAAATTTGCCTTTAGCCAGCGGGTGGTTAATTGCTAGAACAAACTTCCATCTGTCGTTGTGGAAGTTGATAGATTAAATAAATTTAAGGAAGAACTGGACCGGCATTTGGAGGGAATGGTGTGAATTTTTTTTTTTTTTTTTTGTTTTTTTTTTGTTTTTTTTTTTGGATGATGCTGCATAAGCTCATACACTTGCTTTCTTGCATCACATGTCACTACTACTACTACTACTACTACTACTATATACCCTGAAAGCTGCGAATTAGTCTTAACTTACTTAGCTATTAAAAATCTAGTTATTGTCTCTACTGGATATGCTGTATTATTATTATCTGAAACCTAGAACAGTATTTCTTACTTGGTATGAAAAGCCTAGTAGCTTCCAAGATTAATTCCTTGAATGCTTCCCGTTTAGAATTTTCTGTAGGTAACATCATCAGTTGATGATCCCACTGTATAGAATTTAAAAAATCTCTGAGACCACTGTAGTCACCTTTACGAAAGCAAAAACCCTTCCCTTTACCCCTGATGTTAGTTAAATCTTTAAGTAAATCTTACATCAGTACAATGTGATCACTGCCACCTAGTAGTTTGTTTATTCTGTAAATCCTTAATGCATGATTAATCACTGCTGATAATCAGATCAAGACTATTACACCCTCTGGTTACCCCTCGAACATGCTGCAGTAGAAAAGTCATCCAGTAAATTCACAAAAGTCTTGCTATTGGGCGAATGACCAACTCACAAGTTCGACAATATCTGGTGATATTGTTCGACAATAAAAATCCTCCAATATAAGACATTCTGATTTACTGGCTCACTCTATTTCTCTGTACAGTAGTTCGTTGTACTCATCAGAGTCATTAGGCCGATAACATACTCGTACTCTCAATTTTGCTTTCCCAGTGCTTATGCCACACTAAACTGACTCAACACTGCACTGTCCATCCATGTCAACTGGATGCCCTACCTTAGATTTTATGCGTTTCTTCACTAACAGCATGAACCCTCCTCACTGTCTATCCATTCTGTACACATTGTACTCCCCAAATTACAATTCTGCATTTCTTATATCTGTGTGACACCACGTCTCTAAAATCCCAATAATATCTGCCTTTGATGTTTTGACCAGCACTTCAAATTCATCGAATTTATTTACTAAACTCCTAGCATTGGTACACATGCAAAAGTATACATGCACCTGTTCTTACTCTTAGTTGCCCTAACACGGCCCATGTATTAACTTCTTTCTGACTCCCCACAGTTCCTGAAATCCCCTGCAACTTGCTTTCCAGGCTGCTGTTCATTCGAATAGAAGCAGTGCAGGAATCACTTCTACATCTGCCTGCGGCTACTGTTAATATATTAGTCTGTGAACCCCCTCCAAGCTAGCAGTCTTCCGACCCACCTAACATTGCCGCGATAGCATCAGCAAATATTCTTGCACCCTTTTTAAGTGTATCCCATCCCTGTAGAAGCAATCTCTACTGTTAAGAAGCACAGACCACGATGAGAAATATTCTACCCTATGAGCCTTGCACCCTATGAGCCCAGTCTCTTCAGGGTCGAATTGATTAACAAGGCTCTCGTAATATATTCCCTCCTATGTTGTCTGGGCAGGATTGCAGACACTTTCAAATTAGCCCGAACTCGCCACTTTTTTTCAACATTGACTTGTACTTTAGTAAATCTGCAGACCCACACTTAATATCATTAGTGCCAACATGTACAACGATATCATCTTTTGTACCCTTAAAAAATGATATCTGCTCTACAGCATCATCAACTTTCTCCCCCTGGCAGACATACCCCGGTCCTAATCCACCAATCCTTCTTGCACAATATATTTCCCGTTTCCTTGATAATTGAGTCACCGACAATAACTAGCTCCTATAGGACCAGAGCATTCTGTCCTGAAGATTGCCTTTGTATTGCCTGGTGCACCAGAGTGAGCTCTGGCGTTGAGTTGGGCAACTGAGAGCTTGATGGGCCCTCCATTTTAATTCCTTTAAGAGCCTCTTCAAACTCTCATAGTCGCCCATCAGAGGGCCTGCCCGCCTCTTCAAACTCTCATAGACTCCCATCAAAACGCTGAGTTGGCGCTTAATTTCTTCACACTCTCTGCAGTAGCACACTTAAAGATATCCTCCATGGCCTGTTCTAGAAAGATTCGCAAACATTTCACATTTTGCACATTTTTTTTTTTTTAGACTGTGATGTGTTTCAGAATCGGCCCCTCCGGTTTTCTCTCGAGCCACAGCACTTCCGCTACTTTGTGCACGTTGCTCTGCTGCTCTAGCAAAGTTTGATACTTGAGGTTTCTACTTAGCTTTGTAGCAGTGAAATCAGCATCACAAGAGGCTTACAGTATAAACTATAATTTATAGCACTTCATACGTGCTTTACTTACTTAAATTTATCATGTAGCCCGTAACGTATGACATTAATGTGCGTAGAGCTTTTAGTATCGTTGATTTCACAAATAGATCGCTGGAGAGTTCGAATGACGTAGGTTGACGATAGATAATTAAATTTATTATCTATTATAAGTAACTTAGAATTTTCAAGCGTAACGTTATAGCGTAATACCTATAACTTAAACTTTGTAGGAGATACTGAATACATATACCATAAGCTCGATATTGAAATATATACAGTATATTCAATAACATAAACTTCATAGCATTGACTAATGCAGCAATAACATTGCATAATGTTATTGCTGCATTAGGATATAAGTTTAGCGTAGTGTTTTTAATTGAATTGAATTTGAACCGAAATCATGCCTGAGACCACAGCAGCAAAGCAAAAGGCTCAACGTAGTTGGAGCGCCGTGGGTCGAGGGAGAACTGAGGGGGATTGTCCTCCGCATCACATCCTTATGGAAGTTACTGCTTGTTTGAGGTGGTGGAGCATAACAGGTATTGAAGTGTTGAGAAGCATAAGCTGTACGGGATTCTATGGAGAACATTTTACGAAAACAGACTTTTGAGGGTTGATTGATAGGCCTGACGTAGCGCAGTGGTCAGGAGCGAGAGTGCGTAGCACGCGTTCCTTGAGTGGACCGGGGTTCAAGCCAGTGACTTCTGAATACGATAAATATTTGTATTGGCGATTTATTGTAAACTCTACTGAGTTGGTTGTCGTGCCGGAGTATAAACAGAAAATTTATTTATTTATTTGAATATCATCTGAAGGTAGTGAATCCGTTGTGTGATGTCACTGTTGAAATTATGAGTAGTTTATTGGAGAGTGTCTCCAGACTTGATAACAGTTCGAATATTTTCATCAAATTATGCAAGGAAATTCGGCTTCTCAATGATAAAAGGAGTTAATACCACAATGAAAGGAAGCCGGAAGCCGCCGAAGTACACCTCATCGTGGAGCACGCATGTGAATGGATTTCTGATGGGATATAACGTAGCCTTTAGGTGAAATGTCTTCTCAGTCAGAGACTAGAGAGAAAGGCTAAAACATGGCCACTTATGGAGTAGGTTGGTTGATTGGTGGTTGTTGTTCTTGGGTTAGGAGCATCGGCGACTAAGGCCATGTTGCTCCATGTATATTATCTGTAAATTGCTTGTGTTCTGAGGTCGGTCTACTGGACGAAAAATCCGAGTTTCCGGGAGAAAAAACCATTCTACCCTCTTGTCTGAAACCTACTAATTTAGCCACGTTTCACAAAGAGACGCCCTCGTGGGGGCGTCTCTTTGTGAAATGTCCATTTGGTAGGATCGCCGTCCTCCCCACACCGGGTGGAAAAGACCTGAGTTCAAATCCCGTCGACGAAGGGGAATTTTTTTGCCTGTAAGACTATATTTCTCCATGTATATTGGCTGTACGTTGCGTGCGTTCTGACTTCGATTTTCTGTTTGCTGGGCGATAAACGGGAGTTTTCGGGAACAAAAACCATGCGACCCTCGCCTGAGACTGTCTAACTCAGGCATGTTATGAAAAAGGCCCATAAAAATTCCTTCCGTCGTCGACGTGACACGAACTCAGCAACACGACTTAGAAACGAAATCGTAACGCTACTTACAGCTGCAGAAACTAGAGCTAAGAAAGGCTGTATTTTCTACTAAACCCACATATCTTTGCCGATGGACTATAATCCAGGAATATCCGCTAACTCTTCCACCCGGAGGACGGCGATGGTACCAAGAGTGCTACCCACGAGCGCGATGCGTGTGTAGTATCTGTTTGGGAGGTTGAATATATGAAATCCCCATAAATAAGTTTAATTGCCATACGATGGAGTGTATTTAGAATCCAGCTGGAACTATCATTAGGTTTTTTGTGAGAGAGAGAGAGAGAAAGAAATATATGCCACTACAATGTTAATGAGATTATTTATGACCTAAGAAGGGAGCCCTTAATGCTTCAAATGATTCAGTCTTAATGGCTAGGTGAGAAAAAATATTGGAAGATTGAAGACTGCCGATAGATAATGCCATGCCCATCAGGATGGCCACTGCGTTGACCATCCCGGGAGGCAAAGAGTGCATAGCCAGAAGCAGTGATTAATGGTATGGATGTTTTATGTGGAGCCAACATAGTTTCAGATAAGCACATAATATTATACACGTACTAAAACAGTAAAACTTCCCATGTTTGGATCTTGTTTCTAAAGTTGCAAATATTTTGACAGAACATTTTCAGATACGGCGAGTGGCTGGTAGTTATTTTATTCTAGCTAGGGTTGTGTGGTTGCGTACCTCATAGAGGGTGTTGAACCCAGAAAAACAAACAGGAACAGCAGATGGAGATTCACTAATGAATCATATTGAACTGCTACCGGCAAAGTGGTTGCGGGGGAAAGAAAGGTGACACGTGAGGATTCTCACGATATTTAAAATGACAAAACTATGGTGCCAATAGGCCCCAGGTACTTCAACTTAGTATCGGGCAGCCTGCAGGTTGATACATAATGCAGAATCATCATTTGCATTTGGACGTGATCTTCGAAATTGCTTCCTATCTATTGCAGGCTAGTCATTTGTACCGTTATTTTTTGGGGATAGGGATTTGTTGTTGTTATTTGGTTTTTAGGAGCATTAGCAACTAAGGCCATATTGCTCCGGGATATGCGGTGGTCATTCCCTGACCTTTCCGCACCCTCCGTATTTGGTGGTGACGAGCTCGAACCCCGGTCTAATCAAGAAGCGTGTGCTGCTCCTTCCCACCTGGCTAAGGAGGCGCCAATAGGGATTTGTCGTATGCGGAATAATTGCGACTATGGATCGTAACACTACTTAGAGCTGGAGAAACTGGAGCTAAGGAAAGCTGTATTTTCTGCCCAACCTCCATATCTTTGCCGATGGACTATCCAGGTTCTTTGACAGTTCCTGCTCTTTATATGCCCATCACTCCTTGTACACACTATTTATCTGTGTACATCTCAGTTTCAATTGTTTCCTGTGTATATCAAACAAACCCCTATTTCCCGCCCCCACCACTTTAATACATCTTTTCTCTTGTTTATTTCATTTAGGCTTTTGGTTCACGCAGCTGGCTACAATGTTTCCACTTTTAAAGGTTTCCTTGCCAAAGCTCTCGCCAGATGTCACCTTTCAGGCTGTACGTTTTTTTACTCTTTTAATAATTTTCAAAATTCCCTCTTTACCTCTCACTTGGGCGAATTATTACACTGGTGTTCAAAGAAAGTGCATCACCTAGGAATTTCACATTTCTAACCCATTTTCGCGATGGTAGTATCACAAACAGAAATATAAACAAAAGATATTTATTAATATTTAAGGAAAATTAAGTAATATTTGACAGTGCTCTCAAAATATTCCAAAATGAGCATTTGCAACCTTTATACAACAGTTTTGGTAAACACGACAATTATGGCTGAAGCCCTCAATTTGCTTCAGTTTATCATTTTAAATGGAAAACTAAATGAAAAGTTCACCAGTTGCAAACTAATATTTAGTTGAACTGCTTCTGGCCCTGATGACAGCAGCACCACCGTCGAGGCATTGACACGATCAATTTCTGAAGATAATCAACTGATAGTTCGTGGTTCCAAACACGAATTATGGTTTCCTGAAGTTCACGAAGGGTCTTTGGTTTCTTTCTGGCAACTGCACATTCCACATGATGCCAACAGTTCTCTATAGGATTCAGGTCCAGGCTGTTTCCTGGCCAGCTAAGAGTTGTAATGGACCGTTCTTCTAACCATTTTTTCACCTATAACAAATGTAAACACATTACTGTCGAACCTCTGATGCAGAAATGAAGCTAAAGTAACTACAGAAGTGCCTACTTACACTTTTCGCCCGATGACAAAGAACAGAGTCGTCCTGAAAGATGCAGTTGGCAGGTTGAAATGGTCTCTAATGGTTGGTAGCAATTTGCCTTCCAATATAGCCAGGTATCCATTGGCATTTACGGAACCTTTTATAAACTGCAGGTGACCTACTCTGCGATACGAAATGCACCCCTATATCATTTGAGTGGTAGGGAATTTCACTGTAGACACCATAGAGTCTGGATGGTATTCTTCATCACGTCTACGACGAATTGTTTGTCTAGTATCAGAGCCATGCAGGTTCAGTTTCTTCTCATCCGACAAAATAACTGACTCCCACTGCTCGGTGGTCCATTTGAAATGCTCCCTACCCCATATTAATCCGGTCTTTATCATTTTTTGTGTGAGGAGGAGTTGCTTCTTAGGACGACGGGTTACAAGCCCATTTTTGAAGAGGCGTATTCTGACCGTTACTGCACTTGCTACCACTCCTGTGTGTTCTTCCCATTCTCTTTTCAGCTCAGACAAAGAAACTTTACAGTTTTTAAGGCATAAACGCTTGAAAACGCGGTCCTGTTTTGTCGTAGAGACTTGTTTGCGTCAGGTTCCTATCAGTAGAACCAGTATTCTTGAGTTTGGAAAGAAATCTACTCACTATCGACCGATTACAAAATACTCTATAAGCAATATGACGGGAAGAACATCCTTCCTCACGTAAAGCAATGATAGCACTCTTTCTTCGTGGCGTCAACTGCACGTAACCCGCCATCCTGACACAAGCAAGGAACGACCGTAACTCTTGCAGAGCGTGCTTATATAGCTGAAAGTAACAGCTGATGCAATATTACATTATCACCTACACGTGTCAATCTTATCTGATGCAATCTTTAAGAAATATTGCCATAAAGTTATTCGGACGACAATTACAATTTTAAGGGGTGATGCACTTTCTTTGAACACAGTGTATATCCCTATTGTCTGTGAGCTTTTTCTTATATAAAATACTTCATTAACGTTATTATTATAATTTTTTTTGGTACCACTTTATGAACTTTATCTATTTTAAAGCATTTAGACATTTCTTTAGGCTACTTGTTTTTTTCAATTATTTTTAAAATTTAGATTTTCCTATTTTTTCTTTACACTCCTACTGTTCATTGACTACTTTTTAGGCTATAAGTTTTACAGTAGATGTATTGTAAAGTCACTAAATGCCAGTCCTTCATTACGAATTCGAGATCTGGCATCATAGCAATGTACAACCCTCTGCTCCTTGTTACATTTCATCTTTGCAATGTAAAAGGAGCAGAGTTATTGGGGCTGCAAATTTCAGGTCTTTTGAATACTGTATACTTCCACAGGTAGTAGAAACGAAAACAGGATAAATATCAGCGATCCCGTTTGATAAATATCAGCTATCCCCCCTTTTTTTTCACAACTGTTGAGTAGGTGTAAAATAAAATGAAAAGTTTACTTTTTACGTTACATTATTTCCTTGCGCATAATATGTAGTGTAATTATTTCACGCCTACCGAGTAATAGGAATTGTACACTGCCGTCGAACTAAAAAAAGAAAGCAGGAGCCGTTGAAGTTCTTTGACCCAATAGTTGTTGGGACAAACATTAGATAACCAGTATATACTGAAAGGCCAAAATTTAGTGCGGTCACAGTGGTAATTAGTGAAGCACAGTTAAGGCTACATTTACTACAGATCTGTAACCTTAAAAACGAACACAAACCCCTCCTTACGTTTTTTTTTAACTTCGTTTTCTTTCTTTCTTGCTTTTTGGTCGTTTATTTTCCTTTTTTGTTTTTCCTACTACAGTATATATAACTGTTATAGCCAGAGGGAATTCTCTGTGAAACTTTGTTTTTAATATTGTGTTATGAGAAATTATATCACTGTGCTCTATTTTTAGTCTCTTAATCTAATTATTAAATAAGTCTTAGTGTACTGATTTATAATTCTTTTTTTTTTTAATGAAAACCCCAAATACGAGAGGTATTAAAACCTATAGTACTTAATACCTTGCATGGGTTAGAAGGTGAAAAGATGTTGTTGTTATTTAGGAACATTAGCAACTAAGGCCATATTGCTCCGGGAATATGCGGTGGTCATTCCCTGACCTTTCCGCATCCTCCGTATTTGGTGGTGACGGGCTCGAACCCCGGTCTAATCAAGAAGCGTGTGCTACGCACTGCTGCTTCTTCCCACCTGGCTACGGAAGCGCCGCCTGTGAAAAGATGAAAGAAGATACTTGTTGACATTAGACCTGAACGTCTGTAAATTGTAATTTTCAGGAAATACATACGAAGGAAGGTTGTTCCAGAAAATGGAAGTTGAAGGAATAAATGAGGCGGAAGAAAAATGGTTCTGTGAGTTTTAAGTTGGACAGTAAAAGGATATTGACTGGTTGTCGCACGTGATCGGACTGCTTTAGGAGAGAGAGACTGGGAATTATAGATTCCTCTATAGAGATTTCTGTAATTCCCGGTCCCATGGAACAGTGCCCATGGAAATGGGCACATGGAAATATCTATAGAAAACGCATGCTGAAGAAACAGAACATCCATGAGACAGAGAGTGGAGAGACTGTCTTAGAGATGGGTCATTAATTTAATTGCCCTCTTTCGAATGGAATCTATAAGCCTGAGAAAGGTTTTGGTGGCATCGTTCCGGATGTGGGAACAATATTCCATGGTAGGGTGGATCTGAGATTTTTACAGAGTGAATAGCTGTTTGAAGAAAAGTAACGCCGAAAGCGAAAGAGAAAACCCAGTTTTTTAGATGCCGAGGAAGGAATATTTGTAATGCGCTTATGCCAAGAGAGATTAGAAGTCAGGGTAATCCCTAATAGAGATATATGATCTTGCCTAGAAACCGCAGTTTCATCAAAGATAAGCATAGGAGCAGCAGAAAAATCCTTTGTGCGAGATATAATACAGGACTGAGTTTTAGAAGCATTGAAATCAACTAAGTTTTCATTGGTACACTGGAAAATTACCCGGAGATCAGCATTTAAGAATTTTGTAGTTGATATTCGAGAAGTTGAAGCTGTTTGAGCAGGCAAGGTTTCTTAAACTGGAAGGTGGAATGCAATGTGCTATCATCAGCAAAACTATGGATATTCATTAAATCAAGCTAAACCAATGGCCACCTGAGCCGTAGCTCATCTGCCACTTACAATCATAACTGTTTTATTTGTTAACAACCTTGGTCAATCAATTTAACAAAACAACAAACAATTACAAAAGTCTAACTTGACTAATGACAAAATCAAAAGATAGCACAACCTTTAGCCTCGCGGCGGAGTCGGCATCTCCGCCCCCACGAGGAGGTAGGTTGCCCTATCTAGTGAAACACAGTCTGGTACCTGCCAGACTAAATAATAATAACAATTGATCTTTCATAATTCATAATAACAATTGATCATACAGTACTCACACCGGTCCAGTTCCTGCGAACCCCAACACTGACGTTACTGTGACCGACGACCCCCAGTCACCACCGGGAGAAATCTTCCTACAATTGCTAAGAAAGGGGTACCCCGACATGATACCAACTAATCCTGTTCAGTTCTCTTTAAAGTATCAACCGCCTTTAAATATTCTGGACAAGTTCGATCGTTAACACCATGTGCAGAGGGCACCTTCCTCCTCCAGCAATTTACACATTTTGGAGCATCCGCTATTTGTGTACAAGACTTATGACCACTCCCGGCACAGTGACTGCAGAACTCGCCCGCATCACAGTACCGGGCCACATGGCCATACGCCATACATTTATAACATTGTGTCGGCGTCCACAACTCCCGAACACGGTGTGAGCTCCAATTCAAAAACACTCTTGAATATTTTAAAAGGTATCTCCTTACACGTGGGGAAACCTCCACCACTACATTGTACCCGGGAGAATTCCTTGCCTTATTTTTAGCGAGTATTTTTATCTCGGAAAGAATTTGGTCTTTATTGACAAATCCGTCAACCAAATTCCTTTCCCACAATTCATTTTTTAGGGACTCTCGATCTGAATCAACATCAAAAATTACTAATCTTGGCAATCGACGAAGGGGCCTTTCAACCTCCATCGCAAGCTTTTGTACCTCCGTACACTCTTCAATTTTCTTGGCATCGACTTCAGAAGCAGTTTCGATCATTACCCTTTTATTTCTTATAAGTCGAACTGATACTATCTTGACGTCAGTTAAGACAGGGGCAACTCGTCGCATCAACTCACTCTTAACTTGGTCACTAGTACTATATTTGTCCGCCTTTGCCTTCACTATAATCATTTTATTCTTGGACTTTACCTCACTAGAACTGACAGCCTCTGCATATGATCTTTGAACAGCCACTTCTTTTTCTTTCTGTTCCATCAAAGTGTTCAACTTGGTCTCAAGGAACACATTTCGAACAATCAAGGACTGCAATGTTTGAGCAGGCAAGGTTTCTTAAACTGGAAGGTGGAATGCAATGTGCTATCATCAGCAAAACTATGGATAGGATTTCAGGTCAATAGAAAAAGGTCATTAATATACAAGAGGAAAAGAGAACACCAGCATTAGTGGAGAAGTTAGAAGATAGAAAGCCGTCTACCATCACCTGCAGTGAGCGGCCAGAGAGAGAGAGAGAAAACTGGATACCCAATTACAACAAACAGTTAGGCAAACCATAAGATGGAAGCTTATTTAGACGACCTTTATGCAAACATGATCAAGAGACTTTGAAATGTCAAGCGCAACTACTTGAGTTTCACCAAACTTTTCCATTAAATTTGTCCAAATATGGGTAACATAAGTCAGAATATCACCAGTGGATCGACACTGACGGAATCCATATTGGCGATCGTTGATCAGATGGAAGGTTTCTATGTAGTTTAAGAGTTGGTGGTTAATTGATTTCTCCATTACTTTAGAAAGAGTAGAGGAGATTGCAATGGGACAATAAATATATGGGCGGGATTTGTCACCCTTTTTAGGAACTAGCTGGATATGAGCAAATTTCCAAGCAGGAGGAAAAATACCTTTTGAAATAAAAATCGAAAAAAAGGCGACAGAGAACAGGAGTAAGTTCAGAAGCACAAGTTTTGAGAACAAGTGGAGAAATACCATCAGGACCTGGAGCTTTCTTAGCATCAAGATTGTTCAAAATCCCTCTTATATCCTTTTCACGAAAGACCACAGGAGGCATTGAATTGAGTGGTGGGAGGTGATTTACCAAGATCATTAATACACGAGTTGGAAGTAAAATAGGATGCTAGCAGGTCAGCTTTATCTTTGGCTGAAGTGAGAAGATAGATCCAATCTGGTTTAGACAGAGGTGGAAAGAGAGATGGGCAAAAGTTGCGCCCAATTGCTTTGGCAAGAGACCAGAATGCTGCCTACCATTTGGACAAGAAGCAAGTTTTCTACTCTTAGCCTGTTCGAAATCTGATTTGGACAGATTAATAAATGCATTTCAATTGTTACGAGCTTTAATATAGGCAGAAAATGAACCTGGAGATTTGGATACGAGCTAATTATTATTATTAGTAGTAGTAGTGGCATGTGATGCAAGAAAGCAAATGTATGAGCTTATGCAGCATCAGCCAAAAAAAAAAAAAAAAAAAATCACACCATTCCCTCCGAATAACTGTCCAGTTCCTCCTTAAATTTATTCAACCTATCAACTTCCACAACGACAGATGGAAGTTTGTTCCAGCAATTAACCACCCGCTGGCTAAAGGAAAATTTCCGCACATCTATTCTACATCTGTTTTTTCTTAATTTGAATTTATGCCCCCTTAGATTCGTAATCTGAACAAGTGGAAGGATCCCATCAGAATTCAGCGTGCTCAACCCATTCAAGGCCTTATATACCTCAATCAGATCACCGCGCAGGTGCCTAGTCTCCAGCCACTGCAATTTGCAGAACTTAAGCCTCTCTTGGTAAGAGGATCCCTTCATTCCCCTCACCAATCTTGTTGCCCTTCTCTGTACACGCTCAAGTAAATCTACATCCTTCCTAAAATGAGGCCTCCAGACCTGTACGCAGTACTCAAGCCGTGGCCTGACCATTGCCTTATACAGAGGGATAATCAGCTCCTTTTCCCTGCTAGCAAAATTCCTATATATCATTGACAAAACCCCATGACCTGCCCTGGCGGCCTGTCTGCATTGCTCAGAAAACTTCATATCTGCCTGCACAATTACTCCCAGGTCTTTTTCATTTTCTACCACCTTAAGTGTAGTACCACACAGTTGGTACGTTTCTCTGGGGTTACTTCTACCCATATGTAGTACTTTGGATTTGTCAAGGTTAAACTTCAGTTGCCACTTCTTAGCCCATCTGCCCAAATTATCTAGATTCTGTTGCAGTAGCACACTGCCATTAACAACCCTGCCAACCTTTGTATCATCTGCAAACTTCGACATTAAGCCTGATATACCTTCATCAATATCATTGACAAATATACAAAACAACAGTGGACCTAACACCGAACCCTGTGGGACTCCACTAATAACATTAGTCCAAGAAGAGCAGCACCCATTGATTACCACCCTCTGTCTTCTAGCACTTAACCATCCTTTTATCCATTGTAGCAACTTACCCTTAATACCATTCTGCTCCAATTTGTACAATAGTCTTCCATGCGCAACAGTGTCAAAAGCTTTCCTGAAATCCAAATATATGATATCAAAATTATTTTTCGCATCCAGTTCCCTTGTAACCACATCATAATATCCTATCAAATTTGTCAGACAAGACTTTTCCTTAACAAACCCATGCTGTGTCTGAATTATTGCTGCAGTCTTGTCTAGATGATCCTGCAATGCATCTTTAACCAGCGACTCCATTATTTTACCCGGAACAGAAGTTAAACTAACTGGTCTGTAATTACTCGTGTCACCCTTCGATCCCCCTTTGTGAATTGGGGATACATTTGCACATCTCCAGTCCGTGGGAACTTCCCCTGAGTCCAAGGATGCTCTCATAATTATGGCTAAGGATTTGCTTAGTTGCTTTGCCGTCTCCTTTAATATAACTGGATAGATTCCATCCACCCCAGGTGCTTTTCTTACGTTTAACTTCAACAATTTCTCTTCCACTTTGCTCTCGGTTATTTCAAAATCATTAAGTATCTTGCTACAATTTGATAACCTTCTGCCATTTTCAAACCTTAATAATTCCTCACGTGTGAATGTAGATGCAAAATACTCATTCAGTTTGTTTGCTATCTGAGCAGGATCATCAACAGTCGAACCATCGATGTCAAGTGGACCGATCAGATTCATCCCCTTCCTTTTAGAGTTTATATAAGTAAAGAAATCCTTGCTGTTTTTCTTAGCATCTTTTGCCAAGGGTTTCTCGTAATCTGCTTTCGCCTGCCGAACCTCCTTTGTGACCTGATTACAGATTAACTTATATCTGCCATATGCCTCTGAGTCGCTTGATAATTTATATGCATCCCATGCATTTTTCTTCTCTGTTACGAGTCTCATTAGTTCATTTGACAACCATTTAGGCCTAAACCTTGAACAATATTTCTTAATAGGTATGAACCTTTTAGTAGCTTCCACGATTAATTCCTTGAATGCTTCCCACTTAGAATTTACTGTTGGTAACATCGTCAGTTGATCCCACTGTACAGAATTTAAAAACTGTCGGAGACCACTGTACTCGCCTTTACGGAAGCAAAAACCCTTTCCTTTACCCCTGATAGGAGTTAAATCTTTAAGTAAATCCCACGTCAGTACACTGTGATCACTGCCACCTAGTGGTTCTTTTATCTGCAAATTCCTAATACAGGAATGATCACTGCTGATAACCAGATCAAGAGTATTACTTTCTCTGGTTGCCTCTCGAACATGCTGCTGCAGAAAACAATCATCCAATAAATCCACAAAAGTCTGACTAGTGTGCGAGTGCCCAACTCACAAGTTCCAGTCAATATCTGGGAAGTTAAAATCCCCCATTATAAGAAATTCCGATTTACTAGCCCACTCTATTTCTCTGTACAATTGTTCATTGTACTCATTCAAGTCATTAGGCCTATAACACACTCCTACTCTTATTTTTGCTTTCGCAGTGCTTATGTCACACCAAACTGACTAAACAGTGCACTGTTCATCTATATCAACTGGATGCACTTCTTTTGATTTTATGTTTTTCTTTATTAACAGCATAACACCTCCTCCCTTCCTATCCTGTCTATCCTTCTGTACACCTTGTACTCCCCAAATTCCAGTTCGGCATTCCTTATATCTGTGTGACACCACGTCTCTGATATCCCAACAATATCCGCCTTTGATGTCTTGACCAACACTTCAAATTCATCAAATTTATTTACTATACTTCTAGCATTGGTATACATGCAAGTATACATGCACCTATTCTTATTCTTAATTACTCTAACACATCCCATATACCCACCTGTTTCACGATGACTGCCATCCGTCCCTGAAACCCCCAACACCCCTCGCTCCAGGTCGCTACTTATTCTAATAGAAGTTGTGCAAGAATCACCTTCACCTCTTCCTACGGCTACTGTTAAACTATTAGTCCTTGTATCCCCCAAGCTATCAGTTTTCCGACCCACCTAACACTGCCTCGATAGCATCAGCAAATATTCTTGCACCCTTTCTATTTAAGTGTATCCCATCCCTGTAGAAGCAGTCTCTCCTGTTAACAAGTACAGTCCAGGCTGAAAAAAATTCTATCCCTTGAGCCTTGCACAATCTTTCGAGGGCCGAATTGATCGGCAAGGCTCTCATCATATTCTCCCTCCTATCGTGTCTGGGCAGAATTGCAGACACTTTAAAATTCAACCCTATTTCACGGCTTTTTTTCAACAGTGACCTGTACTTGTTAAGTAATTCTGCCGGTCTCCTACTCTTAATATCATTAGTGCCAACGTGTACAACTATATCACCTTTTGTGCCCCTAAAAGATGATATCTGCTCTACAACGTCATCAACCTTTGCCCCTGGCAGACATACCCTGGTCCTCTTCCACCTATCCTTTTTTACAAAGGATGTTCCCCATTTCCCTGACAATAGAGTCACCAACAACTACTAGTTCCTTTGGGATCAGCGCAATCTGCCTTGGGGGTTGCCGCTGTGTTGCGTGATGACCAAGTGCAAGCTCTGGCGTTGATGTGGGCAGCTGAGAGCCTGATGGGCCCCTCAATTTAGATCTTTCGAGGGCATCCACCCTGTCCTTCAAACTCTCATATAGGCCCATAACAACGCTGAGTTGTCGCCTGATTTCCTTACACTCCTTACATCGCGCACACACAAAGACATTCCCCATGGCAATTACGCTATGCGACATTCTTCTCTTGCACAGCCTTAGCACATTTATTGGAAACCAAAAGGACGAGATTTTAAAGTGTAGTGTGGAATAAAGGATTCCATTCCTACAAGAATAATTTCACTGACATGATCTGAGCAAACGTTGACATCAAAAGTTTTGAAATAGTAATCCCGAGGAAAAGAAGAAAAGAAATCACGCAGAGCATCCCATTTTGCATTCTTATAATATCAACCAACACGAGGTTGGGAATGCCTTGAGAGAAAGGCTCCATTAGAGAAGAGACCATCACCAAATTGGGATCTGAGGTGCCGAGAGGACCACTCCCTTCGACAGTGTATTTAGAAAGGTTGTTTGTGAGAAAAAGATCAAGCGTGGTGGCTGTACGTTTTAGGATTGTCCAACGTAGGTGGTAGATGACTTTCATCAACCGGTGAAATACCACCACTTTGCTTATTGGAGGCTTGAAGTGGTGAAACCCATGTTTAGTCTCTAGAGCAAAGTTTCCGGCATCCCCCCCCCCATACTTCTCCTTCAACCCATCACGGTACTAAGTACTATAGGTTTTGATACCTTTCGTGTTTGGAGTTTTCATTAAAAAAAAAAAAAGTATTCTGGTAGGTAAATGAACAATTTGTACGAGGTCATTAGTAATTGCAAAAGCCTCAGCATCTCATCCAGCCGAGTCCCTATAACTAGAACACGGAAGCCAGCTGGAGATGTGAGCATTAAAATCACCGAGGAAAATTACCTCACTGTTAGGAAAGTTGTACTTGAGAAAGTCAAGTTTCAAAGAAAGGAAGTCAGAGTTCTAAGTGATTGTTGGAGTTGGGAGAACGAGAGAGGCAACACATGAATTTGACATAATGTGGTAGAGAGATTTTAGGCCAGAGAAGGTCGAAAAGAGGAGATTCCAAATTACTAAGTCTCTGACAGGAAATATCAAAACAGACATATGCACAGTACCACTTTTTGAAGCGAAAGGAATCATAGAACAAATAATTCGGACAACTGAGATGAGCAGTGGTTGAATCAACCGATACCTGAGATTCTGTCAGGAAAAGTACATTATTATTATTTTAAATCCGTTTATTTTTAACCCCTTTTACACAGCCGACCGGCTAGAAGGGTGTACAGAAATGCAGGAATACAATATTTACAAAAGTGCATGCCATTTACACTATTATTTAAATAATGTAATTATCGACAAAATTAAAAGAGTAAATTATTTACAGTATCATATAAAAGTAATGTCCAATAGTTATTTTATATGTTGGTCATTCCATCTTATTTATAAAATTAAAGTTTCAAGCTTCTTTATACTTCTATAATTCAAGCAAGCTGTGCTCTTCAGAGAGGCTTGTCTTTAGAGTACTTCACAGGGTCTATTGCCAATGAATTGAAAAGGGTGACTGCGTTGTTCGGAAAGAAGTTTTTCAGACAGTACTGGTTAAACAATGTGGAATGCAACGGTAAGTAGGGGGCTGTCATTATTGCGTCCAGCACGTGGAGTAGAGATAACTCCATGAAGGCTGGGGGTGTCACTCACACTAGTTAGCATCCAAGACAGAAGAAGAATATTCCTGGATGCTATGTGAACTCTCCAGGGAGTGATATTTAGGTTAGTATATAAAACCGCCCTGTAGATGGTGAATGCGTTGCCCGTGACTCTGTTCATCCATCGCATTACCTAGTACAGTACTCGACTGTCAGGAATCTGTTTATGTACGACGTCGGAGCTGTAAACCAGATTGGTGATGCATATCGTGCTATCTAGGCCTTACAATACCGTTCAAAATATTAATACCGGTATTTCGGTAATTTTTAAATTATGAAACAGGGATGCCGGTATTCCAAAAACAAATGTTTTCTCAATAAATTTCGATGACAATTAGGTGCAATAAAGTAAGACAAAAAAAAAAGTACTGTAATTACTTGAATTATTCATGTTTTAAATAAACTTTTATTGCAATAATAAATATTCTGAAAAAAATCATTAAAATACAGTTATTCTAAAAACAAAAAAATACATATTTTTACTGCAACGTTTAGTTATGTTTAAGCATCCACACTGCCTGTTAGAATAAAGTGAGTTCTTAAGAAACATAAGCAATCAATAGTATGATCGTTTAAAATTGATCTAATTTTGGTTCATACATTTGATTTTGGTGCATTTGATTAGCGGCAGAAAACGCCCTTTCGGATTTATTCTGGGACTATTATACTGAGATAATCGTAGACGATCTCCGTCCATATTTTCTAGGCTTTGAACTTTTTTTAGCAAAAATAGTTAAAAGTATTTCATTAATTTCCGACTCAAGTTCATCTTTTAAAATCTCATTGGAGTCAGGCAATTTCTTATTTTGGAAAGAATTTGCGGAAAAGTGATGTTCTGTTCCATGTTGGTCTTCCCTGGTTGAATTATGTTCATCATTTTCTGAAGGAGAAAGATGTTTTATTCAGCGAAGTATAATTTTCACTTAGTATCTTTACGGAGTCTGGGACAGAGCAAAGAGTGGGAATAAAGAAGAGAGAGAAAAAAAGTGCAGTTAGAATTGTTCACATTCTCTCTCTCTCTCTCTCTCTCTCTCTCTCTCTCTCTCTCTGTCTCAGGGTAACACAGGATTTATTATCATTATTATTATTTTTTTTTGGCTGGTGCAGCATAAGCCTCAGGCTTCCGTGCACTTTATGGCTAATAATAACATAAATACAAAGAACAGAAGGATAAATCAGATTGGACCCTTATGTAATGGACGTGGGATAGTATTAGATAACAAAGCTGAAGTTGCAGGTGAACTCAACAGTTACTTTGCATCGATATTTACAGAAGAAAACCCTTCACATAAATGAGAAATTATGGGAGTAAAGTTGGAAAAAAATGTAATTAATGATGTTGAAATTTCACATGTTGATTTAATGAGAAAACTTTCGCGCCTGCAGGCGAGTAAGGCTCCTGTGGTTGATGGCATATACCCTATAATCTTAAAGGAGGTGGCAAGGGAGTGCATTGAACCATTAAGGCTAGTTATAAGAGCATCACTGGACAGGAGAGATTCGGTTGGATTGGTGTAAATTGGAACATAAAGGCGATTCTAGGAGTGTAACGGGAAATTACCGACCGGCCAGTCTAACTTCAGTAGCAGGGAAAATCATGGAGGCAATGATCAAGGATGGAATTCAGGATCATTTAGATGGAAATGGAATTCTGTAGGATACACAGCATGGTTCTGTAAAGGGAAAATCATGTTTAGCAAATCTGGTTAGCCATATTGACATGTCACTCGTGAGCTGGATTTAGGGAATAATTTCGACATTGTTTTTTTGGATTTCAGCGAAGCATTTGACTAAGTCTCACATGAGTGGTTACTTTATAAGTTGGAGCAGGCTGGATTCATAGGGAAAATCCGTAATGGATAGCACGATGGCTTGCGGGTACCAGACAGAGGGTTGTGATAAATGGTTATTCCTCAGATTGGTTTAATGTAAGTAGTGGGGTTCCCCAAGGATCAGTATTGGGACCACTGTTGATTTTGATTATCTTAAATAACATCTATCAAGAGATGGAAGATGTATGGTCTAAACTTGCAGATGATTGCAAGTTAATGATAGCCGCCAAGCAGAGCTTCTTCAGAGTGACCTAGATAGACTTCCGGGATGGTCGGAAAAGTGGCAGCTATGCTTTAATTCAGAAAAATTCAAGGTCTTACACCTGGGGAACAGCAACCCCAAAATAACTTATACACTTGGTGAAGGAGTTGAACTAAAGTCAGCAGTGAAGGAACGGGACTTGGGAGTTACGATACGATCAGACTTGAAGTTGTCCGAGAATTGTGGACAGGTTGCAATGTTGCATAGTGTCCTATCGATGATTTATCGAACATTTGCTAGTAGAGATAACGACGTCAAAATCACATAAAGATGATTTTATAACCTTTCTGTGATTAAATTATAAACAACTATTTTTTTTTTTTTTAAATCACTACCAAAAAAACAGTATTTTTTGTATCAATACCTGGAGAAAAAAAAAAAAAAAAAAAAAGACCGGTATTCGAGATCCCGGGATCTCTCGGTATTGTAAGCCCCAGTGCTATCGTACTATATGTCACCAATCACCAGCGGTGCCTACAACCTATCGGTTGTGGCACCGTATCCTCCGACTACATCGACGTTGAGTAACCCCGTCAGCTCCTGTCGAATTGCCCACATCGTCGAGAAAGTCTTCGTTTTCATGGCGAAAAAATGATTCTGAAAAGTGGGGCCCTCGTCCCTAGTCAAGCCGAGGTCGGTGTGAGATTTCACTTTCCTTATCTGCACTCCGTTGTGATAGGCTCTGATATCAATTTTGATTCTCTTTTTTTAAATGTGATTTGAGCTGATTTAGATATGTTTAGCTTCAGACCTATCTGCTGTAGATAGGCTACAAGACTGTTGATCAGGACGGCGACTCGCTGATTTATGAGGTGGGTTTGTTCAGGGTCTTTTGATTTTATATATAATTTGAGGTCATCTGCATATGATGAGAAATCAGTTTACCTTGGGAGGAAAGGTTCAAGGGCCGCGGCGAACAACAAAGCGAACAGGACACCTCCCTGCGGTACTCCCCGCGTTATAACATGCTCCTGTTTGAAGGATTTATGGTTGATGATGAGTTGTCTTGGTGTAAGGATGAGGTTCATGGGTTTTTAACAGGCTTCGTGTAATGCCAAAGTATTTTTACAGAATGTAGATGAGAGCGGGAATTGAGAGCTTATTAAAAGAAGATGACGCCCAGCTTAGATTTACTGTTGAGAGCAGTTCGAATTTTAAATAGAATCGAATTTCCTATGCATCCAGTAGGTTTGTATATGTAGGTTTGGTATATTTAGAACTTTTGGGGATCACAGTATGCAGATGTTTTAGGTCTATGAGAGAAGCATTGGTCGATCAGTGTTGATAAGATAGATTTTTAATACACTTTTAATAGAGAGCAGCCTACTGAGATCGGCCTGAGGTCTTTAGGCTCCTTAGGATTTCTTATTTTGGGTATGGGTTGTACCCTGTAGTGATTCCACATTGTAGGCATTCTTCCGGAATTTAATATCTGATTAAAGATTGATAGAAGGGGCTTCACAATGAAGGCACTGCACACTTTAACGATGAATAGAGGAAAGCCGTCAGGATCAATTGTAGATTTATTAGGAAGTCTATTGATGGTTTTTATAAGGTGCTGTTTCGTTAGCGTTATAGTTGAAAGGGGCTGTCTGGAGTGCATGACGAAATCACTTAGGTTTGGGGTTTTGGGGGTCTAATGGCATCTCGTTGAAAGTCAGAGATACCGATTCCTGAAATACCTTCTCATCGATATGGAAATCTTTGTTGCATTTGGATGTAATATACGTTTGGAGTGGTTTATTCTGTTGAGTACCAGCTGCCGGATTGCTATTCGTTTACATTTAAGGAACGTTGCCCGCTCTTTCTTATACATCTAGTAGTCAGCTGAGTAATGATACTTTTTCCATTTTCTGAAAGCTTTTTGTTTCCTCTTGAATGCTGCTCTGACTTCAGCATTGAACCATGCATTGGAACTGTCCGATAATTTTATTTGATGGAAGCTCCTTGGGTGGCAATTTCAACTAGCTGGTTAGCAAGGCTAAATATTGCGATATCTATTGATTCTTGTTGTAGATCCTTCCAGTTTAATTCTGTGAGACGTGCTAGGATGATCTCTGGGTTTAAGTATTTGATGGAGTATACTGTTTTGTTCAGCACTTCATTCCCGAATGCTTCGCCAACATTTTAGTCGTTAGTAACGTTCAACTCAAACGTGATGGGAGAGTGATCAGAAGGGAAGCTGTAATGTTCAGCAGTCAGATTAGGGTGTGGGAGATTGTGGAATAATTGATCCAGTGTCTGGTTCCCCCTGGTAGGAGGTGTGGTCTGATGAACTAAGCCAAATGTGCCAACGACTGATCTGAGATCTTCAGTGGCTTCATCATGTCTAGTCGTAGGCATGTTAAAATTGGCTATAATGAAGTTCGGGGTATTGGGGGCTAGGTTGGCTGTTATCCATGCTAGCAGTTAACTCCGGGAATCTTCTGTATGGTCTGGGGGTAGGTACACCAGACAAATTTGTAGTAGTAGTATGGTATTCTTTCTAAATGTGGCACATAGGGCTTCGAAGTTATCTAATTTGGTCACCTGAAATATGGATTGCTTAAAACGGCAACGCAACACCTCCACCAGGTCTGTTATCCCTAGGGTTATGGAGGCTGAGATAATCGAGAGGCTGACCTATTACATCCAATTGCCTTCTGTGAGATAACCAGCAGATGAACTGATATTCAGCTAGTAACATGATTGTTTGTAGAGGGTGTAGTTTGTTGCTGACACTGCGTAAATTTTGGTAGAGGCATTTAAGGGGAAATATTGGGACAAGTTGGCACGAGGCTGACGGTTGCTATCCCTCTGTTGTAGTCGATCTCATGCGGTAGGATGAGGGAGAGGTCCGTTCTTTGTACATTTTAGAGTTCCTGGTGGCCAGGTGCTGGTATCCAATACTTTTAGTTCATCATGTTTGTCACAAGTAATAGTGATGAAACATAGGAGGATATATTGTTTTCAAAGGTTTCACAGCACTTTGATCCCTATTTGCTCCTCAAAGAACTTAGATATATTGGCACCGGTTGTTGAAGGCCCAAGTCTCGATATGAAGATTTTCTATTTTGTTTGGATGGATGTTATATTGTATCCAATATATTGGATTGCTCGACTGGTTTGGCTTTGTTGGGCCATGCTGGAGTTGTTCCTTGAGTGGGACTAGCCCCCTGGACAACCATTCTGTTCACAAAACTATTTTGGTGAGAAGTTGGATCATTGACAATTAATGTCACTTCCAAAGGGGATTTAGGTTGCGATTGTTGGAAGGATGACTACTGGGAGACAATATTTACATAAGTGGGTTTTTCATTGGTTTCACAACTTATTCTTGAGTGTAGGCACGAGGTATTTTGAGGGAGAAATGGCTGCTTTAGTTGTATAATCGATATCACACCTAGGTTCACAATGGTGCTCTGATACAGGTAATTGACTCATATCGGTGGGGGTGGGTAGGTCGCTGTGTTTCCTATTAGTTGAAGAATGTTTCTCTTTAGTACAGCTGGGTTGAGATTTAGTGGGTTTCTTCATACTTTGTTGACTGTCACGATGTGCAGGTACAGTGAATTCTTTTGTTGTAGCTCTTTTGCCATTTTGAATGTTGGGTTGTATGGTAGAAGGCTGGTTCACTACGGTGAACTTATTTGTAACTATTTGTGCCTTGAGTAGTTGTATTTTTCGAGTAGGCTTGAATTTTGGGCTTTAATTTGCTTAATCTCATTAATAAGAGTATTCAGCTGACTATTTATGAGCATCACATAATCATCACTTATCTGTGGGTAGTTTCCCCCGTGCATCAAAGTTATTACCGTTTGGCAACACTTTGTGGCTGCGATAGCTACGTCATGTTTGATGCCTTCAGGGTGGCGTGAAACTGTCGAGTTTTGCAACAGAGAAGTGGAGGGAGCGCCGTCATCTGTGGAGGAATGATTGTCGCTATCGGCGATTTAACCCCAGGGTCCTGAGCTGGATTTCATCATTCTTCTCTTTGCTTTCTTGGTGATTTCTTTCTACCTACTTCTGACTCTCTCTCTCTCTCTCTCTCTCTCTCTCTCTCTCTCTCTCTCTCTCTCTCTCTCTCTCTCTCTCTCTCTCAGGGTAACTTGGGAATGAATTTTTTTTGGCTGGTGCAGTATAAGCCTCGGGCTTCCTTGCACCATATAGCTAATAATAATAATAATTTGTACCTGCTCTACGATAATTTCCGGTGTGGCGGTGTGGCACAGAGTAGTAACATACTTCTCTGTGGGGTGTGGTAGGATAGCTTTTGTGTCCTGTGCAGATGATGATGATGATTACCATCATCAGTTGATGTGCAGGGTATCTTATTACGTTGGGAAGGTGCTCTTGATCCAAATTGCGTATTCGTTGCTTGTTCATCTTTTTTAAATCGGTTTTAAGGCATAATCCACAAAACGTAGAGTTGCACGTACTACAGATAATGCAAAGATCAGTGTTTAATTTACATAATTTACATTCAGCTATGGTAAATACTTCATTTAACATGGTCATGTTTGAATGTCTGATGAAAAAAGAATGCTCGAGTTTTTTTTTTTTTTTTTTTTTTTAAGTTTAACAAGCTTAATTGATGGTATTTAGTTCAGCGAGCTTGTCACCGGCCTTAGGAATGCAGTTAATCTGTTTGAGGGGGAAGTAAATTTCCAGGGATTAGTTTTTTTAATTTTTTTTTAATTGTTGGCGCATCAGCTTCTGTGGCCATAATGCACCTTCCAAGGTTTTTGCATTTTACTGTGATCCAAGCCCGAGTCGGGACGAACCCGCGACCTTTGGGTTGCCAGGCAGGCACTTTACTCACCTGGCTAGCCCGGTCGGCCAGGGATTAGTGATTGACGCGAATCACCAGAGCAACTGACCTTGACCTGTAGCCGGCAGCGGTAAGTGGTGCTGGTCAAACTTCAGCTTTAATACAGCTTGATAGTGTCCCCTTATGAGATTCTGCAGTGTGAAATAAGAACTGCAAATAATAAATACCTAGGTACCTTGGTCGCCTTAAAGTTAGTGTCTTCGGATTTGGAGTCACTTGAGGATCATAACAACACTAAAATCATCGTATAAACCTAATTATGTTAATTCTAATGATTATTGAGAGCAGCATACACTTAACCGTACCGTCCTCCGCTTCATGTTCGTCTGAGGTTTGGCAGATTGTAAGTGGAAATGGACATCATTGAGGTTAGAACTGAGACCACGTATATTTGTGCAATGAATGAGGAAGTGTTTGGGGAGGTTTAGATCTTTTCGGAGATAAGTTTGCCCTATTAGTTTGACAATTCATGGTATGTTCAATAGTAAGAAAAGGCGAAGAGGGGGACATGCTGTATGAAGTAATGAAATTTTTGTATATGGCGTACACATTGTAAGAATATACCCAGATCCTTGAAATAACATGGTCTCGACAATGTAACTCGGACTCCCTCTAGTCAATATCCGGCAGAGTAGAGGCAGCGAGATTATACATTAGCAGCTGATCCGGAAGCCTCCTAGAGAGTTAACATTATTATTATTATTATTATTATTATTATTATGTCTATAGTGGCAACTAGACTTCAGTTATCTCCACCTGAAAAACTGAATTTTCGCAGAACCTTTGCAAAATCTTCGCCACCTGCGGTACCTGGACAGCTGCTCCCTGATGGCCATCCAGGCCATCGTAGTACCACGTAGTACCACGTAGTACCCGGCCTGGGTCTACTTGTCTGACAGTGCCTCATGCACTAAAATCCCCCATCCATCGGAAATAGTGCTATACCGGTGGGTGCCAGCAATTCCGCTCCCAGGCTGCCCAAACCTCGGAGCCAGCAAAAGAAAAATAAAATAAAATAAAGAAATTCAGTGAGCTTGTCACCGGCCTTAGGAATGTAGTTAATTTGTTTGAGGGGAAAGTGCGAGTCAAGTGATCAAAATGTATCTAACAAAATCTTAATTAGTAAGCAATAAATTATTCCAGTGTCTTCTCCGTTGAAAAGCAGTTACACAGAACTCTTGTAGTGCTTGAAATTTAACCTGATTATCAATAAGATCACTTTGACTGCCTCCAACTAAACTACCAATCTGCATTTTTAACTTTCTCGATATTCAACATACAAATCAAATCATATAATAAATGACTCGAAGTCTCAGTTTAACCACAAATATATAGAGGAGACCTGAGCAGACCAAAGTAATGTAGTTTATAATTCGATGACCCATGTTCAGTTAAAATAAAAACCATTTCTTGTTACTATCAAAAGTAAATGCAACCCTGGGAATGAACAATCTAGTCACCTTCCCAGTTACACTAAGATCCCATCTCTGTTGCCATATACTAGTCAACTGTGTTAGAACATTTTTCTTAACTTTAGATATACATGTATCTATAGTGACATCAGAAGTAATGTTTATGAAAGAAACGACTATGCATTTTTTAATGTAATAACAAAAGGCCCGATACACAATATACATGATTGGATACTATGATGTGGTCACAAAGGAACTAGATGCAGGGAATCACTTTGATGTCATATATTTGGACATTAGAAAAGCTTTTGATACTGTTGCACATGGAAGACTGCTGCACAAATTAGAGCAGTGTTTCATTGGAGGCAAATTGCTGCTATGGATAAAGGGATGGTTGAGTGGGAGAAGACAGAGAGTGGTAATAAATGGACACTGCTCTTCGTGGACTAATGTTATTAGTGGAGTCCCTCAGGGTTCAGTGTTGGGTCCATTGTTGTTTTCTGTATTTATAAATGATATTGATGGTAGTATATCAAGCTTAATGTCCAAGTTTGCAGACGATACCAAGGTTGGCAGGGTTGTTAAGGACACTAGTAACAGTACGCTGCTGCAACAGGATCTAGAAAAGTTGAGCAGATGGGCTGAGAGGTGGCAAAATGAAGTTTACCATTGACAAATGTAAAGTACTACATATGGGAAGCAGTAACCCCAGAGTAACGTATCAACTCTGTGGGACAGTGGTAGAGAATGAAAAGGACCTGGGGGTTATTGTGCAGATATGAAATTTTCTGAGCAGTGCAGACGGTCTGCGATAGTAGCTCATGGTGTCTTGCCAATGATATATATACAGGAATTTTTCTAGCAGGGATAAGGAGATGATTATCCCCTTGTATAATGCAATGGTCAGGCCACACCTTGAGTACTGTATACAGGTTTGGAGGCCTCATTTTAAGGAGGATGTAGAGCTGTTGGAACGAGTACAGAGAAGGGCAACAAGATTAGTGAATGGAACGAAGGGTTGCTCTTACGAAGAAAGGCTTAAGTTTTGCAGATTACAGTGTCTGGAAACTAGGCACCTGCGAGGTGATCTGATTGAGGTGTATAAAGCTTTGAATGGTTTGAGCATGCTCAATGGTAATGGGATTCTTCCTCTTGCTCAGAATAATCACCTGAGAGGGCATAAATTCAAATTGAGGAAAGACAGTTGTAGGATAGATGCGCGGAAGTTTGACTTTAGCCAGCGGGTAGTTGATTGGTGGAACAGACTTCCATCTTTTTTTTGTGGAAGTTGATAGCCTAAATAAATTTAAGGCTGAGCTGGACAGGTATTTGGAACGAACAGAAATGGGAGCTGTTTTTTTTTTTTTTTGGCGGATGCTGCATAAGCTTGCTTTCGTGCATCGTATGCCTCTACTGATGCTAAAGTCTAGAGGCAAGTGCCCAGCCAAAACCTGCATGGCGTTCGCTGAGACTGTTCTGCACAAACTAGAAATAACATAAGCATTGAACGCTGAATCGATAACAACTTCTGTTTAAATTTGACGTTAGTAACTCTGAAGTACCATTCTGATGCTCCGTATGCAACTCTAGGTAAGAAAACTGCCTTACAGTATAAATTTAAAACCCTCCTTTTCAATCCCCAATCTGACCTAGTTAATCGAATTGTTGCTGCACTAAATTTTTTAAATTTTTCGTGTAAGTAAATTAAATGTGGATAAAACGGTAATCTATCATCAATTCTTATACCTAGATATTTCACATCAGATACTAAGGGAATCTGCCTTCCCTTAATTAAAGCTTTTTGCGGTTGGGCACAATTTAGTTTCCCCTTAAGCAGCATCACAACAGTTTTAGTTGTAGATATCAATAATTTATGCAAATCAGCCCATAACACTAGACTTTCTAACACGTGGGCCACTCTTATTTGAAACATCGAATTGGATTTACCAGTAACGCATAAAACCAAATCATCTGCATAAGCAATCTTATGCAGATTTTCATCTGATTGTTCTAGCCGTAAGTTAAGTACTAAGTTCCAAAAAAGTGGGCTCAATACAGTCCCTTGAGGATACCCTCCCGAAAGATTTCCATTAAACTGTAGATGCTTAGATTTAAGTAATTTTCCTACTATACAAAAACTATAGTTCTATACAATAAGTCTGGATATTGCATACCCCTTAATGCATACAGAATATTATCATGCCACACCACGTCAAAAGCTCCAGTAAAATCTATAAAGATGGCTAACACATACTTATCTTCTGCCCGGTTGGTGAAATAGATCATTGATTGCATCCTCCGCAGAATGCCCTCTCTTGAAACCATACTGATAAGGCAGGGTCAATCCATTTTTATCCATGACTTGGTTCAGTCTTAAAAATAACAATCTTTCAAAAATTTTGCCAAGATTGACCAATAACAGAATTGGTCTATACCCCCCTTGGGTACATTCGATTTTTTACCCGGATTAAATAACAGCTTAATCAAACCAATCTTCCAGATCCCAGGAAAAGTGCCTTGAAGTAAGCATTTATTATATAAGTTTAGCAAGATGTTATGATAAAGTTAAATCACTTTAAGAACAGCAACATTCTCTTCTAAATCAATCCCCGGAGCTTTAGAAATATTAATTTTCTTAGAAATGGCTCTTAATTCCTCTAAAGTAAATAAGTCAGTATCGACTGACCCAAGGTATATCACATAAGACTTCCTGATACCTTCTTGCTCTGTTGTCATCCCCCCTCGTTTCTCATGAGGAAACAACTCAGTTGTTATTGCCTGCACTGTTGTAATCCAATCAGTTGTTTTCACAACATTAATGATCACTGTATTCATTATCTCTCCAGGCCTTAATTTATTCATACTTACTTTATAAATTAATCCCCAAAGATCTGTATTGCCCACACTAGTAAATAGACTTCTCCAAGCCCTTACTTTACTCTCATAAATAGCCTTATAATAAATTTTCTTTTTATTCCTAAAACATGCATGATAAAATTGAGTCTTATTCAGCCCCCACTGCCTATATCTCTGATATGCCTTCCTACCTAAAAATACTTCCTTAACATGGATAATTCCGCATTCCACCAATCAACAACTCGCCTCTTAATTGTTGTCTTCTTGAGGCACAACTGACGGCTCTAAGCAATGAAGACTGAACGAAAGCAGAATACTCACGGGCATTTAAGAAATTCAAATTAACCATGTTGTCTCCTGAAAAATCTAAAGCCACTGACTGTGCAAAGCTAGACTAGTTAATCTTCTTATAAGTAAATCTAGTTAACTCAAAATCATCAGAATCTACAGTAGTATTTAAAACAGACAAGTTAATGTGAAAAACCAAAGAACTATGATCACTATTCGTCTGTTTTCACAAGCCAATGACAAATTCGCCTGGATAACCTAATCACTGTTCGACCTGCCATGAACATTGTTAAAAGTACGATAAGGCTGTCCATATATATTAACCACACACAAATTATTCATCAAAATAAAGTCCTCCATTAAACGACCTCTCTGATCAGTCATGCCACTAAACCATAAGTTAGACTTTGCAAATCCAGTGCAGTAATTAAATTACTGCAACCAATTACACTAAATACTGTTTCCATATACTGTAATGGATAGCGTTAAAAATTTCCTGACGTGGAGTACAGTGAAGAGATATTAAGTTAAAAGACAGCCTGGGAGTACTAATGTTCAAACAAGCTCAGTTCTCACTACATACTATAGTTCGGAGAGAACAGTTATCTGCAATAATTTATTACAGATTACAATTGCTGTTTTAGGTTTCACATCAACTACAAATAACTCTGGCATCAGCAGGAAAACCAACAATTTTATATCCATGTACAAAGTAACCAACTTACGGCTCCTGCATACGCAAAATGTCAATACTGCCTTGCACAGCCACCATTCTAATTTTATCAGTAACCGCTGAATAAACCTCGTGAAATAAGACTTTGAAAGAGGAATGATAGTGGGTGCCTGACACATTGGTCACGCTATCGCGAAGGTGGTACAGAAACTGCGCTATCTCCGACAGTATCAAAAGTGTATTGGGAATACGCCATTTCCAGAATAACATCTCATCGTAGACAACGCTGTGGGCGAGAAAGGTGGTGGATGAACGTCGACGTCTGTCTCGCATTGTTTCAACCAACCGGAGAGCGACAGTGGCACAAATCACCGCCGACTTCAACGAGGGAGGTGACAGAAACGTCTCCACTAAGCCCATCAAGCGATCATTAGGCGCAATAGGTTATGGGAGCCGCCGACCAACCAGAGTCCCATTGCTAACACCACGACACAGCACTCTACGCCTCAACTGGGCGAAAGAACATCGGCACTGGACCTTGGATGATTTGAGACTGGTTTGCTGGTCCGATGAGTCCCGTTTCCAGTTATTTCGAGCGGACGAGAGGGTGCTATCTGGCGGAAAGCGCACGAAGTTATGCACCCGTCATGTCAACAAGGAACTGTTCAGGCAGCTGAACGGTCGGTAATGGTCTGGGGCGTGTTCAACTGGCACACGTTGGGACCTCTGGTGCGTCTAGATGCATCTCTGAACGGTCTAGGTTACGTATCGGACATGGACCCTGTGGAGCATCTTTGGACTGCTGTCGAAAGGTCCATTCGAGCTTTGGATCCTCCACTTAGCAGTGCGACTGAATTGTGGACAGCGGTGCAGCAAGCATGGATGGAAATACCTGTGGAACGCTTTCGTGAACTAGTGGAATTCAGTGCCTCGCCCTGTGAGTGCTCCTATCCGGGTGAAAGGTGGGCCTGCCCGTTGCTAGGTAGGTATCCCATGATTTCTGTCCACTGAGTGTATACTGTTCACTGAATCCTGTCATAAACACATTTGCGCGCCTCCGTAGCCAGGTGGGAAGGAGCAGCAGTGTGTAACACACTCTTCTTGATTAGACTGGGGTTCGAGCCCGTCACCACCAAATACGGAGGATGCGGAAAAGTCAGGGAATAACCACCGCCCGGAGCAATATGGCCTTAGTTGCTAATGCTCCTAAAAAAAAAAAAAAAAAACAAATAAACACATTTACTAATTTTAAGCTCTTATTGGCCAGTGCTAAACAATGTAGTGGTATTTTAGTAGCTAACCAATGAGAACTTTCCTCAATGACCTGTGTATGTCAGGATGTTCTGAGACGTACAGAATTGAGCTGGCTCTACTGGGATAATAATGTTTTGTAGTTCTCGTAGCATGAAAATCAGAGTGAACAGTATATGGTGTATTTGATAATGGTATGAATTAAATTTACTTTTCTTTCTTATACTGAAGCTATAGTGATTAGTCGAGTGGAGTTAAACGGAGCTTTATTTTTTTTATCAATATAACTCAACGTTCATTAATTTGTGATTAAATTGGCGAGGTTGGGAGAAATTTGTATGGATGGAAGGAGGAAAGTATGTCCGAAAAATCGCTGTTTACTTAGCTGCTCAAACAGAATGACCTTTTTAGCATTAGCAAAGGCACATGATGCAAGAAAGCAAGCTTATATAGCATCAGCCAAAAAAAAAACCAAAAAAAAAAAAACCCTTATTTCACCCATCCACTCGCTTCAAATGTTTGTCAAGTTCTGCCTTGAATCTATTTAAGCTATCAACTTCTACAACAACAACAGATGGAAGTTTGTTCTAGCAATCAACCACCCGCTGGCTAAAGGCAAACTTCCGCACGTCTATCCTACAACCCTCTTCCCTCAATTTGAATTTATGCCCTCTCAGGCGATTATTCTGAGCAAGAGGAAGAATCCCATCTGCATTGAGCATGCTCAAACCATTCAAGGCTTTATACACCTCAATCAGATTGAAAAAAATTTTGAAGTTAAATAAACAAAAACGTATTAAATAGTCAGACGCCTCGGAGGTAGGGTGGAGTTGCTCTCGAGAAAGGAGATACAGTATCTTAAAATGAACATACAAAATCTGACCTGGAAGGAAAGTTAGCAGACTTGACCGATAGTAAGTTAGAAGTTTCCAATTACTCGTCCACTCATGCATGAAGGTTATCGTTGAGTGTGTTGGGACTTTTCACGGTCGAATAAAGTTATGAACAGATTTTTATTTTGGAAACTTTAAACTGATGGTTTTCTATGTTGCTAATTTCTTATTTCCTGTCCGGGCACACACGTTTGAACAAAGCTTGCGATTTCCTAACAATATGTAGATCCTCGAGTAGTCATGTGTCGTTATCACTTTGCTAGCTTCGCAGTAAGGTGAAACTGCAAAACCGTACGTTAATGGTCTGTGATGCTAGGGTTAGATTGAATACTTTGATAAAATAGTATATATGGTAGCATTAGAATTACTTTTGATATCAGGAAATGATAATGTAACATTATAAGCATTGTTGTCAGAAAGTTGCGAAACGAAAAGGACGTCTTTTCATCTATTTATAATTCACTTTGTGATATGAACTCCACTACTCACAGTGATTAACTCCAGTATATATTTCAAAATAACTTAGAATGACAAAGAGCTAACAATTGTAATAAAATGGGGATATGTATTTATTAACTATAATAAATTTTAAAACAATTTGCATTTGAACTACAATTTTTTTTCGCCCCATTATTTGTTGCAGTGTTTCCCAAAGAGAAAGAGAGAGAGAGAACAAACTATTCGTTATAAAAATAATCGCATGATACTATTATTTTTCGCACGACATTCATGTAAGCAGAAACTCATAACAGACAATGGGCATTTGAAAAGTTTGTAGCCCGAGTGTGAAAGGGTAGTGATACAGTGTTAAGCATTTCTGTGCTGAATGTATAGAACTTCAAAGAGTAACCCACCCAAGTTTTATGCAGTTTCAATAACTTCTTTTTTAAATTACAAATTACAGGTCCTGAAGTCAGCAAAGTTGTATGACGAAAGATGGATGAAGTCAGTCACCGTGCAGTCATCCAATATTTGGGGGGGGACTAACGCCAAAGGCAGTGCATGAGGATATGGTTATATCGTTGGGGAAGGATGCACTTTCCTATTCCATGATTAAGAAATGGGCAACAAAAATTAAACGAGGGAGGGTAGAGCCTGGAAGATGACCCATGCTATGGAAGACCTGCAACGTTCATCACTCCAGAAGCTACTGACAGTGTGCATGATCTGGTGATGAGTGATCGACGAGTGGCAGTTCGGTACATTGCCAGC
Organism: Mastigoproctus giganteus; assembly: GCF_048544385.1. Lineage (NCBI taxonomy): Eukaryota > Metazoa > Arthropoda > Arachnida > Uropygi > Thelyphonidae > Mastigoproctus > Mastigoproctus giganteus. Next base: position 92,235,791 of record NC_143579.1, read on the forward strand.
GTCTTGGGCATCTCATCTGAACTTGTGTAACACAAAATAACAGAGGTTCTTGCCGTGCTGTGAAAAAAGGCGACAACACGATGGGTCCTAAAGTTGTTGACAGCAGAACAAAAGATCTGGCAAATTTCCGTGCAAGATTTATGACCACCGTAGATGAGATGTGGGTCGATCACTTTCAGCCAGAGATAAAGGAACATTCCAAACAGTGGAAACACGACTCTTTATCCCCCTCCAAAGAAAGCAAATCGAATCCTTCTACTGAAAAAATGATGGCATCGATCTTTTGGGATGCTGATAGTGTTGCTAGTGGATTACCTTCAGAAAGACCAGACAATCACAAGGGCATATATGCAGACGTTGTGTCAGGTGATTTCGTGGGAAAAAAAAAAAAAAGACAAACGCCAAGGAAAACTCAGCAAAGGAATCTTGTTCCACCAGGACAACGCACCTACTCACAAGGCTCTCATTGCCACGGTTACAGTGCATGAGTGCAATTTGAATTCTTGATATTCACCAGATCTAGCACCATTGGACTTTCACCTATTTCCTGATTTGAAAAAAATACCTGGTTGGCATCCATTTTCATACCGACAGTGAGTTCTTTGTTGCATTGGATACATTTCCGGAGGCCCAAGAAAAAACTTGCTTCGCAGCTGGAATTAACGCATTGCAGCATCGGTGGCAAAAGTGTATTGACTCCAAAGGGGACTATGTTGAAAAGTAACATGTTACCAGACTCCTGAAATAAACCCTTCATACTCAGGCCACGAACTTTTTCAAGCGCCACTCTTATAAATATGAAAACTAATTTCTCTTTTGTAGTTTTTTTGAAAAACAAGTGTATGTGATTAAACAATATCATATGTCTTCTTATTAGTTTTTTAAAAGCTATAAAGTGTACATACACATAATAAATCATTTATTGTCTGTACGCGTTATTAGATTATATGTTCATTATTATTAAATTAAATTAATAGTGAAAATTATTAGATTAAATAAATTGTGAAATTTTTATTGTTTTTTTTTATATCAACTTATATTTTTGGGCTGCAAAAAATGTACAAAAAAAAAAAAAAAATCAATACAGCTCAACCCCAGCTGTATAAATTTTGGAAAGCTCTGATCTGTGATATTTCCTTCATCGTTTTATAGCGAGTTTATGTTAGTTTGAAAAAAACACTGGTCCCCAGCTCTATAAAGTGGAAATCATTGATTTATGATATTTCCTCTGTCATTTTATATATAGTTTTAAACATAGCTAACAAAAATCGCTATTAGTCTGAAAACCAAATGTGTGCCCCTCTGCTGTTTTTGCGGTCTTTAAATATGTCCACAGATAAATTAGACTACCTGATATCAAAGTTTTTTTTTTTTTTTTTTGTTCTCAAGTTCATTTGAAATAATAGTTAATGTCCTTGAGGCACTACTGAAGTTTTCGGACACAATTCTATTCATAATAGGTATGAGGCTATGTTCAAATTCCATTTTAACTTAAGTGTTTCTTTTGAATTTATTGGATCTGCTAATTTCTTACTGGCGTATATTTCTTATATACGCCAGTTATATAAGAAATATAAGCTTATCTCTGTTACAATATCTGTATATTGTAACAGAGATGTTTGTTATTTGGTTTTTAGGAGCATTAGCAGCTAAGGCCATATTGCTCTGGGATATGCGGTGGTCATTCCCTGACCTTTCCGCATTCTCCGTGTTTGGTGATAACGGGCTCGAACCCCGGTCTAATCAAGAAGCGTGTGCTACGCACTGCTGCTCCTTCCCACCTGGCTACGGCGGCGCCTGTAACAGAGATAAGCGGTAACAAAAATTTGGTGATGAACATCAAATATTTAAATTCCAAGACACAAAGTTACCTCTGATATTCACATTTTATGTGAAGACATTAATTTCGAATGGAAAAGAATATCAATTTTACATTCATGGCATCAGCTATTAATTCTGTATATGCAAATCAAATATAGTTTTTGTTCTGTCCTGTCTTCATTCGAAAAATAAAGTGATTGTAGCGATTTTTTTTATTTTAAAAGGTCAGGAGAGTGGAAGTATTTCGAGACATCTTGTATTATACCGAGGGAGCAGACTAGAAGCCGTCAGTAAATTTTTTCCTTGAAGACTGCTCACTATAAATTGTGCGTGCGGATTAAAGTCAGTTTGTCTGTTATAAGATGGGGGGGGGGGCCCGGGTGCCAAGCGTTATAGTGATCAAGCGATTCCCTGAGTGATTTCTAGAGCGTTTTTGTCAAAGCTACAGTTATATTCATTTGTAAAAGTTTTCTTACGTTCCCATTAATTATTTGTTAACTTCGTATTACGAATTATAACTAAGTTACAGGAAGGAAATTCACCTTTCTTTTTTTCTCTTTAAACTAACGCATTAACCCTTATACCGCTTGGTCACTCTAGCGGCACTGCTCCTGCCTCCCCGTGGTGGGGCCGGTAACCTGGGAGAAGAAATCCACTCTCCCGGGGCTGAAAGGAGCAAAGATGGAAAACAGTTCTTTTCCACCTTTAGAGCCATCGAGCTCAAGACTAGAAAATGATACCGAAAATGACTACTCTCAACCAAAGAGGTTGAAAACAACCCCACAAGAGGAAATACCAGCATTCCTCATACTACACTCTCTATCAGAGTTGCCTCTGAGTAAACTGTCCCCATTCCTTGTCCAAAAATGCATCGAGTCTGCTGCAGGTTCACCAAAAACAGTAAAGCGGCTCCAGTCAGGGGATCTTCTTGTAGAGACCATGAAATCCCAGCATTCCGAAAAATTATTAAACATGACTACTTTTGGCGGACAACCAATAAAAGTTACTCCCCATGCCACCTTAAACTCCTCGAAGGGAGTAATCGCAGAATGGCACTTTTTAGCTGTATCAGAGGAGGAGATAGTTCAAGAGCTAAGTAAACAAAAAGTCATACAAGCAAGAAGAATTATGACTCGGAAAGATGGTGTTCTTGTTCCCACTAGGAGCATAATTCTTACTTTCAGCTCTCCCATCCTACCGTCATCTGTTAAAGCAGGCTATCTCCATTGCCGTGTCCGTCCTTACATCCCAAACCCACTCATGTGTTACAAGTGCCAAAGATATGGACACGCCCAAACAGCATGTCGAGGTGAGTCAGTATGTCCAATTTATGGATCGAAGGAGCACAATCAAACTGAATGCACTGCTACGACTTCTGTTTGCCCAAACTGTAAGGGTGATCATCCAGCTTTTTCCAAAAGTTGCGAACTTTGGAAGCAAGGAAAAAAAATCCAGAAATATAAAATTGAGAATAAAGTGACATATCCAGAGGCGAGAAGGCAAATACAAAAAACAGATCCAAAACGTACATATGCAACGGCTGCTAAACAATTACAGTCAACAGGTACACAAACAGATGTTGCCGTTCCCCCAAATATGTCTATCGCTAATTGGGCACGCTCCATGCTCTCTGCCCCCATACAGTGTCCTTCGCAACAAAAAATTGAACAAGCCAGTAATACCCCAATTAACATTCCAGCTAATGTAAACCCAACAGCAAAACAAAAAGTGACAGAAACCATGGTACTGAAACTACCAAATTCAACCAGAATGGATATTGACCAGCACAATGACCCAGAAGATGCCATATTAGAACTTCATACGACTGATGAGATGGACGTAACACGTCCCTACTTTCCAAAGAAAGACAAAGGAAAATCGGATCGATGCAAACAAGTCACAACTAAAAAGCAGTCAGAAACAAAAACAACCAACAAAACCGCCTAATGGAAAGAATTCTTCAATGGAATTGTAGAGGGTTTCGCAGTACAAAAGATGATATATGTGATCTCATCCACCGTTATGATCCAGCAGGCGTATCCCTACAGGAAACTTATTTAAATTCACAAGTGTGTCCTACTATAAAAAATTACTCTATCTTTAGAAGAGATAGAAATATCGACTCTCCAGCCCGTGGAGAGCAATATGTTTGGAGGGTACGATGTTTCTTATAAGAATAAGAAACAACGTACCCTCCAAACATATTGCTCTTCAGACTCCTTTTGAAGTAGTGGCAGTGCGCATTGAAATTGGCATCACTCTTACAATAGCATCTATATATATTCCTCCTAATTTCTCATTTTCTTCAGATGATCTAGAAAAACTAATAGAACAGCTACCGTCTCCTTTCTGCTTACTTGGAGACTTTAATGCTCATCATCCGATGTGGGGATCTCCAACAATTGACAAGAGAGGCAAGTTAATAGAATCCCTTCTGGACTCTTATCAACTTACCCTTCTGAACACTGGTGAACCTACCTATATTAATTTTTCAACAGGATCCATGAGTGCAATAGACCTCTCAATCTGTTCTCCTTCCGTATATACTATTATGGAGTGGTCGGTTCTTGAAAATCCACTAAACAGTGATCACCTTCCGATTCTCTGCAAGCTGCAAACACGGACAAACTCTCCTTCACTACGTCGCTCCACTTGGAAATTTCGTAGGGCACGCTGGTATGAATATGCAACCCACGTGCAGTTAGACAATAAAATAATTCAATCTCAACCCATAGACAATGTTACAGAACATGTAACTAAACAAATATTACAAGCTGCTACCTCCGCAATACCAAAATCTTTCCCGGGGAAACGGAAACATAGTAATTACTGGTGGAATCAAGATTGCACACACGCCAAACAGTACAAAAATAGAGCTTGGAATTTATTTCGTAAATTTCCCACAACTACCAATCTAATTAACTTCAAAAGACTGAAAGCTCAGTTCCGCCAAATAAGACGAAAAGCAAAGAAAGATGCCTGGATTAGCTTTTCCTCGAGCATAAACAAGGATACAGACAGCAGAATTATCTGGAGAAAAATACAAACACTAGTAGAGGAGGTTGGGGTTCTAACCGAGACCGGCTCTATGAATTTTGGCGTCAATTTTCGTGCGTGCTGCCGCCTCGGTCGTTTGTTTTGCCGTTTCGGTTTTGAGCGTGCTCCGGTGAGGCGAGCCGATGTTTAGGTTTAGCTGTTGCGCCGAGGCTTAGTTGTCGATTCGGAGGAAAAATATATTTTAGTTCTTAACTCGCCCGCTAGATGGCGCCACTTATTTTCGACATTAAATTAAAATTATTTTTTTACTTTACCCAGGCTCGAACCCAAGTCATTGCTACTGATGGTCCGGTGCTTAACCCCACGGCTACCCTTTCAGTTATAAGAATATGTGTAAATGTAGCTGTTATAGTTAAGAGTGGTGTGAGTGTGACGTAGGAAGTTGTATTTCGCCTTGTTCTGATTGGAGGGGGATACGAACCGATGTTCTGATTGGTCTGGGGGTATAAACCGACTACGTCTGTGACTTTGCCTGTGATTTCTGGCCGGTTGATGCCGTCTGTTTTTACCGCGTTGGTTTTCAAGCTACCGTGTTCGCAATGAATTGTGGGTTCGCGCACGCACACACACACACACACACACACACACACATGCACGGAGATTGCCACGACATCGTAACTACCAGGAAACTGTGTCGCCATCTAGCGTGTCATTCTGAAAGCTGAAATTAATGATTTTATTTAAGATGTTTAAATAAATATATATTTTTTTCCCCACATACTTGGGGACCACATGCACTGAGATTACCACGACAAAGTAAGACCTAGAAAACTGTGTCGCCATCTAGCGTGTCATTCTGAAAGCTGAAATTAATGATTTTTATTTAAGATGTTTAAATATATATTTTTTTTTCTCACATACTTCTTGAACGGAGATTGCCACGACATCGTAACTACCAAGAAACGGTGTCGCCATCTCTGGAAGCATTCTGAAAGCTGAAATTAAAGATTTTATTTAAGATGTATATATATATTTTTTTTTTTTCCCCACATACTTGGGGACCAAAACAGTTTGTGCACTGAGATTACCACGACAAAGTAAGACCTAGAAAAACTGTGTCGCCATCTAGCGTGTCATTCTGAAAGCTGAAATTAATGATTTTTATTTAAGATGTTTAAATATATATATTTTTTTCTAACATACTTCTTGAACGGAGATTGCCACGACATCGTAACTACCAAGAAACGGTGTCGCCATCTCTGGAAGCATTCTGAAAGCTGAAATTAAAGATTTTATTTAAGATGTTTAAATATATATATTTTTTTTTTTTCCCACATACTTGGGACCACATGCACGGAGATTGCCATGACAATGGAAGACCTAGAAAACTGTGTCGGCATCTAGCGTGTCATTCTGAAAGCTGAAAAATCTGAAATTAAGGAATTTATTTCATTTTATGTCCTTTTTATGGTTAAATTTATATGTATATATTTTTTTTTACCCATAGCTATTTGTGATGGTTCCTCTGGAATTTGTATTCTACTGTTTACCATCTATGGGAAAAAAAAAACTTAAGTTGCTTTTGATATTTACCAAAAAAGAAACTTTGGCTCCATCTAGTGAATAATTCTGAAAGCTGAAAAATCTGAAATTAAGGAATTTATTTCATTTATATCCTTTTATGGTTAAATTTATATGTATATATTTTTACCCATAATTATTTATGATGTTTCCATTTTTTCTCTGCAAGTTGACTTTCTATTCTGATGCTTTCTAAACAGGAAAAAAAAAAAAAACCTGAAAAGTAAAATGTGTTTATATTTATTTACCGTCTTCGTGAAGCACTGGCGCCATCTTCTGTTTCTGTCTGCAAGTTCGATTTTTTTTTTTTAATATATATATTTGAAATCATTTTCTTTCCTAAAAAAGGTTATTGATTAATGGAAAATTAAAACTTATTTTCTTCTTTCTTTTTTAATATATATTTGAAATTATTTTCTTTTCTAAAAGTAACTTCTCAATTTTAAAAAGGTTATTGATTAATGGAAACTTATTTTCTACTTTCTAAGAAAAAAGACAGACAATATCTTTTTCAAATAGACATACTTTTATTTGTAAGTTTTTTACAGATGTAGTTACTAATCACAAAATCAACACTTACATATATACATAATAAAAAATAAAAATTACAACTTAGTGGGTTTACATCATAGTGGGGTCATTAGCATCCAAAGCATCCATATAAGATGCCAAGAAACTTGGGTCGTTCCATAAGTGTTCCTGGTTTTCGTAGAACACCGTCTGGAAAAAAAAAAAAAGAAATGTTAGAAGATTACAACAATCCGCGCGTCGTTGGGAGTTTTAGTGGTATTAATGCATTACAAAAGCATACAAAATTACCCCGGCGTATCGTGAAAGAGTATTTGTCATCTCAGCCTGCTTATGTCAGACACAAACCTCAAAGAGTTAATTTTCCTAGAAACCAAATAATAGTTCCTGGATTACACCATACGTTTCAGTGTGACTTAGCAGAGGTTTCCAATCTGTCTGATGCTAATGGCGGAGTGCGTTATTTACTCGTCTGTATAGACGCTTTTTCTAGATACGCCTGGGTGAGAACACTTAGAAATAAAACATCGAAGCAGATGGTAAAAGCATTCAAATCAATTTTCAAGCAAGAAACGCCATTCAGTCTTAACAGCGACAGAGGCAGAGAGTTTATCAACAAAGATGTGAGGGCCCTATTTAAATCTCTCAACATTAATTTTTATACTACTAGATCGGAGAAAAAGGCTGCAATCGCTGAACGTTTTATTCGAACTCTGAAAGAAAAAATATTTAAATGGATAACTTATTCTGAAAGTAAGAAATATGTGCATGTTCTTCCCGACATTGTAGCTACTTATAATCGAACCCCACATCGAGCTATAGGAATGCCACCTGCCGATGTCACTTTGCATAATGAAGAAGACGTCTACAGGAAATTGTACTTGAAAAAAACCAAAGAACAGATTCCTAAATTTAAACTGGGGGATCGTGTCGTTCTAAGTACAGGTTCACATCCATTCCGCAAAGGATTCTGGGGCAATTGGACGCGTGAGGTTTTTACTATATCTCAAGTATTGAAACGAAGAAAACCAGTTGTGTACAGAGTACAAGACAAAACAGGCGATACTATCGAAGGTACCTTTTACGAACAACAGCTTCAGCTTGTTAATATTCACGACTCGTTACCAATCGACGTGTATCTTATTGAAAAAGTACTTAAGGAGCGACGTGTGGGAGGAGAGCGTCAATTGCGTGTTAAGTGGCTAGGATTTCCAGCTTCCTACAATAGTTGGATTTCGGCTAAAGATGTTCTTCCTAACACTGCCTAGTAATGCCTGTATGGCTTTCCATCCCCAGAATACGCAATCTAATTTTACAATCGTCTTACCCGACACTATATCGCTGAAAGGCAAATGGGAGGTAGCACTTGCAGAAATACACGTACCTAAGTCCTGGGACAATATTTCCGAAGGTTGGGCCGAGTTTGCAATTCTACAGAAAGAACCGACAATTAGGAACCCCGAGGTTTACATGTTGCACGACGAGTACGAAAATTCGACTAAATTGATTGAGCATATGTATGGTCTTAATGCCAATTTAGAGTTTAAAGTAGAAGAGACAGAATTCAAAGAGAGATTCACAATTCGTGTTAAAAATGGTTGTGAGTTGCGTATGCCTTTACGAACAGCTCGAATTCTAGGACTAGCCCACAAGGTAGCAGTGAGGGGTGATATTGTTGACAAATATAGAAATTTCAAAGGAGAGCACATCGGAAAGTGGATACCTAAAGGTAAAATTGTGATACCATCAATAAAAACTGACAGTGAGTCTGTTGACAGGAAGCTTGTGTTCGTACAACCGCCGACTCGTGATGTTCGCGAGCATAAAATTCCTTATGGTCATTACAATAGCGTCTCCGAAATTCTAAAGGTTATGACTTTTATAGCCCCCGAAATTAAAGGTTCTGTTAATGCACATGGTTTTGTTTCTTTCGAAATAGAAAGCAGTGTGCGTCTTCGCTTCCCTGAGACTGGACTCGGCGATTTACTCGGTTTTGAACGTATGCCCAATGGTTTCGAAGGAACGGTGAGATCGAAATTTCCGGGTGATATAAATAGAGGGGTCGGGTCTTATTTCGTTTATAGTGCCTTGATTGAGGACCAGTTTGTAGGCGATACTAGAGCGCCTCTGTTGCGAGTAGTACCGTTCGGAAGCAGTGGTGAATTCTTACATTTGGATTATTACCCTGTGCTTCTCTCAAGCATTCAGTCCGTTTCTATTCAAATTCGCACAGACACCGGTCAGTTATTTCCTTTCAGAGGTGGTAAAACTCTAATTAAGTTGCATTTTCGGCCTCAATGAACGCGTACGTCGAATACTACAAAGTGCAGGCGGGGGGAAATCCCTACTTTGCAGGAGCAGCGATCCAGAGGGGCCAGGGTTTAGGCAGTATATTCAGATCTGCATTTACATTTCTTTCTCCACTTTTAAAACCTGCTGCCAAATTCATAGGTCGCCAAGTGTTGTCGGCAGGTCGTAATATGATCGATGATGTCATTTCGGGGGCACCCGTGAAGCGATCATTTATAAATCGAGCTTCTGAAGTAGGACAGGCCATTAAGCAAAAAGTCCGTAGTCAGAGTGGAGGCAAGCTTCGAAAAAAAAAAAAATATCAGGACATCTTTCAATGATGGGCGAGCTTATGATGTCAGAACTAGACCTGTTTGCACAGCCTGCTACGAATCTATGCATCGAACGATCTTCATACGTTACATTCTTGCCTTTAGCAAGTGTGGACACGCCGGGACCAATAGAATTTTCCATACCCGGTACATCTGAAGAATATCTGGACCTGGGAAAAACTTATTTGCGACTCAAAGTACAGTTAACTCAAAGCGATGGAAAAGAACTAACATCGAGTGTCGGCGTTGTCAATAACTTTTTTCACTCCATGTTTAAACATGTGGATCTTTTCGTTCAAGACAAATTAATTAATCCAAGCAGCGACACATATCCGTATAGAGCTTATTTAGAAACGCTTTTGAATTTTGACAGAGGAGCAAAAAAATCCCAGCTCACTACAGAACTGTTCGTAAAAGACAATGTTCCCGATGTTCCGCAAATGTTTTCTCAGGCCGACAGCGGTATGAATCAACATATGAAGTTTTTTTCGAAAACCAAAACTGTGGAACTTTTGGGTCGTCTCAGAATAGATTTGTGTCATCAGGCCAAATATATTATTAACAGCATATCGATCCGTCTTAGAATGGTTCGCAGTTTGCCCGAGTTCTGTCTGATGTCTCTCGACAATACTGCTAAAATTCATATACGCGAGGCGTGTCTTTTTGTGCGTAAAGTTAAACTTAACCCCAGCATACAGTTAGCGCACATGAGTGTTCTTGAAAAACATCCCCTTGTATATCCTATTAATAGAGTTGATGTAAGTTACTATTCAATTCCAAAAGGCATGTCAGACTCTACTAGAGATAATATATATCTAGGACAGATCCCCGCTCGTTTAATAGTCGGTATTGTGTCCAGTGATAGTTTCAACGGCTCCCTCAAAACCAACCCATTCAATTTTGGTCACTACAACCTGTGCTATTTACTTCTGACTGCTGATGGTGTGCAGTACCCTTCCATTCCGCTAACGCCCGATTATAAGAATGGACATTATACGCGGTCCTACCTATCACTGTTTACATCGCTAAATAAATGGAATTCCGACTGCGGTAACGACATATCAGTCTTGGATTATACAGAAGGGAACGTGCTTTACGGTTTCGACCTAACTCCAGACAGTAATGCGGTGGGCTCACATATTAGTTCTTTACGGCGAGGTGGAGTTCGGCTCGAACTGAAATTCGCAGAACCTCTACCCGAAAACGTAACAGTGATCTTGTATGCCGAATTCGAAAACATTCTTTCTGTGACTAAGGACCGTTCGATCCTCGTGAATTATGAACACTGATCAGATTTTGAATGTTTTAGAAGCGGACAGTGAATCGAGAAAACATCTGATCGGTGTCTGTGCCAGGGACGAGTTACCGTCAAGAATAGCGAGAAAACCAGCATTGTTGGTCATCAATACGGACTTTTCCCACATGCCAGGCACTCACTGGATTTGAATCTTCCTGGGAAAAAACAGCAGTCAATATTTCGACAGCTTTGCAAGACCGCCGACACAGGACATTGCAGAGTTCCTTAACCAAAACAGCAAGAAATGGACTTATAACAAAGTGGTGATTCAACATCCAGAATCTATAGCTTGTGGACTACATTGTATTTTTTTCCTAATACATAGCTGTAGAAATATTTCTATGTCAAAGATTGTAAACAAATATTATTGTAAAGATTTGTGGGCAAATGATGTTTTAGCCACATTACATGTACTTCAACACTTACATGCAAAATAAAATTTTATTTTATTTTAAAAGTGTCTGTTTTATTGAAAAAAAAACTTACCACAACGATATCCAAGTGTGTTTTCTTCTCAAACGACGCGGTGATATCAGAGCAGTATATTGGCGTTTGACATGCTTACGGGATTTTTTTTTCACTCCGCCCTCGGGCTGTTGTTGCTGCGCTTCAGAATCGGGAATTCTGGGTAGTGCGGCGGCGGCGGTGGCTGCTGATACGGTACCCTCGATGTCATTCAATGCCGTCGGAGACGGCTGTTTTGCGGCATTATTTTTCAGACCTAAATATGTTTGCAGTATCTGAAGGTACATCTTAACTTTTGACTCTGGCGGTAAATCCTGCCTTTTTAAGATTTGAGACATTTGCTCGTCTAAAGAGAGCATCTGTTTTTGTTCTGGCGGTGCAGCTACAAGCAAGAATTTGCGGAAAGACTCGTTCATCTTCGAATCAAACTTGCAATTAGTGGGGCTACGATGCTGGCCAATAATGGGAACAGAGCACCTCCTTGTTGAATTATTAACTTCCGTCTGGTTTTAAATGCCACTTTTTTATCTGCTAGTGTTCTGAGCAGACGTTTTTTGCGCTGTAACTTGTTTTTCACTCTGTCAGGCAAAGGAATACAGCCTTTGATTATATTTTTGCAGATTTCACAGAGCGAATTTATTTGCGCGGGATCTGAGCTCTTTAGCAGAGTGGATGCTTGTTTTGGTCGAGCTTCCGCCAAATACTTTATGAAATTAGCGTTGTTTTTTAGACGCTTAGCCATGAGGGTACATAGATTATAGTAGATCCCTCGTTTGGCAATACGTGTGAGCGCAGCCTTAGTATATCTGCAGTTTCCTGACGAAAATCAAACAGCAAATATGAATGCGGATCGCGTGTGGCATCTTTATATATGTCGACTAAAACTCGTGTCCTTCCGGGAAACACTTGGCTAGCTAGATGCGAGATTTGTCGCGAGTCGCGAGGGTTTTTAAAAACAATCAAGTAGTGTGAATTCAAGCTAATTGTACGAAACTGTGTACCTTGGGAGAACAAATTTTGCGTTAATAATATTACACTCAGATTTCTGTGATGCGATCCTTTAATAAATATCTCTGACACAACAATACTATCTTTTACTTGGCTGATGAGATCATCTAAAACAAGTAAATTGTTTACTTTTGGATCGAATTCGGGGATGTTTAAACCATCCACGAACTCGATTTGCGGGTAACACTGAAACTTATCTTGACGCTCTGAATAGCAATAGACGATTCTTTGAGGCGGTGGCGAAATTAAATGTTCACTATTTTCTAATAGAGACAACACAAATGTTGTCTTGCCGCTCTGTGTCGCTCCCGAGACTATCGCTGTGAAGGGATGATGAAACATTATGTAAATGATCGCGCGCAAGTCTGGACCATGTATTTATGTGTGTTCGCGTGCGCCGATGCGAGAGGCAGGACTAGTAACGGTAAAAGACAGAAGGTGACGTCTCCAGAAAAACGAAACATTGTCCCCTTTTTTTTTAAAAAAAAAAAAAAAAAACTGTGAGTTATGAAAAAAGGTGTTCCCCCTTCATCTAAGCGCGCCCGTCACTTCGTGACGGGTGGGAGGGGTGCCGCGATCCCCCCGTGCGCGCGCCCATCACAACGTGATGGGTGGGAGGGGTGCCGCGATCCCCCCACGCCCCGGCGGCCCGCGATTCCCAACCGAGTGCCGTCACGAATGTGACGTCGGTGGGAATAGGATGGGGAAGACGTGCCCGATCGACTTCGCCGACATCCTGAAAAAAAAGGAGACGTCACCAGAGGTAGCCATTGAAAAACTGCTTAGTGTCAAAAACATGGGGATTTCACTGGGTTTTTTTTTTTAATGTTGAAAGTATGATGATTAGGTGGTTAGCTTTCGCTATGTGTCTTGGAAATATCCATAAGGGTAAGTGCGTGTGTCGTCTCCTACCACACGTTTAGCGAAAGTAAAGCCAAACCTTTTTGTTACTGAGGACTCAAGGAGACGAGAAGTACGTTTGTCTCTCCGGACAGAAAACGGTACCTCGACAGAAACATCAACATGTTGGCCTTTTGCAGCAGCAGTCATAACGTTCATGTTGATCAGCTTCGCGTTTTTGGCATTAAGAGTCACACCCTTGCATTTGGTCACTGTTTTACCCCCTTGGGTGCGGAAGGAGTAAGATTTGGGACCGGACGAGGCAAACTCGACAATGTAGTCCCCAGACAATTCGTCTGTGAGCTGACCCAGCGAGTGACCGATGGGTGGACGTTCGTCACCCTGTTTTTGGATGAACACCATCGAGTCGGTATCGCAATAAATAAGAGATTGGCGTAGAGGGGCCATAGCTTTGTAGAGCTTTATTCGGCCATAGGAAGCGACGAAAGAGCCAATGACTGCATTGCCCCGACGGTATGGTTCTTCCGTTCCGTCAATCGGGGCAAATGCAACTTGCATTATTTCTTCAGACACTAACATGGCGTCGTGGATGATTTTTGTATCATCCATGAAAAGCTTTACAACGCTTTCGTAAGTGTTACATACTACAGTGCTCACCCTATTAGTTCTCATTGCGAGCCGTCCCCAGAGACTATTGAGACATAGTTTTGCAAGTGCACGCTTAGCGGGGTTCGCCTTTATTTCGTGCCTGTCCATAGAAATACCTTCCCTACTTTTAAAATCGGAAATGTATGCATCGGGTTCAACCCCTTCGGGCCAGCCCGACGCCTCCTGTTTGATCTTCAAGAAGGTGTCTATGTAGCCACCAAATAACGACTTATGGCTCTCTTTGAAATGCCAAACTTCGTAGATGTTATCAATTTTATAACCGCTCTCAACAGCCAGGTAAAACTCAGGCGTGCACCAGATTCCCGAAAAGCTCCGATCCTCGTGATTACAAGTGGGCGACATCTGCTCGGCACAAGCACCGCATAGCGGGAACACTAGCTTGCCATTGGAGTTTATTGGGAGGACGGGTAAGAACTCCTTTTCGGGCGCTGTCACCCTAGCATGGATTATACCAAAGTATGCATTGTGACTATAGTCAAAGTCGCTAAGAATGACTTCAGGGTGACCGCGAGGAAATACGCCGTATTTGCAAACCCACGGATACAACGAACAGAAATCCACATAGTGAATCTCCTCTTTATCCGCCACCTTGTGGTAAAGTTTAAAACAGTCAACTCTACCACCTCTGAGAGCACTACGAGGGGTAATCGATTCGTGCGTTATGAATGCTGCAACAAATTCTTTCATGGCAGGGTCGTTTTTCTGTTGGTTGTCAAACTGGCATTCCCATACGGAAACCACATCATATCCCTGAGCCCTAATGAAGGCCTCACGGTCCATGGTTTCAGCGTATAGGGCGCCCATAGGTTTGTATCTCTGTGTCTGTATAGTGCTAGATCGAAAACACTTCTTGCACCCGTGATAGTAACAACCATAGAATTCGTAAGCGGTTCTATCACACACCCCATCTAAAAAAAAAGGACCTACTCTAACTTCCCCGCCCTGCGACCGAGCGTGTTGAATTTTAATGTTGTTCTGTTGTTCCAGCCACGAAAGCCAAGCCAACGCCTTCCTACTCTGTGTGTTACTCCCTATGTAACCGCCAGGTGGCAGGATAGCCATTGTGTTTGGTTCTAAATAGTTTCTGGCAAAGATCCTGCTACAAGCACCGGCTATAGTAACATCCTGACAGAAAGGATCAACTTGCGAGACTGCTATGAAGAGAGAACGGAACTTATTGCAGGAATCTCGCAATACCCTCACGTCGTCTAAGGCATAGGCCAAAAGTTCACATTTCAGGTTGTAGGTATCTCGTGACTTCTCTTGGTACCATAACACGAATTCCGTACGGGTTTCTTCGCTCATGAATTCCGGTTTAAAATATTTTTGGTCGGGCAAAGCTCCCACATAATCTAATGTATCTATCTTGTGGAATTCGTGAGGGAAGAAGCCCTTACGCACCTCTGGCAGCTCGAACATAGCTGGCAGTTTTCGGAGTGGAACTGCTAGATAGGAATAAGAGTCCAAGAAGACTATGTTTAGCGATGACAGAAAGATGGCCAAAATCTTTGACCCATCATAGATAGTGCGAGGAACTATGTGTTTCGCAAAAATATAAGAAAGCACAAAGTAACCGTCAAAACCGCGAAGGTTGTGGGCGATTACTCGCACATTCCTATATTTTGGCTCTGTGCGTCGAAGTTTTCGGCCATCACTACCTCGTTTCAAGGTCTCTCGGACTCCTAACAATTCATCCAAAAACTCAGCCATGCAATTTCGGCCCCAGTAAACGTGTTCTTGGTTGTCAAAAGAAGCAACGCAGAGCACAGCCACATGTTCGCCATCCAGCAAGACTGTTTCTGTGTCAAAGTAGACAACAGAAACATCGTGCTTTGGGTCCTCAGGTTTTTTAACAAAACAATGTTGTGTTTTGTGCACAGTTTTACAATGGCTGCAAAAGTCGGGGTGGATGCATTTGTGTGCTGTATTGGTAAGAAAAGTGCACATACAAATGCTACAGCGATGCACTTCAGAGCAGGTTTTGTTTGCCCTGTGAGCATTAATGCATGCTTCGCCTTGGAAAAATCGATTACACAAATTACACAGGAGAAGGTTGTCTTCATTATGAACGTCGACAGCTCTGCATCTATTGCACTTGAAAGGGCAATTGTGTGTGTTTAGTCTCTCGCGAGTAGGTAAGACTTTAAGGCAGAGGGGACAATAATAATCACTGCCAAACAGAGCTTTCAAAGATCGCACAAGATCATAATGTTTGTCGTGACTGAGTAGAAATATCTGTTTATCAGCAGCGGGGCCCCGATACGCAACTTCAAAACCGCACTCAGCGGAAATTACAACAAGTTGATAATCGGGAATCGCACACTGAAACAGTTCAACTTCATTCAAGCCACAACTTTCTAAATCAACCCCTGCAATTCCATGTAAATTTGTAGCCCTGATAGTTTGCATGTTACATTTATCCTCTCGCACCTGTCTGTATGTTTTAGCATCGTCCTGATGGGCAGAAATACCGACTGCAATAGCTCGGGCGAGGCATAAACTATCGGTATTGTTAATTTGAATGACAGCTTTTTTTTTTTTAAAAAATCATTCAAATTCAACATTGCCCTTTTTTTTATATTCTCAGAACGATTACCGCCCTCCCCCCTATTCGTGATATTAATAAGAATTACGTCCAGACTCAAGTCGTCCGTTATCATAAATTCACTATTTGATTGATCGACTGCTATAAAAGCTGCCATCACACGGTCAAACGTTAGATCCGTTAGGGGCATAAAAGGTAAATTTATGGGGTTTTTTAGGCTAGGTGCATCTAAACACAATCTAACGTGGGAATAATCGCCTTGACTGTTTAAATTGGCGATTATTTCCTCTAGCATCCGTCGAAAGTTCGAAAAAAACAGATCCCCGTCTGCTAAATCTGCCAAGTTTCTAAATCGGACCTCGTAAGATTTAAACAAGGTCCGATATTTTTGTGAAAAACGAACTACCCCATCCTGTATCTGGTAGTTGTTGTTGTTCTGGAAGTCTGCTTCTCTTTCTTCCATCTAAAATTTAAAAAAAGTGTCGCATAAGATTTAGGGATTTGTTTTCGTGAAAAAAAAAAAAAAAAAAAAAATCTATAGACATACTTACATCATCATCATCATCATCCTCGGCGTTAAAACACAGTAAAGATGAACTATCGAGCTCAGTTTCATCTTTACCGGCACCTTCTAAACTAGAGCATCCGGGTCGAGCCTCAGTAGTAGTAGTAGTAGTAGTAGTAGTAGCAGCAGATAGTAAAGATGAACTATCGAGCTCAGTTTCATCTTTACCAGCACCAGCACCTTCTAAACTAGAGCATCCGGGCTTATCAGTAGTAGTAGTAGTAGTAGTAGTAGTAGTAGTAGCAGCAGCAGCAGCAGACAGTAAAGATGAACTATCGAGCTCAGTTTCATCTTTACCAGCACCAGCACCTTCTAAACTAGAGCATCCGGGCTTATCAGTAGTAGTAGTAGTAGTAGTGGTGGTATTATTAAAGAACTCGGCATTCTGAAAGAGTAGCGTAAAGAAAACACAGTTACTAAACAATAATTCTATAAACATTTTTTTTTTTTTTTTTAAAAAAAATCAAATAAAAATTTTTCAGTAATGAAAAAAGAAATACTCACACTAGTGTACACTAAGCTTTGACAGTAGTCAATTTCCGCCTTCATCATTTCAGTTTCCTCGTATTCTTTTTCCATCTTCATAACATCATTTAGGAATGATGAATCGTCATCCAATGCTGGAAACACTTCTTCCATGTTCATAATGATAGCTTGTAAGCAGGTGTGATATGTGGTCGTATTGACCCCCTTTTAAAGCAAACTCGTGGATTGAAACGACATTTGACGACAACCAATCAGTGCTTAGATTCAAGAGTCACAGCCAATAGGAAATTACTACAGTATGAGAGTTAAAGTCACAGCCTATAGGAAATCACTACGGTATGAGGGTGAAATGCAAAAGACATTGAAGGAAATACCTGTGGGAATGTTTTCGTGAACTAGCGGACTCAATGTCACCCAAACAACCACATTTGAAGATAAGTTATCTTTTTTTTTTAATACCAAATTTGAAGAAAAGCTTTGGGGACTACCAACGTTAGTTATGGTGGGATTATATGTCCTTTGTACGACATGTCACAAACAACAACAGCAACATTTGAAGGCAAGTTATCTTTTTGTTGTATGACATGTCACAAACAGACACATTTGACAGTGAGCTATCTTTTTTTTTTTTTTTTTTTTTCCCATCCACTCAGGAATGCTATAGAATTGTGAACATCTGTGCAGCTTGCATTGAAGGAAATACCTGTGGGTATACTTTCATGAACTAGCGGACTCAATGTCTCCCACATTTGAAGATAAGTTATCTTTTTTTTGCTTTTTTTTTTCATACTGAACAAAGTCTTTGGGAACGATACCAACGTTAGTTATGGGGGATTATATGTCCTTTGTACGACATGTCACAAACAACAACAACAGCATTTGAAAGCAAGTTATCTTTTTTTTTTTTTTTCCCATCCACTCAGGAATGTTATAGAATTGTGAACATCTGTGCAGTTTGCATTGAAGGAAATACCTGTGGAATGCTTTCGTGAACTAGCGGACTCAATGTCTCCCACATTTGAAGATAAGTTATTATTATTTTTTTTTTTCATACTGAACAAAGTCTTTGGGAACGATACCAACGCTAGTTATGGGGGATTATATGTCCTTTGTACGACATGTCACAAACAACATTTGAAGATGAGTTATCTTGGGACAGACGTCTCCTTCACAACATGTACCTACTTGCTCCTGGCACGTTACGAGTTTATGAGCCAATAACAAGGCTAGCAGATTCTAAGCATCAGATGTTATGAACCAATAACAAGACTAGTAGCTTCTAAGCATCTGATGTTATAATCCAATAGACCACATTTGCAGTTTGGAACTTTCTCAGTGCGGTTGTAATTTTTTTTCCACTGCTGTTTTCCCACAAAAATGTCACGGCACGAAATGTTTGATGAAATAAGACGACCAAACGTAACTTTCTACAGACGTCTAAGCCACAGCAGCACAGTTCGTGCTTATTGTCACGAATTCGAGCCACATATTACGATCGAGACATCTAATGCGCACATGATGCTGTCCAGAAACCAGTGGGAAGAATTCAAAAGCAAAATGAATGATATCTTGCTTTCCGTAAGAGCCAGATCTAAAGATGAAATCCATCTACCGGGGATCCGAATCAATACAGATGGTGGTGTTTGTGATTTCTATTGGAAACAATTCTCGCTATCAGGAGAACGACGAATGACTCTCCACCTTTCTGAACTTGAAGCTATATCTAATAGAATCATAGACATAGATTCTTTTCTTCAACGTCTAGAAGACGAAAAACCCGCATTTCTGTTAATGCAGTCAGTTATACTAGAACATCTTGATTGTGTTAGAGAACGTATAAAGAACGACGTGTTTACTGGTTCTATCGATGTTTCCTTTAACGACGTCTATGCATACTACGTAAGAAACGCTGAACCATCTACAAGTGTTAAAATTTTTATTGCTAAGTGTTCGAAAGAAGGGGTAGTTACTGAGTTCAACGCTTATGCTTTGTACAATGCTGTAGTTTCGATGATCGAAGAACTTCAAACTGCTTACACGACGAAATATACGAAGTATCCGTTCTGATCAAAGCAATGTATATATGTAAGTGTTGATTTTGTGATTAGTAACTACGTCTGTAAAACTTACAAATAAAAGTATGTCTATTTGAAAAAGATATTGTCTGTCTTTTTTCTTAGAAAGTAGAAAATAAGTTTCCATTAATCAATAACCTTTTTAAAATTGAGAAGTTACTTTTAGAAAAGAAAATAATTTCAAATATATATTAAAAAAGAAAGAAGAAAATAAGTTTTAATTTTCCATTAATCAATAACCTTTTTTAGGAAAGAAAATGATTTCAAATATATATATTAAAAAAAAAAAATCGAACTTGCAGACAGAAACAGAAGATGGCGCCAGTGCTTCACGAAGACGGTAAATAAATATAAACACATTTTACTTTTCAGGTTTTTTTTTTTTTTCCTGTTTAGAAAGCATCAGAATAGAAAGTCAACTTGCAGAGAAAAAATGGAAACATCATAAATAATTATGGGTAAAAATATATACATATAAATTTAACCATAAAAGGATATAAATGAAATAAATTCCTTAATTTCAGATTTTTCAGCTTTCAGAATTATTCACTAGATGGAGCCAAAGTTTCTTTTTTGGTAAATATCAAAAGCAACTTAAGTTTTTTTTTTCCCATAGATGGTAAACAGTAGAATACAAATTCCAGAGGAACCATCACAAATAGCTATGGGTAAAAAAAAAATATATACATATAAATTTAACCATAAAAAGGACATAAAATGAAATAAATTCCTTAATTTCAGATTTTTCAGCTTTCAGAATGACACGCTAGATGCCGACACAGTTTTCTAGGTCTTCCATTGTCATGGCAATCTCCGTGCATGTGGTCCCAAGTATGTGGGAAAAAAAAAAATATATATATATTTAAACATCTTAAATAAAATCTTTAATTTCAGCTTTCAGAATGCTTCCAGAGATGGCGACACCGTTTCTTGGTAGTTACGATGTCGTGGCAATCTCCGTTCAAGAAGTATGTTAGAAAAAAATATATATATTTAAACATCTTAAATAAAAATCATTAATTTCAGCTTTCAGAATGACACGCTAGATGGCGACACAGTTTTTCTAGGTCTTACTTTGTCGTGGTAATCTCAGTGCACAAACTGTTTTGGTCCCCAAGTATGTGGGGAAAAAAAAAATATATATATATTTAAACATCTTAAATAAAATCTTTAATTTCAGCTTTCAGAATGCTTCCAGAGATGGCGACACCGTTTCTTGGTAGTTACGATGTCGTGGCAATCTCCGTTCAAGAAGTATGTGAGAAAAAAAAATATATATTTAAACATCTTAAATAAAAATCATTAATTTCAGCTTTCAGAATGACACGCTAGATGGCGACACAGTTTTCTAGGTCTTACTTTGTCGTGGTAATCTCAGTGCATGTGGTCCCCAAGTATGTGGGGAAAAAAATATATATTTATTTAAACATCTTAAATAAAATCATTAATTTCAGCTTTCAGAATGACACGCTAGATGGCGACACAGTTTCCTGGTAGTTACGATGTCGTGGCAATCTCCGTGCATGTGTGTGTGTGTGTGTGTGTGTGTGTGCGTGCGCGAACCCACAATTCATTGCGAACACGGTAGCTTGAAAACCAACGCGGTAAAAACGGACGGCATCAACCGGCCAGAAATCACAGGCAAAGTCACAGACGTAGTCGGTTTATACCCCCAGACCAATCAGAACATCGGTTCGTATCCCCCTCCAATCAGAACAAGGCGAAATACAACTTCCTACGTCACACTCACACCACTCTTAACTATAACAGCTACATTTACACATATTCTTATAACTGAAAGGGTAGCCGTGGGGTTAAGCACCGGACCATCAGTAGCAATGACTTGGGTTCGAGCCTGGGTAAAGTAAAAAAATAATTTTAATTTAATGTCGAAAATAAGTGGCGCCATCTAGCGGGCGAGTTAAGAACTAAAATATATTTTTCCTCCGAATCGACAACTAAGCCTCGGCGCAACAGCTAAACCTAAACATCGGCTCGCCTCACCGGAGCACGCTCAAAACCGAAACGGCAAAACAAACGACCGAGGCGGCAGCACGCACGAAAATTGACGCCAAAATTCATAGAGCCGGTCTCGGTTAGAACCCCAACCTCCTCTACTAACACTAAATGGCAAATACATTCAGTCCCCAGCTACAATACTAAACTGGGAAGGGAAAGAGTTGTCATCCCCGGGAGAAATAGCAAATGCCTTAGCGGAATCATTCGCTGGCATATCAGCAATAGCCTCCTACAAACCAACCTTTCAGCGAATTAAAAAAACTGCAGAGCAGCATAAGATTAATTTTTCCACGAGAATTTCACATCCATATAACCAGCCATTCACATTAACAGAAATTTTTGGAGCCCTCAATAAAACATCAAATAGCGCTGCTGGTCCAGATGGGATCTACTATATAATGTTAAAACAACTGAACGACAAAGCAAAAAGATCATTGTTAAACTATTACAACCGAATATTCTTAGAAAATGCTAACCCAGTTTCCTGGTGTCACTCAATAGTTCTAGCCTTCCCAAAGCCCGGAAAGGATCGTACCTTTCCACATAACTATAGGCCAATTTCACTGACCAATTGTTTAGGCAAAGTCCTGGAAAAAATGGTTCACAAGCGGTTAATCTGGTTCCTGGAAACTAACAACTTGCTAAATAGTAATCAGTACGGGTTTCGGAAAAACCGTTCCACCTTAGACGTAATGATAAAAGCAGAGTCAAATATACGTAATGCCTTCATAAGGGGACAGCATCTGGTGATGATTAATCTAGATATTCAGAAAGCCTTTGATACCACCAGGCGGTATGGTGTTCTTAAAGATCTACACTCTTTCGGCTTGAGAGGTCATCTACCCCAATTTATACAAAGCTTCCTATGTCATAGAACTTACTTAGAGCCAGCAAAAAAAAAAAAATAAATAAATAAAAATAAATAATAATAATAAAATTTAAAAAAAAAATAAATAAATGACCTTCTAAATTTACCTTAGGTTTAATGATCTGTCATAAGACTTACCCAATGTCTACGCTGCCGAAAAACAGCTACAGAAAACTCTTGTAATAAATAAATTAAATCTCATCTGATTAACAAGATAATTACTTTCATTACCAAAACTAAAGTCTTAAATATGTAAGTAACTTTCCTTTTTTTTTTTTTTCAGAATACAAATTACCTCGTATAAAATATGATACTGTACCATGTCTCAGGCTGACCACAACTACACAAAGGAGAATTTACATGGTCAAAATGGTATAACTTAAAAGTATTTAGTATTGGTGCAATCCGATATGAACCACATTTAAAGTACGTGTACGTGCCGTGTTGTTGTTATTTGGCTTTTTAGGAGCATTAGCAACTAAGGCCATATTGCTCCAGGATATGCGGTGGTCATTCCCTGACCTTTCTGCATTTTCCGTATTTGGTGGTGATGGGCTCGAACCGCGGTCTAATCAAGGAGCATGTGCTACGCACTGCTGCTGCTGCTGCTCCTTCCCACCTGGCTACGGAGGCACCGTACGTGCCGTGAGGATGTTCTGTAGTACTCTGGTATATGTTAATTCTGTCCGCTGTATTGAAACTACGAGGGGAGGGGGTTCAAAAAAGTTATTTTGATAGAATATTGGACTCCTACACTTTTGTAGGAGTCCAATATTCTATCACGAGGACTCCTATAAAATTGGCTGAAACCACGACTCGGCAGAATAAATCACATCATCAGCAACAAAGTGTTTTACACGAAGAAAGGACTTCAGGGAAGGAAAGATGAAAAACCCCAGGGCGCAAATTCGGGGGAATAAGCAGGATCCGGCACTATTTCAAATCCACATTCGTGAACACACCTCACTGCAGCATGCGAGGAATGCGCAGGGGCATTATCGTGGAGCAGGTGCACGCCTTTTGAAAGCTTTCCCCAACTTTTTTTCTCTTATAGCACCATGTAGCTTTATGAGGAGGTTGGAATAATACTTCGCCGTCACAGTACAGCCCCTTTGAAGGTAATGTGTTTATATTACGCCACGTTTATCCCAAAAAAACTGACAGCATCTCCATGTCAGTACTTGGTCACACCTCTGCCTTTTGGGGTGAGGGTGATAATGATGATTCCACAAAACAATAATGATTCCATTGTTTTGACAATTGTTTAGTTTCGGGATCATAGTGATGGAACCAAGTTTCATTCATGGTGACTGGTCGTGAAAAAAAACTCCTCTTGCTTTTCCTGGCATATCGGCAACATTTTATGTGCACATTGTGTGCCCTTTTCTTCTTCTGGTAAGTGGTTAGAAGTCTAGGAGCCCATCTAGCAGACACTTTACTCATATGCAACTGTTGATGGATGATGTTATTCACAGACTATACACTCATGCACTGACGTTCTTCCACGTTTAAATTGTGTATACCAATGTGTAACAATACTGTAAACCTGGGCAGTGTTCTTCCTTTGCATAAAAAGGAACAGAATCACTGATCTGTATTACACTTTATCCATTGTGACACTTCACTTCGTTCAACGCTGGAAAAAAAAAAAGAAAAGAATTGTCAGATTGAAACCAAAATTTGTGTGATTGCTTCAGAAATTTCACGGCATCAAACAATTTTTTTTTCATCTTCTATCACAACCAAATCTCGATTAATACAATCTTTCTTGAGCCCCCTCGTGATGACGAGGGGGCTCAAGAAAGATTGTATTAATCAACTAAGAGTTCTATCAATTTAGGACTCTTTTACTTTCCTTGTGATAGGTGGGAAAGGGCTCTAGGAATTCTGATGGAATGCGTTTGTTTCGGAGAGTCTTGTTGGTGAGGTGTGCACGTTTAGACCCTTAGTGAAATAATTGTATGGAAACATAATCAGTGTGAATAAATGTGTATATTTTGCTTCTGCCTGATTTCTGTGCACTGAGACCATCTGTTATTCTTAGCCACTTTTTTTGTAAATACTGTAGTATACTTTCATAGTATAATTTTATAGTATCACTGCACTCTTTTGTCACTTCTTAATGAGACAAGAGTGCACTGTTGCTAACTCCAATACTCTATCATCAGTCGTGCACTGTTATTGCAACCGTGCAATATATCGCACGATAACAAATTTGTCTTACCGTTATGAGCTGTAATGGTTTGAACTACGGTAGCATACAACACATCCCTGTAAGTGCTGCTTCACTGTATTACCGATATTCTCTCCAGTGAAGTTAGAATTTACGTGACAATCAAAACGATTGAGCTGCAAATTAATTAAAAATTGATCAGTTCTTTGTATCGTTAGAAAGGATCTCCTTTTATTTCATCAAAAGTCAAACGAAATTGTTCATTTTAAAACTAAAGTTTTCACCCTTAACGTACAGCGTCTGTAAATCTCTGGCTTTCATTTTCCTCAAGAATGATCTCAAAAGTTTATTCATACTTAACTAAAATTTGCGACATTTTCAAAGTGAAGTAGCACATTAAAACTTTCTTGGGACTGGTTCGAAAAGCATCTTTCAGATTATAAATTATGAAGTTTGCTGTTTGTGTCAAGTTCACGGGTTTAGTTAGTAGGGAAGTTGCATGAGTTTTGTAGACGTTCACCGTGTTAAACGGCCATTAAACATCACACTAAGTTCGCTCCGCTATGTTCTAACGCTAATTCGATTCCTGTGTGCTGCCGAGGATATAGATAACTTGCATCTGTAGAAAAGGTTTTTTGGGACGTTTTTTTTACACCTTGCCGAATTATTTGATGTGTAATTCAGTTCTCTCGTCCAAACAAACTGGCAGTGTACATACATAAAGTATTTGATTAGGTAGTCCCTATTTGCAGGTAGATGTTTCTTACTATTCATAGTGTGTGCGGTTATTTATTTTTATTTTTATTTTATTTATTTTTTTTTGGCAGATACAGTTTAAGTCCGCTTTTGTGACTCTCCGTAAAGAAATGTATTTTTTCTTTTTTTTTTTTTTTTTTCAAATTCAGTTAAGAAGAGCAGGTACAAAAAAAAATTAATGCGGTTAGTACTGAATTATTTCAATAATATAAACCAGTTTGCAGGTGTTAAGAGAAACTCTACAAAATATTCCGTTTTTTTCATCTGTTTTTTTAGTTTAAAATTTTCCATTTTTTATATTTTGATTTATTTATCATTTAATCATTAGTGTTAATAAACTGACATTTCACCTGTCAATGTTTTTAAGCACATCCTTATAAAATTATAGGATATGGTTTTCTTCTTTTTTCATAATAGAGTCATCTCCTTATTTTGCACGCTAACTCTAGTTTATTTATTAAATACCTGAAACTATAAAATATTTAAGGGCAAAGGCCTCATGCTACGAGGTAGGTAGAATGACTAACATGTAGGTTAGTGTAAAAGCATCATTTTAACATAGCCGTCTACCAAAGTAGTTAAATTAATTAATTAAAACGATGTCAATTTAATTAATTAATTTAACTACTTTGGTAGATGGCTACGTTAAAATGATGCTTTTGCACTAACCTACATGTTAATACCTGAAACCTCAATCCGTTAAAATAATTTGGGGCCTCCCTTAATTCTTACTATAAGGGTTCACTTGCATTAAGTGGATTGCTAAATTTTTCAAGATAACTATATAGTATTGGGCAACTTAAAAAAGAACAATCAGCATCCCATTGTTATTTTCTGTCACTACGCACGTAAGATTTATTCTCGGGCATAGTTTATTTTAAGAAACAAAGTACTTCTTTTTAAATGCCTTCTAGCCATTTTGATATTAACTCCTATTGCAAATTGTTGGCAGGTGATTTTAGAGAAAATCAGTTGCACAGAAACAACCTAGGGCACAAGAGATGTCGAAATCAGAAGTGCTCGTAGGCTGCCCAATGACCTTGAACATAATTCAAGATTCACTCTCATAACTAGCAGTGCTTCTGAAGACGCGTATAATTTATGAATTTTATCGGAATTTTATAAATGTTAATGCATCTCCTTTTACTATCACTGTTTACCATCAGTTTCATATAGGTCATTTTCATCATTTTCACTATGAACCTAAGAAAGCTGACAACGCTTGAGTCATACAATAAGCGCTTTGAGGGCCATTTTGATATCCCATCCAGTCTTTTTAACCGTAAATAGAATCTCTTCTACATTAAATAATATTTAATTTATAATAATCATGTGTTATTAACATCTGCCATCTCAAAATTTCTGTTTCCTTTTTTAACATCGCGTGTTAATTTTTTTTCTGTAATTTCGAAACGAGATTATCAACTCAAATTTTATTTATTTAGCACGTGGCATTAATTTAGGAATATATATATATATAAATGTTTTTTTTTTCCCTCAACATATTTCACTTTGGTATCTAAATATGTATTATATTAGAAAAATCTCTGTCAAAGATTTTTGAACTGCACAAACATTTTTTTAAAAATGTTAGGCGTTCTTACTTTATTTTGTCTACTAATGCATACGGAGATAAGACAAAAGAGATTCTCATTTTTAAAGTATACTTTCCACTTGAAAAGCCTCAAATTTTGAAGCCTGAACCAAGAAAATACAAGAAGCGTAAAGATGGCTGCACATCTAAGCGGAGCTTAATATGGCTCTCTCTCTCTCTCTCTCTCTCTCTCTCTCTCTCTCTCTCTCTCTCTCTCTCTCTCTCTCTCTCCCCCCTTGTTTTTTGATCTTTTTTTCATGAAAAAGTAGTACTTCTAAAAGTTTCTCCTAAGGCGATTGCCATTTTCCATTCCTGCTCAGAGAAGTGGTGATAGATTTATTAACGTCATTTCACGTAACTATAAGAAGTCAAAGTTCACAAAGTTGTTTTTACAGTTTTCACTCTATACGGTCACCTTTATTTCTAAATACCTGATTTGGATTTCTTCCAGAACCAACTTCCTGGTAATTCTTACTGGCACTACTTCAGTAGATATAAATACATCCTCTAGCAAATAAAGAAAAAATATGTTTATGGTATTTCTTAGAAAACAAATTCACCACAAATGTGCTTGCATTTATAGAGCTTAATGAGACCATAATGAGCTGTATTAACTTAATGACCGTGATATATATATAATATATATATATATATATATATATATATATATATATATATATAATGTGTCGTTTCTAGAATAAATAAAATGTCTGAATAAATAAATATTCTACAAACCACACATTATTTATAACCTTTTGCTTCCTTTACTGCTGCACTGTGCGTTTTGGAGCATTAGACATACTATAACTTTTGTTATTTTCCTTTTTCTGCTTATTTTGCTTCTTAACTGTTATATATTACCACTATATATATATATATATATATATATATAACCTCTTATTGTTTGACTCATGTTTCTTAGTAGATACGTCAACTAAATATTCCCTTTACTTCCTCAATATTGCTTTCGAAATATCACTTTTATTTCGTTCTACATTTCTTTTCTGCGAAACGTAACTATTTTAATCGTTTCTGCAATTTAGTATTAGTACACTGGTGTGCAAAACTTAAGGACCAGTCAGGTTTTCGCCTGTAGCTTCTCATAGGAGTGGCCTGGATATGGGAAAAGCATACTAAAGAAACCTCTTGAGGTACAGAAATTATGAAGGAAAAAAACACCGATACAACAACGGAAACAAAACGGTACAGAGGGACTTTATTCAAAAATGGCAACATAGCGCTGGCTGCCATGATACAGATGCATCACTGCCAAAGATGGAACAAAGGGAAGAAGTGGTCCTCAGTAGGAGATATGGCCACCCCTAGTGTCGATGCAGGCTTTGCACGGCCTGTCCATAGAACAATGTTGTTGATAAGTTCTTGCGGTAACATCGTCCATCCCTCTGTCAGTGCCATCTTCAGCTGGTGAACATCTTCTGGTGGGTGTGGACGTGCCGCTTGGAGCGTCTCATGTGTGTTCGATGGGATGTGGAACGGGCAGGCCAATCCATACGAACGATGTCCTCACTTTCCAAAAGCATATCAACAGCTGCAGTGCAATGGGGTATGTCGTTATCATCCATAAATACGAACTCTGGGCCAATGGCACCTCGGAACAGACGCACATGGGGAAGGATTACCTCAATACAGTAGTGTGCACCGGTTACAGTACCGTCTTCCAGTATCTGGAGTTGTGTACGCCCATCCACGATAACGCCTCCCCAAACGAGAACACCTCGACCGCCATATCGATCCCTTTCAGTGATGTTTGCGGGGTGATACCGTGTGCCAACCTCTCGCTAGATTAGCTGACGTCCAGAATCGCTGCTGAGACTGAATCTACTCTCGTCAGTAAAGAATACCTTACCCCATTGCGCTGCTGTCCAGTCCTTGTGTTTGATTCACCACTGTAAACGGTGTCTCCGATGGGCAGGTGTTAAAGGGACGCAGCGTACTGGCCGTCGGGCAAACAGTCCACCTTTGTGGAGTCACCCTGCCACAGTGAACCGCGATGTCCTGTGCTCCTGTGCAGTTGGTTTGCAATGGTCCCGCTGTCTGGTGTCGGTCCCTCTTGGCCTGTAGGAGTATATAGGGGTCATCATTGGGCGTTGTTTTTCGTGGACGACCACCACTGATCCTTCTAACAGTTGTACCTGTCGATCTAACAGTTGTACCTGTCGATCACGCACGTGAGACGATGCTATGGGCGATACCGAACTCCGCAGCCACACTCCTCGCACTTCGACCTTCCTCGAGCTTCCCAATCATTCGACCCCGTTTAAAGTTATCCAGATGTTGTCTACTGGCCATTTTGTTGTATGTGGCACTGTATGAAACCAATCGAAAGTCTGTAACAATCGTGCTCACCATTCGGTAATTTGCACATAACTGCTGAACTGCTGCTTTTATCTGTTTATGGGAGCCCTCTCGTCACGATTAAAATTTTTGCACGCGCACCAGCTTTCTACTGAACAGCCATAGTTATGCAAATCGCCACAGTTTCGTTTTGGTTTTGTGGTTGTAACCTTTAGAAATAGTGTTGGTCCTTAAGTTTTGCGCATCAGTGTATTAGTAATGGATATATATTGCAAGGAAGCCTAAAAAAAAAAGAGGAAAATAATAATAAAATTAAATAAAACAAATAAATAATAAAAGAAAAGGAAATGGACAAAACCTATGCGTCTATCCAGCTGACATTTGTATTTCCCCAAACTGTCAGCTTCTACCACCCAGTAAGTAAATTACTCCAGTAATGTATAACTCACCGGCTAATATAAAACTTCCTGCTGAAATACAGTCTAAACTCCCCCACCCCCGTAACTTGAATTTATGGCCCCTAGTTCTAGAATGATTTATAACCATGAAAATGTTGTCCTCATTCATTTTACTTTTGCCTCTCAAAACCTTAAACACTCCAGCCAAGTCTTGTGTAAGGTGCCTAGTTTCCAATCTGTACAATCCACATATTCGAAGTCTTTTCTCATATGGACGCCCTTTTGCCGATCTCACCAGGCGAGTTACCCGTCTTTGTACCCTTTCAAGAAGATTATCTTTTTTAGGTGCGATCTCCATACTTGAACACAGTATTCCAAGTGTGGTCTAACAATTGCCTTGTACAATGGGATTATGACGTTCTTATCTCTACTAGCAAACGTTGGATAAATTATCGATAGGACACCATGGGCCTTCCTTGCAACCTGTCTACAATGCTCGAAGAACTTCATGTCTCACTGTATCGTAACTTCCAAGTGTCTTTCTTACACTACTGACTTTAGTTCAACCCCAACAAGTATATAAGTTATTTGGCGGTTACTGTTGCCCAGGTGTAATACCTTGCACTTTGCTTTATTAAAGCAATGCTGCCACTTTTCTGACCATCCCTAAAGTCTATCTAGGTCACGCTGAAGAAGCTCTGCTTGGCGTTGAAAATATTTTCCAAAGTTACTGAATAAGAAAAGTAGCCAAATAAACTGGAAAATAAATACTCTGTAACAGAAGCTTCGGTAATGATTACTTAAAATGGATTTTATGGCTAGAATTAATTCTTTCAGGCAGATTTCAATGGTTATTCCTCAGATTGTGTTAATGTAAGAAGTTAATGTAAGATTAGAATTACCAAAAATAATAATCTGATAATCCCCATTATTGTATGCTTGAAGATACTTATGATGACGAAAGCTGCAGGGAAAGTAAGATGCTTAGGCCCGTCTTTGACATAATACTTAATTTTTGAAAATAACATTTGGCTCTCAAAATTAACTTTAAATGCTTTTATTGACTAACCAGGCAAGCAGCATTATTTTCTGTTATTTAAAATCAAACATAAAGAGATGAAGGAAATATTAGTTTCCGCAAGGCATTATATTTGAAAAGTTTGAGAATTGACTGTACCAATATGTTATAATCAGTGAATACGACGAAATTTAAACCGGCTGCGTACTTTGTCTAGTTATTCTCTTTTTTTTTTTTTTTTTGTAGTTGTTGGCGCATAGGCTTCTGTGGCCATAATGCACCTCCCAAGGTTTTTGCAGTACTTTGATCCAAGCCCGAGGCGGGAATCGAACCCGCGACCTTTGGGTTGCCAGGCAGGTACTTCACCCACCCGGCAGTTATTCTTATGTGTTGCGATGTTTTCGTTACACATTTCGCTTGGTTTTGCGCTCTAATAAGCAGCACTTCTTAGTGGACAAATATAGGATGAACACAAAGTATCTTTACGAAATAAATGCTATATTTAAAAAAGTAAATTACACAAAAATATGGTTTGCTTCATTATTTAGACATGCCTATGTCAAGCTACTGCTCAATTCTAGATTGTTCCGTGACCTGTATAATCTTCTGGATGACTTACATGGGTTAGCCAGATAATAATGTAGGTCCTGTCAAGTTTCCCCATTGATGGGACAAAACTGAGTAGGGATAAAATTTACCTCTAGTTTTCATCTAGTAAAAATTGAAAGAATTGACGATTTTTTGTTTTGTTGTCATTGCATTACATTATTCATCGGGAAAGTTTCTGTATCTGCGATTATCTCATTTCCTTTATTAACAGCATCATCACATTCCGGAACTTCTGCTAGCCTTTTGGATGACTTCTGTGGACATAATGCACCTCCCAAGGTTTTTGCAGTACTTTGTCCCGTGAGACTGGCAAAAGTTCCGTAACCTGATGCTGTTAACAAAGATGATATTAGTAGTGTAATAATGTATCAATTGGTAGTTATCTCTTAATGGAAATCACCTCCGAAGGAAATTCTCTTTTAGGAAAATTAAATGAATCAGATTAAGAATAGAGAGTTTTTAGAAATTAGATACTTATGCAGAAGACATATTTGAAAAGTTTTGAACGGAAAGATGAAACCAGTTGATCTGTGGACTTTCACAAAACTTCTCAGGAATATCAGATCCCAATTAACTTTTTCTATCGGTGGACGTCACAGAACATCGATATCTACTGACTGATAAACTCGAGGAGAAAAGTAAATTGATTAAAGTCATTTAAATCATGCGAGTTAGTGAAATGATTCAGATTGAGAATTTAACTTTGAAATAAAGATTATGACAGGTGATCGAATTCATTTCCCAGAGTAAATTTTTTTTCTAGTTATGAGAAATAAAATAATGAAAAAACATGCGGAACAGTTGAAAGCATTTCTGGAAGCCATATACCAAGGCACAACGGAATTTGAGATTTTTATGTTTCTGTCTAATGTAAGCATGATTCTTCAAAAGTTGGAACTGGAGACAACTGATTTTATAACAGAGTGCTCAGCTGAAATTTATATTTTTTTGGAATGGATAAAACTTACAACTTTCCAAATTGAATGAAACTTTAATGGATGGATCAGTGTGAGTAAAATAAACGCTGCACTGTACTCCCAATGAATGCAGTATATAGTATAATTACTTGAACTTTCGCTTATATGTAGAAATATTATTAGTATTAATAGTGGCAAATAAAGCTGCAGCATCACAAAAAAAAAGTCCCCATTTCACCTATCCATCTCCTCCAATAGCCTGTCTAGTTCTTCCTTGAATTTATTCAAACTCTCCACTTCCACAACAACGGGTGGTAGCTTGTTCCAGCACTCTACCACCCTTTGGCAGGAGGCCGACTTACGCACATCTATTCTGCAATCACCCTTCATCAATTTGAATTCGTTCATGCCCCTCATATGTATAGTCTGTGCAAGAGGAACAATTTTTATCACCACCCCCTTCATCCATTCAAAGTCTTAAACACTTCAATCAGATAACTTCGCAAGTGCGTAGTCTCCAGACACTACAATTGGTAGAACTGAAGCCTTTCTTGGTAAGACCACCCCTTTGTTCCTCTCACCAATCTCGTTGCCCTTCTCTGTACCCGTTCCAGCAGCTTTGCATCCTTCCTAAAATGAGATCTCTAGACTTGTATGCAGTACTCAAGGTGTGACCTGACCATTGCTTTATACAATGGGGTAATCACCTCCTTATCCCTGCTAGTAAAATTTCTATATATCATTGAAACTCCATGAGCTGTCCTGGCAGCCTGTCGGCACTGCTCAGAGAACTTCATATCAGACTGCACAATTATCCCCCTCGGTCCTTTTCATTTTCCGCTACTCTGAGTGTAGTACTGCACAATTGATATGTTACTCTGGGATTACGGTACCCATATACAGTACCTTTTTATTTGTCAATGTTAAGCTTCAGTTTGCCATTTCTCAGCCCATCTGCCAATTTGGTCTAGATCTTTTTGCAGTACCATACCTTCATTATTGCATGAAATAATTGACATTATCCACCTGCCAACCTCTGTAGCATCTATCATCTGCAAACTTATATTATACACTCAACAATGTCATTAATAAATACAGAAAACAAAAATGGGCATAGAACTGAACCGTGTGGAACTCTACTAATAATATTAGTACATGAAAAGGAGTATCCATTGATAACCACTCTGTCTTCTCCCATTCAACCATCCCTTTATCCACAGCAGTAACTTTCCCTTCATACCACACAGCTCCAAATTGTACAGCAATCTTTTATATGCAACAGTAGTTAAAAGCTTTCCTGAAATTCAAGTAAATGATATCACAATTCTTTTTTGCATCCAGTTCCTTTGTGACCTCATCATAGTATTCAATCAAATCGGTTAGAAAAGATTTCCAGTTATCAAACCAATGCCTTGACTAAAGTATAACTGCCCTCTTGTCTAGATGGTCCTGCATTACTTCTTTAACCGGTGACGCCGTTATTTTCTCTGGAATAGAAGTTAAGCTAACAGGTCTGTAATTACTTATGTCACCCTTTGATCACCCTTTTTGAACTGGGGAATACATTAGTACATCTTCAGTCCACAGAGACCTTCTCATGATTCTAAAGATGCTCTCTTAATTATGACCAAGGATGTCTAATTATGGCTAAGAATTTCTGTGGTAATTATGCTTGTGAAAGTGTGTATGCTGGAACGGTTTGCTAGATGAAAATCCAAAGTTGAGGAGAAAAAAATCTGAACAGCAGCTACGACCACAAGGCGCAGGAGTGGAAGAAGGACCCATAAATTTCTTCCCTATAAAAGAAAAAAAAAAAAAGAAAAAAAAAAGTGCCTTTAATTTTAGTCTGTGGAATAAGAGTCCAAGCTTTTTTGCATGTATTGCGAGAGAGCAGTGACCATTACCCTAGACGCAGCTGAAAGTGAATTTTATAAGAAATACGAGGGGGTATCAAAATGTTCGTACCCTGACCTAGATAAAACATCAGTAGGAAGATGCCGTTTTTAATATAAGTTGTCTACATATTCAATAACTAATATGTGAACTTTCATTCCCGTAAGTGAGCATACACAAGAGGTGGAGCCCGGAATCTGAGAAAGGCCGCTATGGTTGACAAAGTAGAGTATCGAGCAGTGATCCTGCATTTGCAGGGCAAGAAAGCTCAGGAAATTGGCGAAGAAATGAAAGCTGTGTATGGGCAAAATTGTCCATTCTATGACACTGTAAAAAAGTGGAAACGGGAGTTCCAGTGCAGTCGTAGAAGTGTCTTTGACGAGCCAAGAGAAGGAAGGCCATCAACATCCACAAACAGTGAGACGGTTGCAATAGTTGAGCAGCTGGTGCTGAGTTGACAGACGTGCAACAATTCATTTAATCGAAAATGCAGTGGGAATTAGTCATGGATCTGTCCACAGCATTTTACATGACAACAAGAAAAATATATATATTGTTGTTGTTTGGTTTTTAGGAGCATTAGCAACTAAGGCCATATTGCTCCGGGATATGCGGTGGTCATTCCCTGACCTTTCCACATCCTCCGTATTTGGTGGTGACGGGCTCGAACCCCGGTCTAATCAAGAAGCGTGTGCTACGCACTACTGCTCCTTCCCACCTGGCTACGGAGGCGCCGAAATATATATATTAAGGTCACCCGTAAATTATTACATAAACCTGTATTTGTGTCTGTATATTGCGTGTGTTCTCTGGTCGATTTGCCTGTTTTTGCTGGACGAAAAAAAACCAGTTTCTGGGGGGGGGGGGAAACCTTGTTATCAAGGCCTGAGACCGATTAACTCAGCCACGGAATGAAAAAGCCCACTGAACTTCCTTGCGTCATCGACGGGATTCGAACCCGGGCCTTTTCCACCCGGTGTGGGGAGGACTGTGACGATACCACTGTGCTACCGCGAAGACCCGTTTTACATGACCTTCATCATCTTCATCTTTGTTTCTGTTTTATGGTGGCCCCAAGACTCTCGTCCAAATCCACCTAGAACTATAATCAAACATGTACTTTATGAATATTACAGGTGGCCTGAACTTTATATTCAGGCCACCTCACCACCGGGAAGCAATCACCCCTGTGCAGCTGCTTCCTGGTGCCCGTCCCAGCACTCTACCACTATTGTGCGAATTGGCACCAGTCCCGCACCCACCTGAGGTAGGTGCGGGATTATAATCAGGTTTATCTAGTATTACCACTGTATCTCCTTTATCTGCCCTCTGTATAATAATGTCCTTATTTCCCCGAAGTTCTCGTAAAGCTGAACTGTCATATGTATTCAATTTAGGAAGTCGCGTTTCTTTTATGTTATTCACTACTTGGTTAACTCGTTGAATAAATAAATCTTTTTCTGGAACATTACGAAGTCCAAATTCAATATCAATTACGCATTGTTTTTTAGGTAGTTTTCGAGGTGGTTTTATGCCTGAAATTTTTTGATTTAAATTAACCCTGGCAAACCTCGGAACGATATTGTTTTGAAGGCAATATTTTAGAAAAGAAATATGGTAACTTTGGGCCGAGGATCTTAGTGTTGATTTAATGTAATTTTGCACCAAGCCATTCAAAAAATCCCCCATAATTGTGTGTACTGATAGGTTATACCTAGAGAGACAGGAAGTGAATGAAATAGTCAATAAGAGTTTAAAAAATGAATTAGATATTATGAATCAGAGCTGTAATACTCAATACGTAGAACGTATTGAGTATTACGAACCTAAGGGGGCATAAATTCAAATTAAGAAAAGACATGTAGAATAGATGTGCGGAAATTTGCCTTTAGCCAGCGGGTGGTTAATTGCTGGAACAAACTTCCATCTGTCGTTGTGGAAGTTGATAGGTTGAATAAATTTAAGGAGGAACTGGACAGGCATTTGGAGGGAATGGTGTGATATTTTTTTTTTTTTTTTTTTGGCTGATGCTGCATAAGCTCATACATTTGCTTTCTTGCATCACATGCCACTACTACTACGTTCTGTGATCACGACATACGGTGCAAAAGCGTTGTCAGCTTTAGGAAGGAAAATCGTTTTGAATATTTTCTTTAGATTCTCTTTAATTTTTAATTGCGTTAAATTGATTTGAATTGTGTTAAATTGGATTTTAATTATTTATTTTTTACTCTAATGTAAGTTTTCGATTTTTTCGTTTTAATTTCTGGAGAGTATCATACGGAAGTATTCTGTGTACTATATTGAGGTAAACTCCTCTTATTATTTTACAAATATTAATATCAACGTAGAACATATTGAGTATTACAGCTCTGATTCATACTATCTAAATAAATAAAAATAACTGAACAACCTGCCATTCCATTTATGGAAAAACACATTACAATCCCGCACCAATTAGTCAATACAGTACTATTATTCTGGTGCCAGCATCCCGCATTCTAGTAACTCACCAGATTGCGGCAAAAAAAAAAAAAAAAAATTATATATATATAAGTAAAATAAAAATATAAAAATAAGTAAATAACAATAAAAAAATAATAAAATAAAATAAACCTCCCCCTTCACAAGGCCAAATTAAGCCGGGGGGGGGGGGAGTAAGCATTTATGAACTGTAAGCAACAGAAAAGAGTTTTCTCTTTTTAAAAGCTGATCTTGTAAAATTTTTTAAGGCCTGAAAGACTTCTTTATTATCTAAACATAGGTACTCTTGTCCTCTGACAAGGTGTGGCACAACAAGCATTAACTCCCTCCTGTAATCCTCATATATGGGGCAATCAAATAAAATATGATCCCACGATTCTGGCAGTGTGCATGTACAATTAGGATGAGGTTCTAACCAAAAATAAAACAACTTTTGGTTCAAAGACCATGCCCCGTAATTAAATATGATGTTTCCATATTTGGATAAAACCATTTCTTATTTTTGACACTGTGATTAAACATCACATTGGGAATAAATAATCTGGTAACTTCTCCCGTTAAACTCTGCTGCCAACGATATTGCCACATTTCTACTAATCTACTTCTAATCACTTCCTTTTCTTTTTTAACATCATCCATACAATTAACATTTAACCCCCAAAAACTTATTCTTATCCTTTTTCTCAAGAATTTAAATAGCATATAAATCTAAAGGCAATACCCCTCCAATTACCTTAAACCATTTGTTGAAACGCTGCATGCTCTTATAAAAACCAACATTATTACTCTCTGTAGGGATAATACCTTTTGTCTAAACTTAACAATATTTACATGCTTAAACCATACAGAGACAGCGTATACTACGATTGGGAGAAATACCGCCTTATAATATAAACTCAAGACCGTTTTCCCAAGTCCCCAATCAATACTCTAATAATTGCTGATGTAAATTTTTTAATCTTATTACTTAAATAATCAAGATGCGGGAAAAATGACAATTTGTCATCTAGTAAAATCCCTAAGTATTTAACTTGAGTTCTCAAAGGAATTTCCTTTCCATTAATTATTAATTTCGGTGGCCTTCCATAATCTAACTTGCCTTTCAGCAACATCATTACTGTCTTACTATCTGAGATCTTAAGTTTATTTACACCTGCCCACATACTCAGATCTTTTACTACAACTCCCATCGTCTGCTCTAATACTAACCTGGATTTACCCTGTACATATTACTAAATCATCTGCATACGCAACAAATTTACAATGTGGAATTTCTTTCTCCAGCCACTGATTTAACACCAAATTCCAAAACACCGGACCGAGCACCGATCCTTGCGGACAGCCTCTATTAATAGATCTACCAAATTTCAAATGTTGTGAATATACTTGAATTCTCCTACCACTTTTTTTTATGTAAACCCCAAACACGAGAGGTATTATAACCTATAGTACTTAGTACCGTGCTTGGGTTGAGAAGACGAAAGAAGATATTTGTTGACATTGGACTTGAACTTCTGTAGACTGTAATTTTCAGGAAATACGTATGAAGGAAGTTTGTTCCAGAAAACGGCAGTTGAATGAATAAACGAGGAAGATGAAAAGTTGGTTCTTTGAGTTTGGAGTTGGACAGTAAATGGATGTTAGCTGGTGGCGGCACATGTTCGGACTGTTTTGAAAGAGAGAGCGGGAATTATAGAAGCCGATTCAGACGAACAGTGTCCATGGAAGTATATGTAGAAGAGGCATGCAGCAGAAACAGTACGTCTATGAGACAGCGACTGGAGAGACTTTGTTAAAGATGAATCATTAATTAATCTAACTGCCCTCTTCTGAATGGAATCGAGAAGCCTGAGAGAGGTTTTGGGGGCACCACCAAAACCACCCCAGATGTGGGAACAATATTCCATGGCAGGGTGGATTTGCGATTTATACAGAGTGAGCAGCTGTTTGGAAGAAAAGTAACGCCGAGAGCGAAAGAGAAAACCAAGTTTTTTAGATGTATTTGTAATGTGCAGTATTTGTAATGTGCTTGTGCCAAGAGAGATTAGAAGTCAGGGTAATCCCCAAAAGAGATATATCATTTTGCCTAGAAATCGGAGTGTCACTAAAGATAAGCATAGGAGTAGAAGAATCCTTTTTGCGAGATATAAGACAAGACTGAGTTTTTAGAAGGGTTGAAATCAACTAAGTTTTCTTTGCCCCACTGGAGAATTACCTGAAGATTGCCATTTAAGGAATTGGTAGCAGATTTTCGAGAAGTTGAAGCTGATTGAGCAGGACAAGGTTTCTCAAAAGGGAAAGTGGAATGCAATGTGCTATCATCGGCAAAACTATTGATAGGATTTCCAGTCAATGGAACAAGGTCATTAATATAAAAGAGTGGGGGAAAGAACTGAACCTTGGTGGACATCGGCATTAGTGGAGAAGTTAGAAGACAGAGAGCCATCTACCATCACCCTCAGTGAGCGATCAGAGAGAAAACTGGATAACCAATTACTAAAAACAGTTGGCAAGCCATAAGATGGAGTCTTGTTTAGAAGACCTTTATGCCAAACACGATCGAAAGCCTTTGAGATGTCAAGAGCAACTACTTGTGTTTCACCGAACCTTTCCATTGAATTAGTCCATAAATGGGTAACATAGGCCAGAATATCACCAGTGGATCGACACTGACGGAATCCATACTGGCGATCGTTGATCAGACGGAAGGTTTCTAGGTAGTTTAAGAGTTGGCAGTTAATTTATTTCTCCATTACTTTAGAAAGAGTAGAAGTAATTGCAATGGGACGATAATTGGATGGGAGGGATTTGTCACCCTTTTTAGGAACTGGCTGGATATGAACAAATTTCCAAGCAGAAGGAAAAACACCTTTGGAATAAGAAAATGAAAAAAGGCGGCAAAGAATAGGAGTAAGTTCGGGAGCACAGGTTTTGAGAACAAGTGGAGAAATACCATCGGGACCTGGAGCTTTCTTAGCATCAAGATTCGCCAAAATCCTTCTGACATCCTTTTGACGGAAGACCACAGGGGACATTGAATGGAGCGTGTTGGGAATGGTGGGAATTGTTTTGCCAAGATCGTTAATGCATGAATTGAAAGAAAAATAGGATGCTAGCAAGTCAGCTTTATCCTTGGCTGAAGTGACAACAGAACCATCTGGTTTGAACAGCGGTGGGAGCAGAGATGGGCAAAAGTTGCGGCCAATAGCTTTGGCAAAAGACCAGAATGCTCGGCTACCATTAGGGCAAGAAGCAAGTTTTCTACTCTTAGCCTGTTCAGACTCTAGTTTTGATTGATTAATAACTGCTTTACAATTGTTGCGAGCTTTGGTGTACACAGAAAATGAAACTGGAGAATTAGAAATAAGCCAATTATGATGTGCAACATTCTTCTCTTTAGCAGCCTTAGCACATTTATTGGAAAACCAAGGTTTAGATAAAGGACGAGATTTTAAAATGGAGTGTGGGATAAAGGATTCCATTCCTGCAAGAATAATTTCACTGACACAATCTGAGCAAACGTTGACATCAGAAGTTTTGAAACAGTAATCCGACCTAGGAAAAGAAGAAAAGAAGTCTCGCAGGTCATCCCATTTTGCATTCTTGTAATGCTAAACAACACAAGGTTCGGAATAGCCATGAGATAAAGGTTCCATTGGAGAAGAGACAATCACCAAGTTGTGATCTGAAGTGCGTAAAGGACCTCTCACTTCGACCGCGTACTTAGAAGGGTTGTTTGTGAGAAAAAATATAGCGTATTGGCTGTATGATTAGGATTGTCCGGTATTCTTGTAGGTAAATGAACAATCTGTGCAAGGTCATTAATAATTGCAAAAGCCTCAGCCTCAGCAATCCAGCTGGGTCGGTGTGACTAGAAAACAGAAACCAGCTGGAGTTGTGAACATTAAAATCACCAAGGAAAATTACCTCACTGTTAGGAAAGTTGGACTGGAGAAAGTCAAGTTGCAAAGAGAGGAAGTCAAAGAGTTCCAAGTGATTAGTGGAGTTGGCAGAACGGTAGAGACAACAAATGAATTTGACACAATGAGGTAGAGAGATTTTAAGCCAGAGAAGATCAAAGAGAGGAGATTCCAAATTCCCAAGTCTCTGACAGGGAATATCAGAACGGACATATGCACAAGTACCACCTTTGAGGCGAAAGGAATCATACAGCGAATAATTTGGGCATCTGAGATGAGCAGTAGTTGAACCAACCGATAACTGAGATTCTGTCAGAAAATGTACATGGGGTTTGGCAGACTGCAAGTGGAAATGGACATCGTTGAGATTAGAATTGAGACCACGTATATTTGTGAAATGAATTATGAAGTGCTTGGGAGGTTTAGATCTTTTCGCAGATAAGCTCTATTAGTTTGACAATTCATTGTGTATTCAATAGTAAGAAAAAGTGGGTGGGACATGCTATATGAAGTCATGAAATTTTTGGATATGGCGTACACATGGTAAGAATATACCCACTTAAATAACTTCTTAATGTTTAATACAATATTTGAGGACAATTTATTTTCTTAATGAGTATAAAATGCTCTCGTATCACGCCTTGTCAAACTCACCTTCAAAATCTGCAAATAATGCCAAAACATATTTTCTTGTAGATTGTGAACTATAACTAACTAATGTATTTATAGCATCTTCGGTTGAAAGACCTTTTCTAAATCCAAACTGACCTATAAACTCCATTTTAGACTTAATAAACACATGTTCTAATCTTAAAAGTAACAACTTCTCAAAAATTTTTCCCAAATTTGCTAACAGTGAAATAGGGCTATATCCTCTAGGATCACTGACAGGTTTACCAGGTTTATGTATAAGCTTTAGAAGGGCAATTTTCCATAACCCTGGAAAACTACTTCGAACAAACACTTATTATACATAACTACCAATATCTCAGAATAATATTCATTCATCTTAGTTATACAATTATTTTCTATCATATCCATGCCTGGAGTTTTAGTTTCATTTAAATTAGAACATATCATTAATAACTCCTGAGCAGTGAACGATTGTCTCATTATTTCCTACATAACTAAAATTATCAACCCAAATTTTCCTTTGTTACTCAGTATCATCATCATCCATAGTATCATACACAAACAGCTCATCTGTAATAGTTTAATGGTTGAAAACCAATCACAAGTTTCTATATTATTTGAGTTGACCGTATTAATAATATTATTAATATGCAGTTTATCTCTTAACAATTTAAACAAAAGTCCCCAGGGATCTGTATTCCTTGTTGTTTGTACAAAATCCCTCCATACAGCTAACTTATGTTCATATATTTCTTTGCCATATTGTTTTTAATTCTGTACAGTTCTTTATACACTAATGCATCAGCAGAATCTCTACTTCTACATCTTTGATATTTCTGCCTAAGGGTAAACACTTCCATTCGTAAAACCATCAAACTATTGGACCACCAAGGCGCACATCTCTTATTTTCTCTTTTCCTTTTAGCAGCTACAGTAAAGCTCTATACAGAGCATTTTGCACATAAAATGCATATTCAACAGCATTTAATTGACTCAAAATATTATTATCAAAAAATATTTCTAAAGAATACTTAAATTTATTCCAGTTAATCCTTTTATACCCAAATCTTACATGATCAAATGTCAAATTACTATCTAAATGGAGATCAGTCAGTAATACATGAAACAATATGGCCCTGTGGTCACTGTTGATGCCACCAAGCACCACATCCCAATGACAAACTCTCCTGCTAAGTTGCTGATTTGCAATGGTAACATCAATATTGGAACTTCCATTAAAAAAAAAAAAAAAAGTAAAGTGCAGCCATTATCAACCCACTGCAGGATGGAAGCCTCCACAACAATTCATGCTGAGGGAAATGGACCATAATCTGCCACGCTGGTCCAGTGCGGGTTGGCAGATTGACAGTATTCAGCAGTCAGGGGCTTGAACCCCAGTCTACTCAAAGAGCGTGTGCTACTGCACTCCCGCTCCTGCCCACTCGGCTACGGAGGCCTCCATGTAAGTTATCAAATGTGGAGGGAACTTCCATGTAAGTTATCAAATGTGGAGGGTTTAACCCTCCACGTTGAGAACACTTTAGATTAAATTCTTCCAGCATCCTACCTCTGTGGTCAACTATGGAACTGTGCCACAGTTTTGACTTGGCATTTGCATCAGCAGCAACCAAAAGGTTTCCACTACCCACAGTTTCCATAATTGATTCCAGACATTGCAATGTATTTTCAATATCATAAGAGGGGGGACAGTAAATTGAAGCTAGATAGAATGATATCACTGGAGTTGATATGTGCACACAGATAACATTCTGTGTGCACATACCAGAAATAACAGTGACC
Organism: Mastigoproctus giganteus; assembly: GCF_048544385.1. NCBI lineage: Eukaryota > Metazoa > Arthropoda > Arachnida > Uropygi > Thelyphonidae > Mastigoproctus > Mastigoproctus giganteus. The sequence goes on from NC_143579.1 coordinate 92,278,708, forward strand.
TTAATGCTCTTATTAAAAATAACAATTGCTGATTTAGGTTTATCATTTTCTATATGCACTGCCCTTGCTGTAATAGGAAGACCAGTCACCTTGTATACTCCTCCAAAGCATCCAATATATGGCTCTTGGAAACACACAATATCTAAATTCATCTCATAGGCCATAACCCTTGCCTCATGCATTACTGACCTACTCCTTTGTGCATTTAATTTCATAATATTTATATAATCATCCTCACTATGATATTTAAAGACTCCATATTGCTCAAATAAAAACTCACTATCATTAACCTTCATACTTGCTATTTTCAAAGCTCTAATACACTCTGGACAATTATTGTCCCTAACTGAATGATCACAATTTTTACCTTTCCTTTTACAATTGACACACGTAGGACTCGTATCTTTATTAATAAAGTCAGCAAACACATGCCCTCCTTGGGCACAAAGCCCACATGAAACAGTTTTATGGGAACAATAGTTTGCAGTGTCCAAAACCTAACCATTTGAAACATTTTAGCTATTACTGTGAATTTTCTAAATTTATGTGATGAATAACCAATAAATAACCTATCCTTCTGAAAAATACTCTTATACATCTGAGGATCAACCCCAATTACCCAATTTATCAATTTGCTTGTATTACCAGTTTTAAACCTAAATGATATTCCCTCCTTCACTTCCTCCTCAGAATATCCATAATCTCTCAGGTTCTTACAATACAAGTCATTTACAATTTCTTTTTGTGTCATCTCCTTCGGTACATCATAAATTAATAAACTTGGATTAGTCAGTTTAATCCCCTTTTCAGTCAGTGCTTCTGACTGAATAATCTTACTTAAATCCTCCATGTTGTCTGTTTAATCAATAAACCTTTATTCCTAATTCTTAAATTCCTTATCTTTACTTCCTTTAAATCCTGTTTTAGAGTTGTAATCACAACATCCTTTATATCCTGACTTGTTGCAAATTTAATATCATCCTGAGCTCTCAATATAACAATGTTATTTTGATGTGGTTTCTTACTTTTCATACCCCTTTCTTCAATTTGAGAATCTTTTAATACCTTAGTATTACCCTCATGTTGGGTCAAAACCTGTGAACCTTGATGTTTCACCATATCTGCATAAGTTTGTTGCTGTTGATTCTCCAGGATCCCAGGCAGAAATGATTGACCTACAATTACATTATCAAATAAAGCAACTCTTGTCTGCATTTCCTCTACCCTTACTTTTAGTCTTTCATTATCTATTAGTAATGCTGTGGTAATTACTTCTAAGTCTATCCACTTATCTAACACAAAATTTGAAACTGCCTTTGTTACCTTGTTACTCTCACTTGTTGTATAATCCACTAATAATTTTTTTAAGCTTAGTAATTAACTCATATATTGAATTTACATCTCCCAGCCTATATTTATTTTTTTCTCATTAATGTTAGTAACAATGATATCACTCTCTCTTACATGCGCCTCCGTAGCCAGGTGGGAAGGAGCAGCAGTGCGTAGCACACGCTTCTTGATTAGACCGGGGTTCGAGCCCGTCACCACCAAATACGGATGATGCGGAAAGGTCAGGAAATGGCCACCGCATATCCCGGAGCAATATGGCCTAAGCTGCTAATGCTCCTAAAAACCAAAAAGCAACAACATCTCTCTTACATTGGTTCCTGTGCTTCTCCTACTAATATCACTGTAAAAGCTATCTATATCAACTTCCAAATCCCCTTGTTGAAAATCTGCCTCATCCAACGACTTAGGTTCTGAGAATATTTTGAGATCTTCAGTCCTCTCCCTAATTTCCTCTATTTGCACACCCTGATCATAATACTCTGTGTGCTTTTCAACAGGCTGACTAAGAGCTGTATTTGGATTAGATCCACTACTCTCAATTGCTCCTGCACTTGTAGACGCTTCACCACTTGATCCACCTGTGTTAGCTAACTTTGGATTTTTTCCTTTTAAATACTTTGCACCCATTAACTTCTTATTTTGATCTGAATGTAATTTTGGATCCCTAGAAGGAAGTGGGAGAAAGCACCAATCTCCTCCTTTTCTTTCCCCCTCAATGTCTTCCTAGTAAGCTTACTTTCCATTTCATATAGCATAATCTGAGAGAAACAAATAAACCATAAGAAACAACCACCACTGTAATGATCAGTATACTATTTCCAACGATCCTTTACTCTATAATCCAGAATGCACTCGATAATCCGGTATTTTGACCACCAATCAATAAAACACAATCTTCTAATTTCGCCACAAAATTTATTAAACACAGCTCAGCATAAGCTTAATTAACTTCTTAGGCCTCAATATTAAAGTAGGTTCCAATATGGCCGCCTCTGCTAACAGCTGTTAGCAGAAACTTTAAATTAGTAATTGAACACCATTAAATTAATTTAACTGGTTAATAATTAATACAGGAACACAAGAAACAATAAAACTCCACCTACAACAATCGGCGATAAATGTGAATTCAGTAATCCCAGTATCTCCGAGCTTGCAACCTCGGCTCCTACTCTGGATGTTGTACGAGAAATATACAGAAGATATCGTAACGACTACACAAGCCTCATTCGGCAGAAAAAGAAAGTCCGTTTTACATGACCATCTGCACATGTCTAAGGTCTGCGCACGATGGGTTGCAAGATTGCTAACGCTTTTGCAGAAGCAATGTCGAATCTAGTGTTCTCGCCAACTGTTGGATTTGTGTAATGCAGATGTTGAGAATTTTTTGATGGGTTGGTGACAAATGACGAATGCTGGGTGTACCAGTCTGATCCGGAGACTAAAGACATGTCAAAGCAGTGGAAGCATACCTCCTCCCCACCTCCCAAAAAGGCAAAGACCACTCCATCTGCGAAGAAGGTGGTGTTGTCCATGTTTTGGGGCAGAAAAGAGGTTATCCTGACAGATTACCTACCTCGTAGTTCCACACTTACCGAAGAATACTACAGAAATCTTGAAAACGTTACGCGATGCTTTGAAGGTGAAAAGGCGTGGAATGTTAACCAAAGGTATCCGTTTTCTGTCAGACAATGCACAGGCTCACACGGCCATTGCCACCACTAAATTTGTTCCCCCAGTGCGGCTTCGAACTACTGTAGCAGCCACCCTATTCGCCTGACCTAGCACCGTCAGACTTCTTCTTGTTTCTATAAATGAAAAACCGTTGTGTGGACGCCCCTTTGATTCGTCTCAGGAAGTCATCAATGAAGTGGAATCGTGGTTTCAGGCAAAAAGTGCGAACTTCTATGATCAAGGCATTAAACAACCGATTCATAGCTGGGAAAAATGTGATACTATACATGGAGAGTACATAGAAAAGGATTAAAGTTCCTGTGAAGTTTCACCTTTCTAGGGCTATTATTTCTAGGTAAGGGTACGAACTTTTTGATACCCCCTCGTATGTTGACGAATCAGTTTCAAAATTGAGAGATTGTGCTTTAAAATTAATGCTTTTCCCAAGACATTTGTGTATTTTGTTATCCAAATTAAATTCGCTAACTGTTTAAGCTTATTGACGTTGGTTAATTTAACAAATCAGCTGAATTTCTTACACAATAATAATAATGATAGTGGGTATGGTAAATTAATTCTGCACCAAGAAAAACAAATATTTTTATTAAATAAGTTTTGCTATAATGGTAAAGATTAAGATTTTTACTGTCCTTATGTGAATCTTGAAACGTTTCAAGTGTCCCATTGGTCAATCTTAGTTGCCCAGCTCTGGTTCAGTGAAACTCAATTTATTGAAATCTCCGACAAGTTGACTAGTTTGGCGCTTAAGGAGTAGCATAATAATTTGTAAAAATAGCGTCGCTGAAAGAACGATTTGTGGTATCGCCAGCAAGTGATTCCACAAATCGTTCTTTCAGCGACGCTATTTTTACAAATTTATAACATTTATCCATAAATTCATGTAGCAATGTTGCTGATGGCAAAACTTTTCCTGGTTCAAGCAGCTGCAGCTTGTTTCCATGCAGATATAAATATTTTAACAGTGACATTATTAACCAGTTACAAAATCCCATAAACCGAGGAGGGGAGAAACTGCTCGAATAAATTCGAAAATGATGTAATTTAAAACTCTTGCCGGGCAATAATATAAATATGTGCAGGGAAGGAACGAAAATAAATAAATTAATTAATTCTATTTGTACTCCGGGACGACCACATGGTCAGAGGAGTTCACAAGGTACAGAGAATACGAGAAACAGCACCGTATTTAGCAGTCACGGGCTTGAACCCGAGTCACTTAAAGCACGTGTACTTAACCCTTGCGTTAGACCGCTCGGCTATGGCGGCGAAGTTGCTGCTTAGTTGTTCCATTTATAAAATATATGTGGAGCTTTCAGTGGACAAATCATTTGCCCCATTTAATTATTTATTATTATTATTTTTTTTAATTATCAGTCACTTAGTAAAGACAATATGTTCATCCTGTATACAATGTATAGATGTTTATACTTTTGATTAATGATTCTTAACCTTTTAACTTAATATATTTCAAGTGGATCACCAATATCTTTTATACTTTTTGGCTTTAAAATAACAGAAATAATCTTTAATTTAGTTTTTTTTAAGTTTTTTTAGTTTCTATTTTTTTTTTTCAGGTTTTTTAATGTGTAGTTTTTTTTTCCAGCCTTTTCTGGTTTACAGTTGCAAATTTTTCTGCTGTCCAAATATCGAGGTGGCGCTTAGAAGACAGCTTGTCGTATTCACTTCTGTCCATTGCCTTGCTGCTTCCTTTATTGATTTCGGCTGTACTTTTTTGCTTGCTGACTGCAGGACTGTACGTATTTACAGATTGCATATTTTATTATTTGAATTTAAACTTGTCATTATCTTTATACTCTTAATATGTTATTCAAGTGTTTTCTTTATTCCTTTATTATTCTTAAGATTCAATTCCAGCAACAATGTGTTAAATAATTGTCCTGTTAAAAAAAAAAAAAAAAAAAGGTAAACTGCAGCCATTATGAACCCACTGCAGGATTGAAGCCTCCAATGGACAATAATCTGCCACGCTGGTCCAGTGCGGGTTGGCATATTGATCGTATTTAGCAGTCAGGGCCTTGAACCCCGGTGTACCTCTCCTGACCACTCGGCTACGGAGGCCATGTAATATTGTCCGGTATTAGATAATAACTTTATGACCATATATATATATGTTGAATTTTACGTCTCTCTCTACACGAATTTATAGCGTCCTCTGTAATTTATTTCCGATTCCTTTCACTATTGGATTTGTAACTGAAACGTTAATCCTTGTTACAGCATTAGAAACGTTACCTTGTCATTCAGTCGAAAAGGGTTTATTTTTTTACACTTTCATCTTTTCATTCAAGGCTATTTTTTTATGCCCCCCCCCCGCTGTACATATAAACACGCCTAGATACGTGAAACTTACAGACGTATTATAATGGGGTATTCTGTTGTGCCTAGTATTTGCCTTAAACAAGCTACCCACTGATGAACTTGTATTTTCTAAAAGTTTTTAAGGCTTCCCATTAATTTGCAAGTTTTTGGCAGTTTCGAAAGTGCGGCACGAAATTCGATTGTTTCGAACTTTCTGTATTTATAACAGTAAAAATAAAATGTACACGTTGTGAACACAATGTTTATTTTAAGTGAAACGGCGTTCTTTAGACAGAGCCACATAGCAGATACAGTAGACTGTCGAAATAACGGCATCTCAAATAATGGCACATTGAGATCGGATGTATGCACGCAGCGCAGATGTCTTGCAGTGCCAGAAAAAAAAGAAAAAAAAAAAAAAAGAGAACGGCAAATCACGTGATTACTGTATTTGTTTACGTTCGCCATTTTCAAAGTGAATTCTGTACTGATACCACGGATTATATACCTCTGTTTTTACTTTACTGTATTTTAAATTAAAAACTCCTCACTATGGCTCCTAAAGTTAATAAACGTCATACAGAGAGGAAAAGAAGAACAACATTAAAGCTTAGTGACAAACTTGATATAATACAAACTATTACATTTGGTTCATCCGGAATGTTAATTCATATGTTAATATGTTCACCCGGAATGTTAATTTGTTTTTTTTTTTTTTTTTGGCTGGTGCAGCATAAGCCATAGGCTTTCTTGCACCATGCGGCCATTACTAATACCAATACTAATATACCCATGTGTATTGTGTCTGTAAATTGCGTGTATGTTCACTGCCCGATTTGCTGTACGAAAAACCAGTTTCTGGGGGAAGAAACCTTGCTATGTACGCCTGAGACCCACTAACTCAGCCACGGAGTGAAAAAAACCTATAAAAGTTCCTCGCGTCATTGACGGGATTCGAACCCGGGTCTTCTCACCCGATGTGTGGAGGAGGGTGACGATATCACTGTGTACCCGCGCAGACTAAACTTGATATATACAAAAGTATTAAAGTATTAAAGAAAATGGAACGGGGCATTGGATCGTCAACATGTTGTTTTTTTTTTTTTTTTTTATGTTCAGTTAATAAAATTGCACTCTTTATCTCTCTATTTCTAATTTGGCCTCTATTTCTGCATTAAATACACTAAAAATAAAACTTTCTAGATAACGGTACCTTGATTCCCCGAAGGTGCCGTTATTTCGAAAGTCAACTGTAATTTAGTGGTGATTTTATAAATCTCAAAGAACGATTCAAGTGTACACAAAATCTGTAGTTTTAAAACTACAAATTTTTGTGTCGATTATATACTAAATACATTACACTCCCCTTTATTCTTTAATGACTTAAAACTCCTTTGCCTAATAAGTAGTAGTGATCTCTACTGTTTTGTTCTGTCACATACTATAGTCCACATCAGTAACTTTTGTACTACAATCAAATTCTGATTATAAAACTCAAATCACAATACTGTACAATGAAGCCTCTATATCCGAGCGAAATGGTTACTCGTTTAGCTTGTCATTTAATTCCGTTAATGAAGTAAGAAAATTGAGGCCTTCTCAATTTCCTGACAACCACCCTCTGAACAATGCAACTTGCATACAATACGCTTAGGGCCTCACTGTTTTGACTGTAATTCAGGCAGCTCGACCCGACCCGATCCTCTGTTTCTTCTGATGAAGCTAGAAACTATGCAGATATGGTAGGCATGAAAACAGATTGCGAAAGCTTCCTTTTTTTTTTTTTTTTTTTTAGGTTTACCTTGCAATAAGACATCATCTATTAGCATCGCTTTGTCCATCCGTCTATCTATTTTTACATTTGTCAGAGGTGTCTAGTGTAATTTTATTAACTAATTTCAATTTTCGCTCATATTTATAGCATAATTTTATTATATATTTTTGGCCAATTAAATACAAGCATTTCAGTGCTGTTAAACCTTAGAGAAATATACGTGCTATCATTATTGAAGTTTTCCTACGCCGAATCTCTGCCAACTTAAATAACTAGCTGATTACAATTAAAATTTTGAATATATATGTTGCGGAAGAAGCTCAAGTAGAAATAGTTCCAAAGTTCACCGCCAAAAAGAGAAAGAAAGGTTGATAATTTTTAGGGTAATTATTGTTCAATGCAGGATGCCTATCATTGGCATAACTTACTGGAAAAGGCAAATAATGTTGCGAATATATCGTGGGTTTGCCCTATCAGGCATGAAGCTCGCAGCATGCATGATATTGCTTTTTGATGTTTGCAAGGGTTAAAAATGTCAGTGCTTTGGCAGAGATTTTCCAAGAGATTTCAAAAGCTCTTCAAACATTTTGTAGTTACCTTCTGTTAAAACCGTTCAATTGTAGTATGTTTGCGGTCATTCGCACCACCTGATTAATAAAAACGCTTAAATATTAATGGATCTTAATTTGAATGTAAGATAAACTTACTTGAATACAAAATATACGCTTTGTTCTTTGGTAAAAATCCATTCCCTAATAAATCATGTACAAATACCAACGTTGTCACGATGAAAACTGTCTTTTGCCACATATCTAAAAATATCTCGTTCCACATCCAATATATCACGTGTATTGTTTTTCCATAATTATCTCTGCTCACACCCAAGTACACAGATATAAAAGTAACTTCTGTATTTAAAATTGATGCATTGTAAATGTGTGATAGCCGTAAAATAAATTTTCGATTAGAGTTAATAGGTGTAGTCACCCAAGGTCTATAATCATAGCAAACGCGGGCATCCCAGTAATTTGCAAGTTTTGACCGTTTAGAAGATGCAGTACGAAATTCAGTTGTTTTTGTTACCTTTCAAGCGTACAGTAAAAAAATAAAATAAGCATATAAAATGATAAACGCACTATGAATACGTGGTGTTTATTTAAATGAAACGATGCACGATGCTCTTTAGTTATACACTGCTCGACAAAATTAACAGAACACGTAGAAAACTTGGTGTAACTCGTGCAACTTACAATGAAACGGGACAAAATTTGGTATGGTGCACCATAGAATAACGATGAAATGAGGAGACAGCGAGAAACTTCGGACAGGTATAAGGGACATTTATAGGGTTTATATAAGAATTGCCAATATTAAACCAACGTGATGTTGGAAAGATGGTAACGGATTCCTCGTTGTCTCTAGATTAAACAACGTCTAGCATCTGTTTGTAGGCTAAAACGGGACTCATCAGAGAACAGAATTGTACTCCATTTGTCAGGCTCCAAGTCACATGTTCATGGCACCAGTTTCGACGAGCTCTGCTGTGGTTTTAGGTTAATGAGATGCAAACCACTGGCTTTCTTACATTGAGTCCACTTGAATTGAACCTTCTTAGCACAGTCTGGTTGGAAATGTTACACCCGTGGCCTCAGGAGACAGTGACAGGACATCGTAGGTTCCGTCATGCTGTTAGAGCAAGATAACAGTCTGTTCTGGTTGTACCCCTGGGGCGACCTTGGCCAGCTCCTCTTTTAATGGTTCCTGTCTCCTGAAACTGCTTCCATAGTGCTGAGACGACACTGCGTGACATATTAAACCAACGTGTCAGTTTCGCCTCTCCGACTTCAAGTCGTTCAACGGCAGCCATCTCAAAGAACCATCTAAACGACCCTGAGTGCTGCCAATGTGACTATTCCACTGAGCAAGCCAGAAAACGGGAATGAAGTGACATGTCGCATCCCGTGTTTTTATAGGCATGAATATTGGCATAACGTGCGGCTCTGTAAGTGGTAGATCGATTTCTACTGGATACACGGAATTTGCCTGCCAGGATGCCTGTTATATCAAATATTCGCCTTCGGCAACACTGTTCACAATAAAATATTTATGAAAAACATTTTGTTCTGTTAATTGTGTCGAGCAGTGTGGTTACATACTAGAAAATTTAGTGATGTTTTTATAAATATCAAAGAACGATTCAGTATATTACTAGGACATATTTATTTGCATCACAGAATTTTACATTCATATATCGTTACAGTATTACAGCTCTCATAGTATTATACAGCATATCACCTGAATGTATTTAAAGCACTATTTTACCATTATAATAGGTAAAATCCTAAGACTAGTTAGCCAGACCTCAAGGGTCACAAATTAATAAACTTTAATGAGGAGTAATGATTAGGCTTACCTTGTATTCTGCCAACAATACAACTTTTGTGTACAGCGAATTGCATTCTCATATTTATCTGTCACGAACTGCATGATTATATATGAAATAGTGTCTTCTTTCTTTGTGGGAAAAAAAAAAAAAAATGGTTAACAGCTTTTTAGCAGTGACAGGTCGGATCCTCATGGAGTAATCATGTTGCTGAGCGATGACTGAGTAGTAGTAATTCACAGAGTAGTTATTGAACTACTCTTTGAAGTAATTCAACTTGAACAGCAGATCATGCTACTCGCCCAAAAGAGGAATGGGATTGAAACGCTAATTATGTAACGGTGTTTTTTACAGAATATATCTGTGCTTTCTTCTGTGTAAAAAAAAAATTATTTCCGTGAGAAGTTGAAAAGATGATTTTGCATTCCCATGGACGTCACAATCTTTGTAGCTCCTGTATCAATGTTCTGTTAAAAAAAAAAAAAAAGCACAGTAATAGGATCCATTCTAAAGACCCCTGAAATGTTATCAAAAATTTACGAACTGATTAAAAATACTTGTCATTAATGCGCAATGCGGGGAATTCAAAGGTTCATCATAACATTGAAAATATCCTCAGTTGACTCGCCATTGAGGCGAAAACATAAAGAACATAAGAAAGAATTAATTCGTTAATTTAACATTATCTGAAATAGTCAGCTCAGTATACATTCTCCCTCTTTAAACTCTGAACTGGAAGACATTGAAAGCTTTTTTTTTTTTTTAAATCTATATGGTTGATACTGATGACAGCAGCAGTATAGCGTACTTTTAAGAAATTTAAATAGTTTTTTGTCTGTGTAGTAGTGATCCTTTAAAATTGTATATTAATATGAGAGATTTATATTTGGTGTCATTGAGGTCTTTGATAATAATTATTTTGCGCACAAGCCGCATTGCCACTGCTGTTAATTAGAATGTTATGGTGTTTCCAAATATCCTCAAATTACACAGCATTCATAATAAATGAATTCTGGGCAATTTGGGGATATTTTGAAATTATATAATTTGATAATTATATATAAATGCCATCAATATTGATATATCATTGATAATTATATATAAATGCCAAACTTATTAGCGCCATAATTCGTGTCGAAAAGATTGTTTACATGAATAAGTAGATTAATTTTGGTCCTTCCAGAATGTATTTATACTTTATCAACTTTAATGAATTTGTATCGCACCTCCTTGTAATTAGCATTCATAATGATGCAAGGAGGCGAGCTTATTCTGCATCTGCCAAATAAAACTCTGCCGTATTATTCCCATCGTCAAAAAGGGGTATCCAATTCCTTAATTCTGCCGAACTCTCCGCCTCTGTCATCCTTGCAAAAAACTTATTCCAACATTCCACCACACGCCGTCCAAAGGTAAACTCGGCAGACTTGATCTTTATAAGATCAAGTCTGCTGTTACTCCCTAAGGCTCTATAGTTGTGCCCTCTGGTTCTTGCCTCACTCACCAGTGAGAACACTTCTCCCTATTTCATTTTTCTAATCCCCATCACGTCCTTATACACCGCTATCAAACCACGTCTTCTAAGCCGCTTCTTATAAGAATGTTTAGGCTCTTCAGCAATATAGTCATTCTTCTTTGCAGAAGTTTCCTCTCTCTATCTTCTTTTAGATGCGATCTGCAGAGCTGAAATTGTTAAGGTTATGTTCTTTTTTTTTTTTTTTTTTTTCTTGTGTTTTCTTGCAATTTTCAATCTATTTCGCTATATGAACTCACGTCACTCTTCTTTACTTAATGTTGCGCAGCAAAACTGATTTCCTGAATCAATTTTTGGTGGTAGTTTTCAAAAAAATGCCTATAATCTCCTTACATTGGCTCGTTTAGTTTTATCAGTTTCTTTTATGACTTATTAAACACTTGGTAGGCGGTAATGAAATTTAATGGTGTATTTTGCAAAATCAAAAGCTTTAAATAATAGTGAAAACAAAACCCGTACTCCGAATTGTGTTTGTGAAACAAATATTCAGAAATATCGTTTTGGGTATATTTAACGGTCATATTTAGAGTTGTGTTTAATGCAAATAACGCATAAAGTATATTTAAGGTTTTATAGACTATTACAGATTGGTAGTCATTAGTCTTTGAACAAGACTCTTAAGAAAAGCTTACGTGATTTACACTTATTGGCAAAGCCTTTTCAATAAAGTGAAGTTTATCACTCAAACATAACGGAAACATTATGTAGTACAAATATCGTTGAACATTTTTCACTTTAACGGTTCACCTCTGCCCTTAAAAGTTAGTAGTTTTATGTTTCTGTGTGAGCCTTTCCGTTTGGAATGGTTTGTAGGAAGTGTATTGTATTCTCCTTAGCCGTTAAATCTCCGTTTCCAGTCCTCTTTTGATACCTTCTTCCTGAAGAATGATTTTGCGTTTGGTATCTACGATTGGACCTAGAAAACGTTGTGCTGATATTGGACATTCGGTCGTCATCTTCTGCACGACGATCGTGGTAGCTGATTCCCGGAATATACATTACTAGAGTTCTTCTCCTACGAACAGTCTCGCTATCAGAGCACGATCCCGTTGAATATGAAGAATTATCCTTTTTGCGTCTCTCGACACTGGAATCGCGGTATCGGCGAAGCAAAGCCGCTATGATACTCTCTTTGTTTTGGTTTTCTGACTTTTTCTGCCTATGCATGGCCGATTTGCTGGCGTACAGCGAGTCGTCTTGGAATGACGCATAAGTGTCGGTTTGGCAACTTTTCATGATATCAGGTTCATCATCTACTTTGATGGAATTTTTACAGTTTATGCCGCGAATTTTCTTTTCTCCTTCTTTGTCCGAGCTCCTTCCAGCGGAGAGAGTAGATGAAACAAGTGTGCGTCCTTTCTTCATATTTCCTGCACGATTATAAGTGAGATAGCCGAGATCTTTACTAGATGATGGTAACTTTTCGCTTTTCCCTGCCATATCTCTCCTATAGTCATTACTCTGGCCAAACCATAACATCCCATTTGTGTTTTCAAGTGTATTATCTTCGTAGTGCACATTTTCGTAAGAAATCTCTCGTTTTTTAAAGTTCATTTCTCTGATGACTGCAGAAGCAGTGCTTTCCCCATCACTGAGATCATGAGACTCCTTTTCTTGCCATTTAGTAGAATTTTCTGCAGTACTATAGTATTTCTGTTTAGGACTCTGTTTTTCATTTTTTATCGTGCTGTACAAGTTCGGTTCCTTTTCCTTAGCCACTTTGCAATCGTTACCATCATCCTCATCATCAAAATTTACTTTAAGCGTGTAATCGTCTTTTTTGGTCTCCGTGTTTTGTTCGGTATTTGTTTCAGGGTGCATCTTGTAATGATTGACAATATAATCAGCCAGTGCAGTGACAATTGGATTCACTTCCTTAGTTTTAAAGGCTGAAACGCTGCTACATTCGTCATGGGACTGCTCATGCTTTTTGTGCGATTGAGTAATGGGAACGTCGCTGTAAGCTGAAACATATCCATTGACTGATCGAACAACTCTTGACGTTGGAGGTGATGACCTGAGCGCTGATGTAGATGTGTACATTCCATTATACTGGGTGCCCTTATTGTGGCTTGTTTTCTTAAACTCTGTTGGTATGATTTGTTTTGAACATATACGTGCTACTCGAGGTGGCTTGTTTAGATCTTCCGTGGAAACTGCTTTATCTGCCTTCTTTAAACAAAGGTGAGTTGCATTTGTGAGTTCGTCGTGAGACTTCGATCGTCTCTTTGTACGCGATCTGATCGCGTGGTTTTGAGGTAGGGCCTGCCCTATACGGATTGGTTGTTTTTCGGGCTGCTTTTTCCTATTCTGATTTTCTGTTTCACGAAAAGTGGTTATGGATCCTACATCTCGTCGTTCAGCTATTCTAGGTGAGGTGAGTTTTGTTCTGTTATCGTCACTGCGAGTAGATGTCGATACACTAAGCTTTCCTCGTGAGTTTCCTTCATTTCTGTCATTGGTTCTTCCAGAGAGTTTAGCTCTTGTATTCCCCGAGGATTCATCTTTCACAGGAAATCTAGTGACTTCTTTTTGAGAACTGACATACCCATTCGCTATGGTACTTGCAGTGATGCTGCCGTAATTTCCTTCGTTTTTTCTTGTGTTTTCCATGTTTTTTTCCTTTACCTTTGTATTACCGTTTGTCTGGTTTCTATCGAATATCATTTCAGATGTTAATTTGCTTCCCGTATCTACTGATTTATTCTCCATCCCTGAAAAAGCGGAAGTCTCTTCATAGTCAGCCACAGGTTCTTCAAGTTCCGAGGCTGAAGTGTAGCCATTAGGTAGAGGATCTTCTGATTGGCCTTCATATTTTTTTCTCAACTTTGAAAGCTCGAGGTTAAATTTTGAGACAATATTCCTTACGTGGTTCCTATTGACGGTAGGCATCTCAGCAGGAAGCTGGCTGCTGTGAACATCATTGGAAGGATCGTAATCTTCAGCTATTGGAGTTAATTTACCCGTTTCTTTATATAATTCTTCTTTCTCGTCAGAATCCTCATCCATTGTCATTTCTGATTCCTCTGGTTGCCAGTTAACATCTCGGTGGGGTCGACTTTTGTAAACTTTGAACCAGAATCTTCTGGCACGAGAGGATGGTGATGACTGTCCATGAACTTCGTCATCATCTTCATCTCTCAGAGGATACTTTTTCACTCTTACAGCTCTGTTGAAGCTTACTTTCTTGGTAGATACTCGGGAATCGTTACTCTGGCCGGATATATCTGACCTGTCGGATCGGGTTGATTCATTTCGCTTAACTTTTAATCCTAAGCCGAGAAGACTGCCTGGCATCTTTACAGAAGTGCTCTAGAGATACTTTAAGTGGAACCTATTACTGAAAAGTTCCCTTTGAGAAATAAAAGGTCATCATCCATCTGGAGTGCGATTGAAAGTTGCCACATCTGTGCTGTTATCTGGACTTCATAACGAAAATATTCTGAAAAAAAAAAAAAAAAACCTGAAGTAATACATGCGTTATACTTTATTTATTATATTTATAAAAATATACCAAATACTGATTCCATGATCTAATGAAATACTTATTTCATAATCATATATAATAAATGCGTTTGTGCTGAAGAACGTAGCACTTCCCATAACGGTTTAAAGTAAATCGCTCTTAAAATGAGTTTGAAGAAAAAGATGTACTCTACAGTATATTGATAGCCATCAAAAGCTTTGTGACAGCAGAGGGCAGGACTGGTTTATTAAAAATGATACATTCTGTATTGTATCGGATTAAGAAAAACTAGGATGCTAAGAAAAACATCAAGGACTTCATTACTTATATGAACTCTATAAGGAAGGGGATGAATCAAATTGATCCACTTAATATCGATGGTATGACTGTAGATGATCCTGCTCAGATAGCTGATAATCTGAATGAGTATTTTTGCATCTACATTCACACATGAGGAGTTATTAGGGGAGGAAAATGCCAGAAGTTTATCAAACTGTAACAGGGTGCTTAATGATTTTGTAATAACTGAGAGAAAAGTGGAGGATAAATTGTTGAAGTTAAACATAAGAAAGGCGCCTGGGGCGGATGGCATCTATCCGGTTATATTAAAGGAGGCGGCAAAGCAACTAAGCAAACCTTTAGCCATAATTATGAGAGTATCCTTGGACTCAGGGGAAGTCCCTACGGACTAGAGATGTATAAGTGTATCCCCAATTCACAAAGGAGGATCTAAGGGCGACACGAATAATTACAGACCAGTTAGTTTAACTTCTGTTCCTGGGAAAATAATGAAGTCACTGGTTAAAGATGCATTGCAGTATCATCTAGACAAGACTGCAGTAATAATTCTGACACGGCATGGGTTTGTTAAGGGAAAGTCTTCTCTGACAAATTTCAATGGCTACTACGATGTGGTTACAAAGGAACTGGATGCAAAAAAATAATTTTGATATCATATACTTGGATTTCACGAAACCTTATGATACTGTTGCGCATGGAAGACCACTGTACAAATTGGAGTAGTATGGTATCAAGGGCAAGTTGCTACAATGGATAAAAAGTTTGTTGAGTGGGAGAAGAAAGAGGGTGGTAATCAATAGGTGCTATTGATTACCACCCTCTTCGTGGACTAATGTTATTAGTGGAGTCCCACTGTTGTTTTGTATATTTATCAATGATATTGATGAATGTATATCAGATGACACAAATGTTGCAAGGTTGTTAATGACAGTAATGGCAGTGGGCTGCTGCAACAGGATTTAGAAGGGAAGATGGGCTCAGAAGTAGTAACTGAAGTTTAACATTGACAAATGCAAAGTACTACATATGAGTAGAGGTAACCCCAGAGAAACATACCAACGGTGTGGTACTACACTTTGAGTGATAGAAAATGAAAAAGATCTGGGAGTAATTGTGCAGTCAGATATGAAGTTTTCTGAGCAATGCAGACAGGCTGCCAGAGCAGGTCATGGGGTATTGTCAATGATATACGGGAATTTTGCTAGTAGGGAAAAGGAGGTGATTATCCCTTTGTATAAGGCAGTAGTCAGGCCACGCCTTGAGTACTGCGTACAGGTCTGGAGGCCTCATTTTAGGAAAGATGTAGATTTGCTTGAGCGTGTAAGAGAAGGGCAACAAGATTGGTGAGGGGAACGAAGGGGTTCTCTTACCAAGAAAGGCTTAAGTTCTACTAATTGCAGCGGCTGGAGACTAGGCACCTGCGAGGTGATCTGATTGAGGTGTATAAAGCCTTGAATGGGTCGAGAACGCCGAATTTTGATGGGATTCTTCCGCTTGCTAAGATTACGGACCTGGTGGGGACATAAATTCAAATTGAGGAAAGACAGTTGTAGATTAGATGTGCAGAAATTTGCCTTTAGCCAACGGGTGATTAATTGCTGGAAGAAACTTCCATCTCTCGTGGAAGTTGATAGCTTAAATAAATTCGGAGAGGAAGTGGATAGACTGTTAGAGACTGTTTTTTTTTATGGCTGATCACATGCCTCAATTACTACTGCTACTACTACTATTAATTAGCAATAAACAATTTGTAATGTCGTGTATCAAAACGTGTTCATTAATAGTGGAGGTGATAACCAAATTCTCGCAGACGCGTTTCTTTGACATTCAAAAAACAAACAACGACAGAAACTTTAACAAACTTGCTACCAGCTGCTTATAGATGACGTCAACCACGGCTGTTTCCTTATAATCAGTCTCACGATGTTCTAAAGGTTTATGATCGCCGTGAACTCCACAAGAGACACAGAATCTACTTCCCGAATCTTTGAGGATGGCGACACGCAAAGCTAAATACAACGGTACAGCAGAACTGAGTAGAGTGTATAAGAGGAGGTTCAGTGATCCTGTTCACTGTCATCATTAACTGCAGTTTATGAAGCCTCACTGGCTGCGCTAAAATCATACTAGTGTCACATAGAGTCAAACGACAGCAAGAAACCTGTTTATCCAAACGATCGAAGCTAAAAAAGAAAAAAATATACAATATGGCACTCATCAAGTCATGGGAATTATTTACGGAAAGTAGCCGGAAATGTTTGTTTGAATTTTCAGGGCGAAAAGTATAGTTTAAAATAGGAAAGTTAATGCTGAAATGCAGATAGGAGGAAAATGTGAACGCGAAATGTAGGCAGCATTCGTATTTCCGGTGGGAAGAAATATAGGGAAGCTTGTATGGCTAGAGCCAATCTGGTATTGAATCTCTGAGGATTTCTTTCGCCTTGAAATATTTTGACCTTGAAAAATTTTATTCTCGATCCTGGTCATACCTGTTTATTGTTAATTAATCACAAGTTCAGCGCCACAAAGCATACGTTTTATTCAAATTTATCCATTGATTATTGTCTTCCTTGACAGCACAGTGGGTTCATCGTTCGTTTGGGGAAGTCTAAGCTCAAATCCCGTCGGATACTGGAGAAATTATTAAAGGCTTCTTCAGTCGTGGCTGTACTTACTCGATCTCAGATGGAGGGAATAATGATCCCCCACAGCCGAAGTATGGGCTTTTCAGCCGCACGACAGGCAAGTCGACCAGTGAATACATTAGCATAGACATAATGAACAATAGACCATTCTAACTAGCTTAGTCTTATTAATGTTTCGTAGGTCCGGGTTTTCATGTCTAAACTTGATGTTGAACAGATGAGCAATTTCTTTAACAGGTGGAGATGTTTTCTGAGCCGTCTCAGCCATTTCAATTTTCAGAAGGGCAATATGTGATTTAATAGAGCATCGATATTCTCTCTCTCGTCTCCCATCTTGTTATTGCGAAATTTTTGGCGCATCAGCTACTAAAGCCATAATGCGTAGTTTTTATTTATTTCAATACAGTATGTTTATTTATTTATTTTCTCTGTACAGCGTTAGTGGCCAGAGGTAAAGCTCTTATGTTAGTTCACACGTAATTTATTTTGTTTTTTCGAAGTGTGTGTTCACTGGCCGATCTGCATGATGGGCGGGCTGAAAAATCTGAATGACTCAGGGGAATTCTACTTATTCAGCCTAAGATTGGCAACTACAGCCTTGTTAAGAGTTCCACCATTTTGAAGAAATGCAGAACAGTTTTCATAATAACACATATAACAGCAACATGTTCTTTAATTGTTAGTTATTTCAGCTCAATTAAAGAGCAGAAACAAAATATATATATATATATATATATAGTGTGTGTGTGATTCGGTGTTATTATTGTGATCAACATACTGAAATATACCGACACCGTGCACAACCCAGTTGACTGGGAGGGTATACTGGTTGAGTACAAATAATATAACCATAGAGACAGTGATTAATTAATTAAACTCATTTACGCAATCAGTTATGTGGCAAACAGCAAAACACAACGTCATTGCTATTGTTTCTGGATTAGAATAAATAAATCAAAATAAAAAGGCACACAGTGTCCAAGTCAGAAATTGTCTATTTTACTGATAACGAAAGGTCCAAAGTTGAGGTTCAGCGCATGGGCCTTGCGGATCACTTGTGGCAACAGGGAGGACTGGTCAGTAAAACGGGCATCACATCCAATATGGGAGTTTATGCAGGTCGCTAAAGAACTTTTTTTTTTTATAAAGTGTTTCACTGGAGAACTCCATAAAAAATACAGACAGAAAGCCTATTGGCCATTACTATTGCATTGGCTCTAAATTTGTCGATATTTGAAGTGGAGTTGGTTATTCTTTTAAGCACTGCATTTATGTTGTAATGGCTTCTGATCAGGAGAGAGTCGGGTGCGTTCATTTAGTGGGTGATGAGTTTGGCTAGGATTCGAACACTTCAGAAGGTGATGACCACCATGGCGAAATGCGGGGTGTGGCATGGAGAAAGGTTCTCGGATTGGTAAAACGCTGCCTTTTGATTTTGTTCGTCCATCTTAAAATCCAGTATTTCGCGCCGAGACTTATGCTTGCTGAGTAGGATGCACCTAAGGGGGTAGGATTTTCTGCTAACCCCTTTGGGGCAGGATTTCCCGCTTTACTCTCCGGGGTAGGATTATTTTCAAGCTCCTTTTGGGGTGGGATCCTTCAGAGTTGCCCGCAGAATACATATTGTGGGACAGGACTTCCTGCTGACTGCCAAACGGCGCTTCACTTTATAGGTCCCCTAGTCCTGCATTCTTTCCTCTTACCCTGGGTTGGGTGGATTCCCCAACCCAAGGATTCCCCAATTGCTTCACCCCTTCCCCTTCCATGGGATAATGATTCCTTCTTCATCCTTCTTTCCCCTACTCCTATCTCCCCAACTCACTTTTTTTTAAACTTTGCCTCTGTCTTGGAAGCTCAGATATCTCAGATAAGGAAGCTTCGATATCCAGAGAACTATGGACTGTCTGGCAATTCCGCCACCTCCTAGTGGTGGTGGTGGTGGCGGCGGGCAACGTAAAGTCCCATTAGGCGCCCTGCGGCCAAAAGCCAGAAGAACAACAGAACCCAATACTACTCTAACACACACACTGCACCCACTTCTAGCATTTACAGAGTTCTGTTATAGATCCCCTGGTTCCTCATTCTTTCTCTTACCCTGGGTTGGGTAGTTTCCCCAACCCAGGGTAAGAGAAAGAAGTTGTAGGTTTGTTTGTTATTTGGTTTTTAGGAGCATTAGCAACTAAGGCCATATTGCTCCCGGGAATATGCGGTGGTCATTCCCTGACCTTTCCGCATCCTCCATATTTGGTGGTGACGGGATCGAACCCTGGTCTAATCAAGAAGTGCCTGTTACGCACTCCGTAGCCAGGTGTTCCCACCCGGCTACGGAGGCGCCAAGTTGTAGGTAAGAGAAAGCAGTTGTAGGAAATCGCCGATCGCGTCCCAACCCAAAACACTATGCCACTATTCCGCGCCGAGACTACAATATTACTGTTACTCTTCGATATCACTTCGCATGCTGTATGAGTATAAATCGGGACAAATAGCATCAAATTTTACCTAGTGCTGCTTTATTTGAAACATGGGGCGGAAATTGAACCATATCTAAATTACTTGGATGACGTGTTGCATCACTTAGAGCAGGGGTTCTTTTACCTTTTTTTGTGCCATGGAACCCTTTGGCAGTTTGGTGAAGCCTATGGACCCCTTCTCAGAATAATGTTTTAAATGCATAAAATAAAATAGGATTACAAAGGAAATCAGTTATATTGAAATACATTTATCAAAATATTAAAAGAAACAAATTTTTGATATAATAATATATGCGCTTCTTTATTAACGCATTAAATAATAAGACAATACATTTAAAATATAGGCAATATATTTAATTATATATTTAAAAATATATATTTTTTCCCATCCAAGTTCACGGACCCCCTGAAATCTATCCACGGACTCCTTGAGGATCCGTAGACCTCAGGTTAAGAAGCCTTGATTAGAGGGAGAGAAGAAGGTTATTCTGTGTTTGGATTCGAATTCTAAAAATACCTTCTGGTTCAGCAGCCTGACTGTGACAGGGGACTTACTTGAAGAGACGATACATCACCACAATTTGTGCATAATCAGTGCTCAGAACACAGAACGTTTTGCAGTGTGAACAGGGAATCTAACATTGATATCGCCATGCCGTTATTTCCCATGCAGGGATCAGATCTCATCAATAATTGGTTGGTTGGGCGAACCAGACTGTGTATTCAGTGACCATCGGGTAACTAGATTTCAGATTGATAAGCGAGCTATCTGTCATCCTATTTATGTTCAAAGCCAGCTAAGACGGTTCTCGATATGAATGGCAAATTGGACCAGCTTCGATAAGCAACTTCTGGGTAACGGCTGGTGAAATGACAGCGAACCATTTGGGTTCTGTGGCGGGATGCGATGCAGTAAGATTGTTGCAAAATTGGTTAGTTGATGCCTCTGCAGCTTCTATGAGGCGCTGTCAAGATAAACGTGCTTCAGTAAAGTGGTGGACGGCGGAACAGACGCATCTGCGTAAAGAAACAAATCGGGCGAGAAAGTTGTTCCAAAGGAGTAAACGTTGGGGGGAAAATGAGCAAATTACTCTGAAGAATGACTACCAGCGTTTGTGTAGAAAATATACTCGTATGATTGTGAAGAAAAAATATAAAGCTTGGAAAGAACTGGTGAGATCCTATGGTAATAAACACCTGGGGTATAGTTTATAAGATTTGTACTAACAAGTTGAGACAACCTGCTGGACTCTTAACCTGTTCTATTCATGTTTAATGGTCGAACTTCAAGATCTTGGGAAGAGAGTGCGCATCTTATTGCCGATCATCTGTTAGGTAATTCTCACTTAAAGGTAGACGCTAACATTGGACCTGAGGACACCTGGAAATGAAGGAGTTAAATGATTGTTATGAAGGTGAGGGAGATGAGAGTGACTTTCAACTGTATGAGTTAGAAACTGCTATTTCCAAGATCAAAAACAACAAATGTCCAGGAATGGACCTTGTTGAGGGTGAGGCTATCAAGCGAAGTTTCAGGTTGATTCCAAGTCATCTTCAACGCATGTTTACGAATAGGGTCTTTCCAACCCAGTGAAAACAGGCGTTGCTGAAACTTCTTTTAAACTCTCCAGTGAAACCGAAAGACAGAGTGGAATATTATCGCCCGATCACTCTATTGAGTGGATTGGGAAAAGTATATGAAAGACTGGCGGTGAGAATAATGAATCATGTGCGAGGTAAATACGTTTTATCTGATTATCAATACGGTTTCACTGCAAGCAGAGGAACAGATTATGCGTTACACTGGTCAATTGTGTGCAACAGTGCACAGCTAAATATAATTTGGGCATTTTCAGGGATTTGGCCGGAGCGTTTGACACAATCGATTGGAACAGTGTGTTATTTGTTATGGACAAGCAAAATGTACAAAGCAACTATATTCTGTTATAAAGGAATATTTCATAAACAGAACTGTAACTGTATCGTTTTCCCGTGCTACGATTACAAGGAATGTAGTAAGGGATTTCCCCCAGGGATCTGGGCAGGTTTGTGGAACTTGGTGCTCACTGAGTGGCAGAAACGAAACTGCAATCATGTCTCGATGATAGCTTATGCCCAAGACCTGGTTCTATTATTGACATTCACGGGTGCAATTGGAAGAACGTTCGAACTTGATTCTGTCGGTACTACAGTGTTGCAAACTGCATAGACTGGCATTATCCACAGCAAAAAGTAAAACTGTGTTATTGAAAGGGCACCTGTCAGTGACTAGGAACCGGTAGTTTATTTAAGTGGATCTCATCTCCAGTCTCTGTAAACCATAAAATACTTAGGGAACCTAATTGATAGGAAGCTACGCTTCTTTTCCCATATTACTTAAATAGCAGATAAGATCCGGAAATTTATTGTAATTATTGCAATGACTGGGGAATAAAAGGCAGAACACTGAATTTGTTCTATGACTGCATATTCTTGCCAACTGTTAATTATGGTGTACATGTATGGTTAGACTGTGGATTGCAAAAGGCGAACGTCAGGAAGCTGTTTGCAATAATACAGCATGCGATGTTATTGAAGCTAAGTGCGGCCTGCAGAGCTGTTTCGAACGATGCATTACAGGTCTTGGCCGGACGGCTGCCTCTAGGCCTACATTTTGTTTTCAAGTCACTGTGTTTTCACTTAAGACGTAGAGTACCATGCACTGTTTATCAATTGAAATTGATTGCGGTGGTGCATACAAAGAAGAGAAGAACCATATCTGGACTCTCTTGGTTGGTCAATGGCGAGAGAGATGGAATGATAGTACTAAGGGTCACATTACAAATAAATTCCTTCCGCGTGTAAATATTAATAGTAAATCAGTCCAAATTTACATTCCACCTCCTTGATAGGACATGGGTCATTTTTTTGAAAAGTTACATGAGTTAGGTATTGTGGACCATTTTGCTTGCGTTTGTGGGAAAGATGGAACTTCCAGACATATATGACTGTTATGAGTACTCCTATCTTAGGGAATAATTAATAGCAGGCTCGCCGAATCTACATGGGTCGATCCTGGATGTGAAGAACTCTGATAGGAACAGAGGCGGAGTTCAAATCCTTCTAAGAGTTTGCTGCCTAGGTATTTCGAAGACGGTTAATCTTGTTACAACTAGAAGAGTAAGGAAATTAATTGTTGCATCGTGTAATGAAGTCTTCTGGCTGACTGGAAAACAACCTGGTTTGCTGATCATTAGAACGGATTTCAACAGGGTAGGCGCAGGATGTGCGGCACCGTTCTAATTATAGGCGGGAGCTTGTGTGGTCAATCAATGACGTCCAAATCGTTTCAGACAGACATTTTGGAGGGTTCTTGTGCGGATGGACTTTGAGCATTGTTGCCTACTTCGAATGGATGTACTTCATTCTCTGTACGATACTATGAATTGTACGTATGGTGTTGTAAATATACGGTGAGGTTGACCAAATTTAGCAAGGACCGCCTGATTAAAAAAAAAAAAAAAAAAAAAACCAACCCTCAATTGGAGCAGCACACTGGCTTGTAATGTGTGCTGGTCTCGCAGGCCATGCATTAGTAAAGATTAATATTTATTAACAGAGTAGACAGGATGTGGGTACTGTTCTGGTTCCTGGTGGGAGTCTGCTCTTCTCTACCTTCCTCAACTCCCAATGTCTATTATTCACCTAGTTGCATCTCCTCTGTTGAGTTGTGTGCTGCCAAGAGTTTGTTTCCACTATATTCTGATTTAGTGATCATATATATTTGATAGTGATCATATATATATTTAATGATGGGTGGACTTATCTGGACTTGCTGCTAACAGTGTTTACAGTCCGCGAAGATGTACCTCATATGGAGAGCACAACTTTGGTGAACCTATTACTTCTTTTGGTCTCCATTGAATTAAGTCAGCTAACGTAGATTTTTCTTTCTCGTGGCATTTTCGTCTGAACTTCATTGTGCTTTTTAATGATTGATGGACTGATGGCGTTTTAGTGAGCTTCTTGACCGATGGCGTTTTAGTGAACTTCTTGACTGATGGCGTTTTAGTGAGCTTCTTGTCAGGGGTTGTAGTCCCTGAGCGTCTTTCACTGAACTGGATCTGCATTTTAAATATACGTATTTATGTATATTGTATAAGTGGGTTCATGTATCTATATCTCTAATTAGGGTATTGTATATGGCGGGGATGCCAGTTTTTGGCAGGGAACGCTTAGTATAATAAATAAATAAATAAATAAATAAATAAAAATATTCCGCGCCGAGATACTTCTGAAGATTTTCGTAAGTTCCTGTTTAATGGATCAAAGGGCACAGTTAATTTTAACTTTGGCAACCTCAAAGTGCTTTAGTTATGTATCGATTTTTCCAAATGATCCGAAGGCCATAATCGATGGGCGACATTTGAATGTGGATCTTATGTTATTACGAATAAGTTTCTTGGTGAAAGACATTTCAGCTGATTTGGTCTGGTTAAGGAGGGGGCCTAAATATTGGAGGTAAGTTTCGAGGTTTGTTTTGCTAGGTGAGATTTAAATCGTATACATATGAAATCGAGTTATCATGGGCGTAGAGAAAGCATTCCAAACTAGGCAGCAAAAAACGTAACGGAGAGGACCGCTCCTTGCAGTATCCCACAGAACGTATCAAATTTAATTTAGATCTGATCAACCTGAAAAAGTTAAATTTTTCAGAGGGAGGAAGTTATTTTATGCTCACCCTGTATTTGCGAACACGAGTGCAGTACCTAGTGTCATCGTTTTTCTGAAATTTTCCAACGCTGCCTGTAAAATTAGAGTCATGGGGTTGGGGGGGGGGAGTGGAATGCACTTGGGCTACTCCAATGCTGAGTTTTTTTCTCTCTCTCTCTCTCTCCCCCCGAGTAGTGAGCCCACTCGGTATGCCAGGCGACATAGGCGGGTTCAGCGTAGGGCACCGGGCCACGTGCCCCCCATCCTGTCGTTTTTCGGAGAATATACACCAATCATTTAAATTCTCTTCAGCTACAAAAAAAAATATTTTCATTGTTGAGGTAGGATTTTATCTATTTTTGCATAGTGGCTCAGCTATTTTCAACTGACTGCAGTTGGCAACACTGATGTTGATGTGATCGCCATTCTAGTTCGAGGTGTCACGCAGTTTGGTCGCGCGTAATGTTTAACTCAAAGCAGTGGTTCCCAAACTACTGAGATCTACGGGCCCTTTCAAAATTCGAAAAAAGTTTACGGACCTCTTCAAAAATCAGAAAAAGTTTGCGAACCCCATATGGTATATATATATATATACACCACCGTTTCGCGGACCCCCTGGAACTGGTCTACGAACCCCAGTTTGGGAAACGCTGCCTCAAAGTAATTCAGAGTTTAGCTGTGTGCTTGAGTCCGCCAGTCACATTACGTTTGTGTGTCGTATTTGCTTTGTTCTGTGCATTATTTTGTTCCTTGTTTGTGCACACACAAGGCACAAAATGGTGCCCCCCGTCACCAGTGGTTCCCCCTTCCTGTCATTTTTTTCTGGATCCGTTAAGGATGTAATACAAAAAAAAAAAAAAAACCATATGGACAAGACCTGATTTAAGCTAATGTTTATATTCCGGCACGACCACCAGGGCAGTGTAGTTTACAATAAATCAATCAATACAAACGTTAATCGTATTTAGCAGTCACGGGCTTGAACCCCGGTCCACTCAAAGAGCGTATGCTATTGCACTCGCGCTCCTGGCCACTCCAGAAGTGCAGTTGTTTTGGGCACCAAGGTCGTGGGTGTCCGGAAAATTGCAAATACTTTTGGTCTAGTTTCCCCGCGATCTTATTTTTAAGGGCTCTAAAAATATGTCCGCCGGCCCCAGCTACCGACATTGCATATGAAGTGGTATACAACATCATCAAAACTCTTGCTTAGCTTGTGGACATATTCCATTTCACGAAACTGCCATTGTCTTAATCCATATTTATCACTTTCTAAAATGATCTGTGCACTTTTACCAGTCTTTTGACAAAGTGCCTGGGGTACACCTGCATCACCAAGCAGCTCTGAGCAATTATAACTTAAGTTAACAATCTTGAACAATGGACTTAAACCCAATATTTTTTCTGCATGCTTCTGTAAATTATAGAAGTCCTTTATCGGTAATTGCTGATGAACTTGACAGTATTCCCTCTAAGCAATGTCGACTTATTTCTTTGTCTGTGAAGATGCGACCAAGGCCTACTACGTATTCAACTGTTATACTATTAAGGAAGTATATAGTAAATTTTAATGAAAATTTATTGTGAAAACCTTCGCCTGTCTTTTAGTAAAAGTATTATAATGTGCAGCTTTCCTGGTTATATTTTGAGTGCGTCTTGAATTGACATCTAGAATCAAAAATAAAAGTTGATTTCGTGCAACATATAAACATCTGGAAATATTCCATTTGCGTGGGTTACAATAAGAAATATACTGTATTTGCTTTTTTGAACCACTGAGTTCCTTTCAGGTTTTTAACTTATTTAATCTTCTAAACTTTTCTTTTATTAACTGTCATTCATATTAGCTTCCACTGTGATATGTGCTTACATTCAGGCGATATTGCAAGATAATTAATAGCGTCAAGTCATTAGCTTCGTTGTAAATAACTTAACAAGCGGGAGAACTCACCATGACGACGTACTACGTATAGAGAACGCCAGGGTCATTAGACGACTAATATTGACATTAATATACAAAAGAGAAACTCGTTTTTAAAAACACAATGGGAATAAATGAATAAATAAAGAATTATACGCACGTGATCCATCGCACACGCTTCTTTCAATTAAATTATAGGAGGTCTTGTGACGAATCTGTAAACTACCGTTATGGAACCCTGTAACATATTTTGAATACATTCGGATTTACTGGAATTCATGCATATCTTAGTACCGATTGTGAATCGTTGTCAAATTTCGTTTTTAAATGTCTGCTTTACTAGCTCAGTTAATCACACTCTGAGAGTAAACAGAAGCACTGTAATGTGATATGTTTCCTTTATACTGCTGTGAACTGCACAAAAACTACAATTAATGACGTTATAGAAAAAATACGTGCAGAATGCTTGCAAAAGTGGCGAGTCGAAGGGTGGAGAGCTTATAAGCCCCACCGGGCACGCTAGTTCATAATATACTTTATGGCTATTAATATATAAAATCTTAGCATGTAGCGTCCTCTTTCAACCACCCCCGACCCCGAAATACCTGGTAATGCCATTGGCCGCAATATAAATCGTGGGGAAGTAGTTCATTAATAACTCAATACAAAAATCTTAAACAAACGAAGTTCATCCTGACGTCCAAGATTAAAAGGGGTTAACAACAGAAACACAAGCACTGGAAACTGCATTAACATTATTCAGAGAGTGAAATGCATCATTCAGTACGGTTTGTTTATTCTTTTGATCCAGTAATGAATAGAAAAAAAAATATCTCAATTGTCTTTAATTAACGCTTAAGTTACTTTACTTAGTTTCTCACCCGTCAAAACCAGCCTTAAAAATACTTTCATAACTGAAAGTATTTTTAGGGCTGGTTTTTTTTAAAGTTTCTTCACTTTCATCTAAAACTTCAGATATTCCTGTGGCAATTAAGGGAGGCTTTTCGGTATAAACGGACTCTGCAGGTGACATTCACATCAAGGAAGTTACATCAAGGAAGTCACTTGATACAGAACTGTTTGTACAATAGGAGGGAGAGAAAGACATGAAATAAGCAACAGAAGTATGCATGACTGGATGAAACCTACGAAGTAAGGAACAAGTATCGATACGCATGACGCGTAGGATAAGCGGAAAATGGAAAGAAGTAGGACGCATTGGGCGTTGTGGTAACATTTTTAATAGCAAGGGAAATATGGGATGGGCTCCAGGGCGAGAGAGTCTTTGGAAAAGGAGAACAATAACCTGGAGAATAATTAACACAATGGGGGGGGGAAGTGTTGAGAATTGATAAAAATAGCAATTAGAATATATCGCCACAGAAGTTTTGTTGGGTTGTAGGCGCATCAACGACTTCAGCCATATTGTACAATTGTATTATGTCTATACAAGTGCGTGCGTTTCATGTGCCAGTTCGATTCGGATGTTGTGCTGGCTGAACAGCCAGGAATAAGTCGCAACGAAAAAAATCCTACTCCCTCCTCTCAAGGTTAGCTATCTACAGCCTCAGATGAAGAGTTTAGAAATTTCTCAAGTCATAGAAGGAAATCGAACCCAGACCTCTCCAAACGAGTAATGTCACAGAGGACACCACAGAAGTACACTAATTACATTTTATTTTGAATCACAGCTTAGCTGCAGACTTTTCTCATTTCAGCTACTCCGATTTTTGTTGGAGAATACTTTCGATAAATTCAGTTTTACTGGAATTAGTATTATATATGTAGTGCTGGAAAGTCACAGGCTTTTGCTGCACCTGCCGAGAGAGAGAGAGAGTAAAAAGTAGTTAACAATACAATGAAAGGACAGAATTCATGCGATAATCCTAACAATATCCGCCTTTGATGTCTTAACCAGCACTTCAAATTCATGAAATTTATTTACTATATTCCTAGCATTCGTGTACACTATAAGGACAGAATTCATGAGATACCTGGTTTCTGGGCAGCACGACGCTGTCACACCCCTCTCGCTAGTGGACGAACCCACCGCTTGGCAGATACATAGGTACACTGCATTCACGTAGACGGTAATTCGATGTCAGTATGGATAAACGTCGTGAATCAACCAACTTTGAAAGAAGAATGATAGTGGTTGCCCGATGCATGGGTCACTCTGTCGCGGAGGTGGCACAGAAATTGACTATCCCCGTTCGACAGTATCAAGAGTGTATCGGAAATACGCCATTTCCGGAATAACATCTCATCGTGGACAGCGCTGTGGACGAAGAAAGGTGGTGGATGAATGTGGTCGTCGACGTCTGTCTCGCATTATTTCAGCCACCCGAAGACCGACAGTGACACAAATCAGCGCCAACTTCAACGAGGAAGGTGCCAGAAACATCTCCACCAAGACCATCAGGCGATCATTAGCCGTAATAGGCTATGGGAGCCACCGACCCAAGAGAGTCCCATTGCTAACACCACGACACAGGACTCTACGCCTCATCTGGGCGAAAGAACATCGGCACTGGACCTTGGATGATTGGAGACAGGTCTCCTGGTCAGATGAGTCCTGTTTCCAGTTATTTCGAGCTGACGGGAGGGTGCGTATCTGGCGGAAAGCGCACGAAGCTATGCACCCGCCATGTCAACAAGGAACTATTCAGGAAGGTGGACGGTCGGTAATGGTCTGGGGCATGTTCAACTGTCACACGTTGGGACCTCTGGTACGTCTAGACGCATCTCTGAGCGATCCAGGTTACGTGTCCATCCTTGCAGACCATCAGCATCCGTTCATGGTCATCATACACCCACAGGGCAATGGACTCTTCTAGCAGGACAATGCGCCCTCCCACAGAGCCGTGGTGACTAGAACGTGGTTCGAAGAGCATTCCGCAGATTTTACTACCATGGAATGGTCTCCCTGTTCACCGGACATGAACCCTGTGGAAAGGTCCGTTCGAGCTTTGGATCCGCCACCCAACAATGCGACGGAATTATGGAGAGTAGTGCAACAAGCATGGATGGAAATACCTGTGGAACGCTTTCGTGAACTAGTGGACTCAATGCCTCGCCGTGTGACTGCCCTTATCCGGGCGAAAGGTGGGCTACCCGTTATTAGGTAGGTATCCCATGATTTCTGTCCGCTCAGTGTATACAATTATTCGCTTCCCACGTCACATAGCTAACTGTCCAGTTGACCTTTCAATTTCTTCAAACAGTCAGCCTCGGCCGAGGTAATTTGTTTCAGTAATCAAGGTCTGGCTGGCTAAAAGAAAACTCCCACAATATAGTCTAAATCTATTCCCCTGTAATTTGAATTTATGAACCTTGGTTTTGGTATTTTTTATAAGAGTGAAAATTTCGCTCTCGTTCCTTTTACTAATCCCTCTCAGAGCTTTATAAACCTCAATCAGGTCTCCTCGAAAGTGTTTGGTTGCCAAGGAGCCCACGTAATCGAAGTCTATGCTTACTGTTGCCTTTTTACCGATCTCACAATGCGAGTTGCCCGTCTTTGGACTCTTTCAAGAAACTCGATGTCTTTTATCAGATTAGGTCTCCATACTTCAACATTCCAAATGCTGTCTTACAATTGGCTTATACCATAGGATTATGACCTTCCTATCTGTACAGGAAATTGTTCGATAAATCATCGTTAGGACACCATGCGCTTTTCTCGCGCCTGTTTACTCTTCTCAAAAAACTTCATATCTGCCTGTATCGTAACTCCAAGATCCCTTTCGTCCTTCAATGTTTTTAATTCAACTCCATCAGTATATAAGTTATTTTGGGGTTGCTGTTCCCCAAATGTAAGACCTTGCATTTTGCTGCATTAAAATATAACCACTTTTCTGACCATTCTTGCAGCCTGTTCAAGTCATTCTGAAGGAGCGTTGTTTGGCACTGATCATTAAAAACGCTTAATCGTTATATCGTCTGCAAATTTTAACACCATATCCTCTATTCCATCGTCCATGTTGTTGATGAAAATTAGAAACAACAATGGTCCAAGAACCGATCCTTGGGGGACCCTCGCTTCTGACATTACACCAATCTGAAGAATATACATTAATCACAACCCCTCTGCCTTCTGCCCTGCAGCCGCCCTGCGAGCCATCTTATTCATGCTCCAGCTTATTCAGTAACTTCTCATGAGGGACTGAGTCAAATGCCTTGCTAAAATCCAAATAAAATATTTCAAAATTGTTCCTACATCCAGTTTATGAGTAACTTTATCAAAATAGCTTATCAGGTTAGTTGAACATGATTTTCTCTTAACAGAACCATGTTTTGTATCCTTCAGAATGCTATTTGTATCTAAATGTCCGTGGATTGTTATTTTAATCATTGCTTCCAAGATTTTCTCTACCACTAACGTCAGCTTAACCGGTCTATAATTACCGACACCACTTTTAAACCGTCTTTATGTATTGACATACGTTGGCATTTCTCCAATCCAAAAGAATCTCTCTCTCTCTCTCTCTCTCTCTCTCTCTCTCTCTCTCTCTCTCTCTCGCCCCCCCCTGAGCCCAATGATGCCCTCATAATCAACCACAATGGTTCAATACGCTCTCTGACCGCCTCCTCAAAATTACTCTGTATTAGCCATAAACTTCAGGCGCCTTACTTGCCTTTAGACTCGAAAGTTTTTCTAATAAACAGTCATCTGTAATTTTGAAATCACTAATTTCATGTCTCAGCCTCTCCTCCCCATGAAGGGTCTTTCGTCAGTAAAGATCGATGCGCAGTACCTATTCGATTGATAAGCAACATCAGCTGGGCTATATACAGCTTTCCCAGTACTCAAGGGCCCGATCTGATTCGTTTTATTCTTTGAATTCACATATAGAAATTTCTTGTCCCCATTTCTCAATAACAGATGTGGAAAGACACAAATACGAGAACACTCGTAGAATATTGAGAACAAAATTCTATCGAGAAGACAATCAGACGAAATAAGTTTTGAAATAAGTTTAGAGTACCTTTTAAAAATATTTAAATTTGGATACATTGGTTTTATAAGTCTTACTTCAGAAATTAGTTTATCATTTTCATTTAAAAGGCGCGTTGTTTTAGTTACACTGTTGTAAACATTTCAAAATGTACGTCGTTTCTTCTTTCTTTGAACAACACACTGGGCGTTTTGAAGAAGGTGAATTCTCAAAATGAAACTCAGAATTTGCGTTACATGTTATGCCGTTATAAAAGTTCAGGTTGGCTGGGTAAGAAGAAAAAAAAAAAGCTCAGCAGGGCCTGCTTAAATTAAATTATTGGGTCATTTTTCTTTCATTTCCTTCGTGAGATTGTTTTTCTGCAGTAGTAGTAGAAGAAAACAATCGAGGATCTGGGAAGTCATCCACAGTCATACTTTGAGCAACAGTTTGACTAGTGACCTAGCAAAACCGCCATCAAAGGCATATGGGAATTTATTCTTACTGATTCAAATAGTGAATGATGCAGCTGTTTTACATAGAAAGAGACAGCCAGGACAATAATAGTGGATTTTCTAATTGCGATAATCGTTATGACCTGCCCGGCTTGATATAGAAAGGTGACATACACTAGTGTACGTGTGTACGTGGCTTGAGCCAAATCTGACAACGCGCTATTGGTGTTCCGTTGCACGACAGTGCTCCAGAACAAAGGTGTGTATGTCATGGAAAACAACATTAGTAATAATAAACAAGTGGTTAATGCAAGATCCTGCATTTCACAACTAATTGTCTTCTTTTTAGTGCTTTCTTCTCATGATAGGGTTTCCAGATGATTCATAATCGTTGAATTGTGTTCTTTATATGTATTGTGTAAGGCTGAAAAAACGCATACCAATCGCATTTTATGTTCGGTGCCCATCACTAATTATTTTTGCTATTGTGCTACTTTGAAAATAAGGGTTCATCAGTTTGGGCCATATGAACTTGAAGACTTCTGAATTTTTTTTTATTTTCCTACATTAAAAAATACAAAGCATCCTTTAGCGCACATCTTGCTTGAAATTTTAGGATCGATTTTTAATTTTCGGGACGAAATTAGACTAAGCTTAACACTCCAGTAGTTTTTCACAAACTACGATTTCGGAACATACGTTTTCTCATTCGAGGCAGCTCTTCTTTTGGAACGATTTTCTTGTAGACATCATTACTTAAGTAGGCAAGGTAATTGAAATGTTTTAGGTATTTAAAACAGCTCCCGTATTTTGAAGTGAAATTTATTTAGGTGCGCTCCAAGCAGTTTTCAGATGGGAGGAACTGGTGTTCGTGGATCGACAAAAAAACTCAAGGAAAATGACGGTTGCCATAAGCAAACGCATTACAAGTACCCTTAACAGCCAACTATCATACAAAGGGTACTAGGAAAGTTTTGCAATATGACGCAACAATGAATCACAGGAAGCTGCTTGTTGCTGCATGTTGAGACATGTTCATACGTGCATAGTAGCCGCCGCGCCAAGTCGATGGGCTCAGTTATTCATTGGTAGTGAGTGTAAAGTGCTTGCGATGGCATCGTGGTCACGAAATGAGATAAGGACAGTTTTGAGGTATAATTTCGTGCGTGGTTTAACCATAGACCAGTGCTTAGAGGTGGTATAGAGAATTCCAAAGGGGAAATTTCACTCTGGAGGATTCTGAGAGGCCGGGAAGGCCACGAACGTCAGTTACGGAGGAAAACGTTACTGCTGTGAAGAAAATGCTTGACGAAAACAAGCGAGTGACCTACCAACAGATAGAGGATACTTTGGGCCTAAATGCACCAGCAATTCGTTCGATTCTGCAAGATCATTTGCACGTGAAGAAACTTTGTTCTCTCTGGGTGCCGCATCAACTGACTGAAGAGCAGATGACACGACGTGTGACTTGGTGCTGGGAGATGTTAAAAAAGTTTGATAAGGGACAATCTCGGTATGTAAACAACATCGTGACAGGTGACGAGACTTGGCTGTACTATTACGATCTGCCGACCAAGGCTCAAAACAAAGTTTGGGTCTTTGATGATGACGACACACCCGTAATTGTCAGAAAATCCCGATCTGTAAAGAAGAAAATGATAGCTGTATTTTTCAAATCGAGTGGAATTGTGGAACGTGTCGTTTTGGACACGCAGAAGACAGTCACAGCTAAGTGGTATACTGAACAATGCCTGCCTAAAGTCATTGGATCTATGAAGAACCTGCGGCCAAAGTCAAGAATGGACACCTGGTACCTCCATCGCGATAATGCTCCAGCTCACCGCGCCAAAGCCTGCACCGAATATTTGACCACGACAGGACTGAAACTTCTCGAGCACCCTCCCTACAGTCCAGACCTTGCTCCCTGCGACTTTGCACTGTTCCCGCATGTGAAAATGAAGCTAAAAGGGAGGCGGTTTTCCAGTGATAAGGACCTTCTACGGGCTTGGGACAACGAGTGTGCTTTACTCCCTAGTGAAACTTGGCAGAACTGGTTCAAAGATTGGTTTCGGAGGATGGAGAGGTGTATTGAATGTAGAGGAAATTACTTTGAAAAAATTAAATAAACAAAGCTGTATTGCAAAACTTTCCTAGTACCCTTTGTACTAGGTGAATTCCCTGGTTGGCGTGTAATCATTGAAATTAAGTAGCGTTAGGCACGGTTCGTAACTGGGAAGGTAACTAACTAACTGCAAATACAAGGTGTACTTGACTTTTTTCCTTCCCCTTCCTTTCTTTTCTTTTTCTTTTGCTAACCCTGGAAAAGATTCTTCCGATTTTCACGTATCATTTAATTTTGTTAATTGGTAAGGTAATAAAGTGTAAATCTGTGCTTTATATATATATATAAATATATTTTATATAAATATATATATATATATATATATATATATATATATATATATATATATTTTTTTTTTTTTTTTTTTTTTTATATGAGAACCCCAAACACGAGAGGTATTAGAACCTACAGTACTTAGTACCGTGTTTGGGTTGGAGGTTGAGAAGACTAAAGAAGATATTTGTTGACATTGGACTTGAATTTCTGTAGACTGTATTTCCTGAACTTCGGGAAATACGTATGAAGGAAGGTTGTTCCAGAAAACGGCAGTTGAATGAATAAACGAGGAAGAGGAAAAGTTGGTTCTGTGAGTTTCAAGTTGAACACTAAATGGTTGGCTGGTGGCAGCACGTATTCGGACTGTTTTGAAAGAGAGAGCTCGAATCATAGAAGCCAATTCAGAAGAACAGTGCCCGTGGAAGTATCTGTAGAAAAGGCATGCAGCAGAAACAGTACGTCTATGAGACAGCGAGAGGAAAGACTGTTAGAGAGGAGTCATTAATTAACCTAACTGCCTTCTTCTCAATGGAATCTAGAAGCCTGAGAGAGGTTTCGGGGGCACCGCCCAGATGTGGTAACAATATTCTATGGTAGGACGGATTTGCGATTTGTACACAGTGAACAGCTGTTTGGAAGAAAAGTAACGCCAAGAGCGAAAGAGAGGACCAAGTTTTTTAGATGCAGAGGAAGCAATATTTGTAATGTGCTTGTGCCAAGAGAGATTAGAAATCAAGGTAATCCCCAAAAGGGATATATCATCTTGCCTAGAACTTGGAGTGTTAGCAAAGATAAGCATAGGAGCAGAAGAATCCTTTTTGCGAGATATAAGACAAGACTGAGTTTTAGAAGGATTGAAATCAACTAAGTTGTCTTTCCCCCACTGAAGAATTACCTGGAGATCGGCATTTAAGGAATTGGTAGCAGATATTCGAGAAGTTGAAGCTGTTTGAGCAGGGCAAGGTTTCTTGAACTGGAAAGTGGAATGCAATGTGCTATCATCGGCAAAACTATGGATAGGATTTCCAGTCAATTTTGAGAACAAGTGGAAGAAGGTCATTAATATACAAGAGGAAAAAAGTGGGGGAAAGAATTGAACCTTGGGGGACACCGGCATTAGTGGAGAAGTTAGAAGACAGAGAGCCATCACCCTCAGTGAACGATTAGAGAGAAAACTGGAAAACCAATTGCAAAAAACAGTTGGCAAACGATAAGATGGAAGCTTGTTTAGAAGACCTTTATGCCAAACACGATCGAAAGCCTTTGAGATGTCAAGAGCAACTGCTTTTTTTCACCGAATTTTCCATTGAATTTGTCCATAAATGGGTAACATAAGCCAAAATATCACCAGTGGATCGACACCGGTGGAATCCATACTAGCGATCGTTGATCAGACGGAAGGTTTCTAGTTTGTTTAAGAGATGGCAGTTAATTGATTTCTCTATTACTTTAGAAAGAGTAGAAGTAATTGCAATGGGACGATAATTGAATGGGAGGGATTTGTCACCCATTTTAGGAACTGGCTGGATAGGAGCAAATTTACAAGCAGAAGGAAAAACACCTTTGGAATAAGAAAGTGAATAAATGCGTCAAAGAACAGGAGTTAGTTCAGGAGCACAGGTTTTGAGAAGAAGTGGAGAAATATCATTAGGACCTGGAGCTTTCTTAGCATCAAGATTCGTCAAAATCTTTGTGACATCCTTTTGACGGAAAACCATTGGAAGCGTTGAATGGAGTTTGTTGGGAATGGTGGAAAGTGTTTTACCAAGATCATTAATACATGAGTTGGAAGAAAAATGGGATGCTAGCAGGTCAGCTGTATCCAGGGCTGAAGTAAAAACAGAACCATCTGGTTTTGACAGAGGTGGGAGCAGAGATGGACAAAAGTTGCGGCCAATAGCTTTGGCAAGAGACCAGAATGCTCGGCTACCATTAGGGCAAGAAGCGAGTTTTCTACTCTTAGCCTATTCAAAATATAGTTTTGACCGATTAATAACTGGTTTACAATTGTTGCGAGCTTTGATTTAGGCAGAAAATGAAACTGAAGAATTGGAAACAAGCCAATTACGATATGCAACATTCTTCTCTTGAAAAGCCTTAGCACATTTATTGGAAAACCAAGGTTTAGATAAAGGACGAGATTTTAAAGTGGAGTGTGGAATAAAGGATTCCATTCCAACAAGAATAATTTCACTGACACGATCTGAGCAAACGTTGACATCAAAAGTTTTGAAACAGTAATCCGAACAAGGAAAAGAAGAAAAGAAATCTTGCAGGTCATCCCATTTTGCATTCTTGTAATGCCAAACGACACGAGGTTGGGAATAGCAGTGAGATAAAGGCTCCATTGGAGAAGAGACAATCACCAAGTTGTGATCTGAGGTGTCTAAAGGACCACTCACTTGGACAGTGTACTTAGCAGGGTTGTTTGTGAGAAAAAGGTCAAACGTGTTGGCTCTATGGTTGTTCTGTATTCTTGTAGATAAATGAACAGTCTGTGCAAGGTCATTAGTAATTGCAAAAGCCTCAGCATCTCGACCATCTGGGTCGGTGTGACTAGAAAACAGAAGCCAGCTGGAGTTGTAAACATTAAAATCACCAAGGAAAATTACCTCACTGTTAGGAAAGTTCGACTGGAGAAAGTCAAGTTGCAAAGAGAAGAAGTCAAAGAGCTTCAAATGATTAGTGGAGTTGGGAGAACGTTAGAGACAACGGATGAATTTGGCAGAATGAGGTAGAGAGATTTTAATCCAGAGAACATCGAAAAGAGGAGATTCCAAATTATCAAGTCTCTGACAGGGAATATCGCAACGGACGTATGCACAAGTACCACCTTTGAGGCGAAAAGAATCAGACAGCGAATAATTTGGGCAACTGAGATGAGCAGTAGTTGAATCAACCGATAACTGAGATTCTGTCGGAAGAGTACATGGGGCTTGGCAGACTCCAAGTGGAAATGGACATCGTTGAGATTAGAACTAAGAGCACGTATATTTGTGAAATGAACAAGGAAGTGTTTGGGAGGTTTAGATCTTTTCGCAGATAAGCTTACTCTATTAGTTTGATAATTCATGATGTATTCGATACATCATGAATTTATTACCTTACTTTTATATCTTACGTGCTTGATATCTTTACTTTTATAGGCTGTGGATAATAGTGCTCCTATTTTCGTTTATTAGAATCGCCATTAATTCGTAAACGTGACCACAGTGACCGGCGCTTACTACATATCGTATAGTGAACGGCATTTTGTTATGGAGTGTCCATCGTAAAATGATTTGATCCTACAGTGAACCAATCGTAAAGCGGAGGTCCACCGTAGTGAACGTTGTAAGGCGTATAGCCCACTTACACGTGCAGTGCTTCCGTGGATTGACAAATATCGCCAAGAAAATGCGACACGAAATGATTCATCCCCCCCCCACACACACACCATTGTACCACTCCGTAGCAGGCACGAGCGACGCATGACCCAATCAGTACCACCACGGATTGTGTCATGCTTTTTTTTTTCTTTTTTCTCCTCCGTATTTAATAAAAAACGGAAAAAAATTTATAATTCAACATGTCGGAGGTTAATAGTGAGCGTCGTAAAGCCTCTAGAGCACGTATACGTATGTATGTAATTTGGTTTTTAGGAGCATTAGCAACTAAGGCCATATTGCTCCGGGATATGCGGTGGTCATTCCCTGACCTTTCCGCATCCTCCGTACTTAGTGGTGACGAGCTCGAACCCTGGTCTAATCAAGAAGCGTGTGCTACGCACTGTTGCTCCTTCCCACCTGGCTACGGAGGCGCCAGCACGTATACGTGCAATGCGACCACCGAAACCACCTCCATTGAGTACAAAGGAGAGATTTAAGCTATTTCGACAGCGGAAGAAATTACAGTGTACGATGGAGTTGATCAAAAAGCCGGAGAAGGTCCATCCACATCTTCAGAGTCTTACATCTCCACAGAAATGTTAGAAGTGAATTTCGAAGAAGGAGTCTTGGAAGTTGATACTGCAAATGAAAACGACGAAGAATCCTCGAAGCCTAGTCGTAAACGAAAGCGAAGAAGCCAAAACCGACTGTCAGACGTACTCCATCAACTCGTTCA
Source organism: Mastigoproctus giganteus (assembly GCF_048544385.1). Lineage (NCBI taxonomy): Eukaryota > Metazoa > Arthropoda > Arachnida > Uropygi > Thelyphonidae > Mastigoproctus > Mastigoproctus giganteus. The sequence goes on from NC_143579.1 coordinate 92,317,143, forward strand.
ACACGTAGCGGGCGTAAGCAACAGGGTTTTAAGAAACACCGAAGCATCCACGCACAGTTAAACGTACATTCCTGGATAATGATTTCGGTTCAGTCAGTTCCATGTGTGATCGGCTTTGGTTCAAGAAAGATGTGAAGATTGTAGCAGCTCAAGATCTTCAATCAGCATTTTCCATTGAGGATGTAAGTCAAATGTCGGCCTGTAACAGCTCTCGTGGCTCTATCGAAGTCAAATAGTTTTAAATATGATCTGATGCCACAGCACTTGCGGAAACTAGATTTGGTAATGGAACGTCTCATATCTCTGAGGGTCCCATTCATGAATCGAATTTGATTTTTTCCACAAATATATTAAATGCGAGGTGATCTTGCAATGCTTAGCGCAATACAACTTTCAAAGTCTATATAAGATGTCCACTGAAGAAGCCATAGACGAGATTTCACGGTTACTCTTGCATATTGCCCGTCTAGGAGCAGCCAAAGTATTAAAGATCTCCGACAGAGCGAACACCTGGTTCACTCCACAAGTTAAAGTTATATTTAAAAAGAAGCAAAAGCTCTACCGAAAGTGGAAAAGAACTGGGCGCCCGACTGATCGGACTATGTACAAATGCGAAAGGGCAAAGTTCATTCGACTGAAAAGACAAAGCATACTTTGAGGTTACGAAGGAAAAACTAAAAAAAGGCAAGAGAATAATAAGCAAGAAAAACAACAAAAAAGAAATGATGGACCAGCTTTTTAGAGAGTGGACAGAAGTCACATTCGGAAAGCCTCTGAATGAAAAGCAGAAAAATTGTGAGGAAAATATCCGCGAGATGCAGAAAATGATTAAAAAACTGATGGATACCACTGACACTAACGAAACTCGAGCTAGAAACATTACGTGAAATTAATATCACCAGGGAAAACTTAAAGGAAGCTATTAACTCGCTCCCCAGTAAAGCAACGATCGGACCGGACCAGTTCCCGCTATTCATGATAAAAATATGTTGTGCTTACATAATCGACCCACTTCACCACCTCTTCCAACGAATACTAAGTGAGGGGGTTTTCACGAAAACATGGAATGGATATTACGTAAAACCAGTTGCAAAAATAAACAATCCTAAAGCCAGTAAAGATTTCAGGCCCATCGCAATCGGTTGCTCTCTGCAAAAAATATTTTAAAAAGCAATCCTGAACACCGTCAATCAGCACTTCTTTGGGGACAGGCCACAATACTTACATTCTGTGTTTCCTCGAAGGTCGACTATTACAAATTTAATGGAGACTCTACTACGGATACAGCTAGCAGGAAATAATAGCAACAGTTGAACATCGTTTTCCTGTATGTAGCAGCAGCCTTCGACAACGTCTCAATCCCAGCTATAACAGTAATCCTCAAGGAGTATTTCCTCATTTCAGGAAGCACTTTAAGCATTCTGACTAACACCCTTCAAGAAAGACAAATTATTGCAATAAACGTGAAACAAACAGCAACTTTCTGCATCTCCAGGGGAGTACTTCAAGGGGGCGTATTGTCCGACACCTTCCTCGCAATAGCACTAGCCCCATTTTTAGCTCAAAACTGTGAACAATTTATTACATATGCTGATGATTTGAAATTTTTTGTAACCTCTAAAGAACAAGAAACTATCAGAGGAAGCAAACAAGGCAATCAGGAAGCTAGAAGAATATCTGCACTACATTAGCCTGAAACTTAATGACTGCCCAAATGACCTTCACCAACAAAAAGAAGAAAAATGAAATTACGATTTTTGTGAACAATACCAGAGCCCAAAAATCCCCCGCACATGTCGACCTTAGCCTTAAGTGGGATGAAGGATTAAACTTCATACCTCACTTCGAACACATTAGGAAAAAGATATACGCAGCACTCTGGAGCACTAGACAAGAACTCACCGGTCTGCCAAGCCCTCTTCTTATTATTCAATACATCCTTAAATGCGTTACACCGATTCCGTTGTACGCATCGACTATCTGGTCATCGGCCCCCGAGAACAACATCAAGGCCTTCTTAGGAGTAGAATACTGGCTCCTGATATGGTTAAATAAGATCGCCCGGAAACCGTTTACCATTTCAAGAGCGGTCTTGTTTGCCAATCTGGACATCACACCCTGGAAGTATATCATCATAACCAGAAACATCTTAACTCTGGCAAAGCTACTAACGGAGAGAACAGATGCGCCGAAAGCGGGAAACATGATCACTCGCCCTCGGGTGATACGACCAAGAATAAACAGGGAAGAATCAAGTCTCAAGTGCGAATTGACTCAATTGGACTCTCTGGGGAGATTCTTCCCAGCAAATACTGTGAATTATTTTAAAAATTTAAATATAGATCCAGAGAAACTATGTACAGACAAAATGTATAGGACAGAAATCTTTGGTAATGTTAAGAAGACTAACTGAATAATTTATATAATAATATTTAGCTTTTAAGAATTATATAGTAATTAATTAAACCAACTTAATAATTAATTCATTAACCACATGCTCTGTGTTTTTTCATCTCCAAATTTTGTAAATAAGTTCATGTAAATATGCTGGTTAAATACTGATATAATGTAACCACACCCTTCAGCTACATGCTGTTTAGGGTGTCTCGAAAGAGAAATAAACAGATAATAATGCAGATTCGTCGCCTGCGGCATTCATACGGTCAATACGATAAATATTCACCTAAAGAAGTTTCAGTTGCTATGCGTGATCGGCACACACACAATTTTTTTTTTTTTTTTACCTTGAATGTTTCATTTATTTTAAAATATTTTGCTACTATCAAAACTATTTACTGTGTAATAGTTAAATACCATCAGAATTACAGCTGGCTAAATCATTTAACTTTTTAAATCACTCCAGGCGCGAACCCCACTTGGGGAAAAAAAATTGTTGGTTTGATCCGTTTCATGCAACCGCTTGATTATCAGTGATATGATCACCTACCTAATACTTCGTGGGTGCTCCTTTTGCCCTCAGTACAGCAGCTATCAGACGTGGCATTGATTCAACAAGATGTCGGAAGCGTTCAGGAGGTATGGCCAACCAAGCTGTGTATAATGCTATCAGGAATGCATGTATCCAGGCCCCTGATATGCCTTTCTATAGTGTCCCACAAGTGCTCTATGGGATGATATCGGGGGAGTTCGGAGGCCAATCGATATGCTGGAAGTCAGAACTGTGTTCCTCAAACCATTCCTGCACAACGAGTACCCTATGGCCCGACGCATTGTCATCTTGGAAGACACCATCGCCATTCGGGAAAAAAGTGTAGCATAGCGGGGTGTACACAGTTAGCAAGCAGTTGATGATAGCGGAGACCAGTGATACGTTGTTCCACATGCACCAGAGGTCCAAGTTCCTGCTAGTAAAACATGCTTCACACCATACAACCGCCTTCACCGTCCTGCACTTTTGATACCATGCGTAATAGATCAAGAGCCACATGTTATTGACGCCAAATCCGTACACGACCATCCACGGTGTGGAGAAATAACGTGACTCATCCGACCAGCACACCTTCTTTCAGTCTTATAACGTCCAACTTGCATGTCCTTTGCACCAGGCGAGTCTTTTACGCCGATGAACCTTGGTTAGGAGAAGATGCCATAGGGATCGTCTGCTGGTATATCCCATACGTGCGACTCATGGTCATGCCAGATATTGTTCCGGGTTGGCCCATGTTATATTAGGTAGTCAACTCTTCAACAGTGTTGCGCCTGTTCGCGTCGTCGGCCGGGCGCTCACTTCTAACATCAACCTTTCGCTGACTTTTGCAGTTTTGCCGTCGGGTTGTTGTTTAACCATTTTGACGCCCGTCCTGGTACATTTTAACAATGGCGGCCACCCCCACCAGTTGAGCCGTTTGGGAAATCGAGGCACCAGCTCGTCGAGCACCCACAATCTGTCCTTTATCAAAGTCCGATAAATCCTTCCTTTTACCCATCACGCTCTGAATTTTACTACCTACTGAACCACTGACACCTTATCTATGCTATGTAGGTAGACACTCCGCACCCTCGTACCTCATGTGGTCAACGGGTCGCATTCAGTGATCACACAGTGTATATGAAGGTCTCCATGGCAGTAATGCCGTCGAAATGGCAAACTGCATGATGCACACCATTTAAGTGTCTTACAAATTCTTTTCCGGATACTGAATTTTTTTCGTAAAACTGGAATAGCTGATCACAGTAACTCCAAAATATTTAATTTAATTTAATTGGTTGCCTTCATATTGCTTTTGGAAAATTTCAACACGATTACTTTTTAAAATTATTTTGCAAATTGCCTTGTATTCATAGATTTTCCTCCCTCGATTTTATTTCAGTGTTTCTTGAATAAGATCACACTGAAACAAACTTTTAAGAGCTAAACCTAGATTGTGATACGTGTAGCTGAGCGCATAATTGTTACTATTGGCAGTTTTTTCCATTGGGTAAAGTACAGTTCTGGCACAAATGATTGTTAAAACTTTAACGGAATAAAATTTGCTATTCTTCTGCAATTAATTTGTTGCGATGAACTTGAGGATGTTCCCTGCTCATCCCTTTATTTTAGAAACATTTAGTACAATGTATTAATATTGTAAAAATAATGTAAAGAAGCAAGCTTTATACAACATCAGTTAAAAAAAAAAGTTTTTCCGTTTGCCCGTCATCCCTTTTAATAATTTGTCCACTCCTTTAAATTTACATAAACTTCCTAATTCCACAACACTAGTGTATGTGTGTGTTTGTCCTGAGAAAGAGAATGTGTCATCAGCTTTTAGTTTACTCAACCTTTTAAAGCCCAAAATATCTCAATTAGATCTACAGGTGAGTATTTTTCAGACGTTTCAATTTACATAACTAAATCTCTCTTGTTAAAAATGCCATTTTGTACCCCCAACTTATCTTAGTGGTCTTGTGTTCACTCTTTTCAACAGAACAAAATGAAATTTCCAAACTTGTATGCAGTATTCAAGATGTAGCCAACTATTGTTTATGCTTAGTGGCATAGTGTTTGGGTGGCCCCCTCGGTGGTTTCCCACAACTGCGTCGTTTTTCCTTGTGCGGTAAAACAGTACTCTGTAATAGCCAGAAATGTGAGTTGTGTGTTGTTTTATGTAGATGATTCTACGTAATTCTTCATTTTTTTTTAAGGTTCTTAATATTCTTTTTCTCTTTTTTTTCTTCTATTACGCCTGGCACCTTGTGCTAATAACTTCTCCATCTTTTAGTATTTTCTATTAATTATTTCTATTAATTATTTTTAATTCTTATCTTTATATTTTTGTATCCTGTTTTTGCTGCCTTGCGCATTCAGGTACACTTACTGTTTCTCTTTTCTTTTTCTTACATTTTATGCATACTATATATATGTAGTGTCTATAAAGGCACTGTATATATATTTTTTTCCATTTCTTTTTTCTCTTATTTTTTTTTATTTTACTTTTTATTTATTTAGTTATTATATATATATATATATATATATATATATATATATATATATTTTTTTTTTTTTTTTTTTTGCTCTGATCTTAGGGCAGTGAGAGCTCTTAAACCAGAGGGTTCGGAGGGCGGCCGCGATACATGCGGCCGCCCTCCGAAGTTGTGGCCTACCTCCCCGTGGTGTAGATGGACATCGGGCAGGCGATCACCTTTCCAGGTGATCGCCTGCCCGGTGACAAAACGGCCAGAAACAACAAAACACACACACACACTGCACGAACATAATATTACACACATTTGTGGCTTTCTACAGTGCTCTGTAATCATCACAGTGTACAAAGGCGGAATTGAACTGGTTCAGGTGCCTGTCTACAAACTCCATAGGGAAGAGGTCCTCACTACTACCAAAACCCACAAGGCCTAATGACAACAACATGGGAACAGTCAATTAATAACATTCTCGACACTCTATTCAAAAAAATGGCGCTGCCGCTCACTGGACACCAGCAGAGGCTCAGTCGGCAAAATGAAGACTATGTAACCGAAACCCAAAAACAGCCGTTCACGTTGGATGAGCTGCATGGAGCAGCAGATCTCATAAGAAATAAAAAAATATCTGGAGGAGGACATGCTGGAGCCCGATATTATGAAGTGGATAGCCCGGCTGCAACCAAACCTCTTGCTACACTTGTACATTCAATGCCTAAAACTAGGGTACTTCCCCAAGGATTGAAGTATATCAAACGTAAAGCTGATACTAAAAAAATCCGAGTAAGAAGCCAGAACTACCAACATCATACCGACCCATAGCCCTCTTAACCATAGCCGTATTGGTTTTCTGCATTCCATACTCTGGATACAGAAAACCAGTACGGTTTAAAACCTGGCTACTCTGCTGGTGACGGCATGAGGAGCCTCCTGATAATCGGCAAACGACTGTCAAAGCAAGTACTTCCTCATCATCGCCGTAGACTTTGATGGGGCATTCGACTCCCTTTGGTGGCCGTGTGTCCTGGCAAGGCTTCGCCGCGCCCAGATCCCGGCTAACCTATACAAAAGATATACCTCTCAGATCGAAAAATTGAAGTTGAAATGCACCATACCAGAGAATCACAAGAATAGTCTACATAGGATGCCCACAGGTCCGTTTTAGGTCCGCTATTATGGAATATCGTCCTAGTTAAGCTCCTGCTTACTGACCTTGGAGAAGTTCATACCCAAGCTTTTGCAGATGATCTTGTCTTGCTGGTTGCAGGTGACTCAAGAGCCCAACTACAAATATTTTCAGACAAAACCATGTCGATCCTGCTGAAAGGCTCCCTGGATCACAGGAGGCCACCACAAACAAAAGTAAACGGAACTACAATCAAATTAGACACTGAAATGAGATACCTCGGCGTTGTATTCGACAGGAAACTTAACTTCTGTCCCATCTACACCAACTTCGTAACAAAATCAGGAGATATTCTGCAATGATTGCGGGAATCATGCGCAAAGACTGTGGATTAAAAAAGCGAACGCTCTCGCTATATTACAAAACCATGCTCATCCCTGCGGTCACATATGCGGCCGCTGTCTGATATCACAGAACTAGGATTGCCGCAAACAAGAGAATAATTGACTCAATCCACCGAACAATCCTCTGCATCAGTGATACATGCTCTGCAAGAGCATGTAGCACGGTCAGCACTGAGGCACTCCAAGTGCTGGTGGGGACTTTCCCCTTGGATCTGGAGGTCATCAGACATGGGCTCCACTACTATTTCAAGCGGAAATCACTATCGCCTTCCTGGGATATACTGCAGAACAGACGAACGACATGAAGACAGAAAAAACACGCCTCATGATCCACCTAAGACGGGAATGGCAAAATTGATGGACTACCTCAACAAACGGGGACGTCACAAGAAAATTCATTCCCACAATCGACAGGGTGTATCCAAAATCACCACCCTGGTTCAACCCGGGACTCTGACCCACATACTTGCTCATGGGGCATGGTCTCTTCAACGACAAACTTACCACCCTTGGAATACTTCAAAACCCATTCTGTTGTTGCGGAGAAAGGGAAACTTGGACATACCTTACATAAGTGTACACAGTATGATGACCTGCGAGGAATACTGATAATGAGAGTGACTTACATCCCAAAAGATCAGGAACACCACCTTCTGGACACACGGAGAGGAATGCCTGGGACTGTTTGCTAGAAGAAGAACCCTGATTGCAATCACGAACTGACAAAAGAAACGGCTCACAAACGTAGGACAAGGTCAAGCTTTCCTGCCTGCAAATCCAAAAAAATGGGATGAATCCCACATACAACAACACCTACCAAGAACCCAAACTGGAAGGCACTTGGGTGTGACTATTAGACCCGGACGGGACCGCTTCCCACGTTTGTTTGATTCCAATACTGGACTCCTGATCCAGAGTGCTGGAAGGAAATACATGGTCGGAGCTTGCCCCATAAGTGAAAACTGAAAATAATGACGAGACCAAGCTTAACTTAGCTGCCGACAGCCTTATGGCGACCTGAAGAGGGCATCCTAGCCCTCCTTCATCTTTAAATCCTACTTCCTTTGGGGTGGGGGGGACATCTTCCGTTCCCTTCACTTTTTTTTCCTCCGTTCTTCCTGCCATGTCCAGGAGGCGTTGCAGTGCGTTGACGGTGGAGTGCCCCTGCTTGAATCCGAACTGGTTTGGGGAGGGCAGATTTGCAGCATTGTAGTGCTGCTGGATCCTGGTGTGGAGAAGTCGTTCAGTTTGCTCGTTACAGAGAAGAAGGCAATTGGCCTTTTTTTTATTTTTTTTTTTTTATTTATTAACAGACAATTGTATATACATTCTCAAGATACAGATTTTATATACATACTCTTATATATACTGTAGTCTTTCTGTACATTTGATTGTGTGTGTCCTGATATGAAGGGTGGCTCCTAGACATAAGCCCATCTCCACCTTTTACTCCTGTGAAAGCTCAGAACGTCTGCAAAACAGGCCTGAAAAAAAGAGTTATGTCAGGCCATTTCGCCACCAGGGACTAACCAACACCTGGATCAACCATTCTCTGTGTGTGCTGTAATGCACAAATCCCGCACCTACCGGAAGTAGTGCTATACTGGTAGGTGCCAGCAATCCCGCCCCCAAGGCTGCCCAAACTTGGAGGCCAGAGGGAAAAAAAAAAATAAATAAATAAATAATAAATAATAATAATAATAAAAAAAAAATAAAAAAAAAATTCCAACTAAGAACAATGTATACTTGTTGAAACAAAAGCAACATTATACAATTATTTACATGTAAATAGCAAATACATACACTTAGAATGACATTAACTTAACAATAACACTTAGAAACATTAACATTAACACTTAGATTAACATTATCTCCATTTGCAGTACCCTGTGGGACTGTGTGTGTATATGTATGTATGTATATATATATATATATATATATATATACTGTGTCGGGGTGGTTCCTAGGCATATGCCCATCTCCACCTAGTACATTTAAAGAATACAGAAAATTGGCCTGTACGATTCAGGTGATTCTGGCGGTTTCGTCGGGTTTTTTGATTATTAGCTCGATGTTAGCTGTTTTCCAAGTTGTAGAAAAGACGCCGACCTGGAGGCAGCAGTTGAATAGCCTTAGGAGATCTGCATACTTAGCTGTTTTCTTCACAATTTCTGGTTTCAGCAAGTCTAGCCCAGGGCATTTCCTTTCTGTTATCTGTGTTTCTGCAGCGGTGAGTTCTTCTTGGGTGAAGGGAGGTTCTATCTGCTGTGCGAAGTCGTTTGTCTCTTGTGGGGGGGGGGTCAGTGTCTGCACGTGTAGCACAGCGGTATCGTCAGCGTCCTCCCCACACCGAGTGGAAAAGGCCCGGGTTCGAATCCCGTCGATGACGCGAGGCGCTTTAATGGGCTTTTTTCACTCAGTGGCTGAGTTAGTCGGTCTCAGGCATAGATAGCAAGATTTTCCCCCAGAAACTGAGGTTTTTTTCGTCCAGCAAAATAGGCAAATCGACCAGAGAACACGCACGATTTACAGACAAAATATGGGTATATGCAATCAATTATGGGTGACCCTAATATAATAATACTAATAATAATAAAATAATGTTGTGGGGTCAGCTGGCTGTCTGAACATTACGTCTAGGATATTGCTAAGATTCTTCCCAGGAGGTAGTCATATTTCCTTGTGGTAAGTAAAGTGTGTTTGTGGCCAAACGGCACCAGGGGTTTTCCCCATCACCGTGTAGTTTACATTGTTGTGTGATACAGTACGCTGTTAGGCCAGAGGTTTAAAAGTGTGTGGATATTGTAGTGCATAATGTCACGTACCGTTGTTCTTCTGGCCATTTAGCTGCCAAGCCTCTGATGAGGCCCCATGGAGGCAGACCAGGTACACCACTATTTTAAATAAGTACTCTGGCAGGTCCTGCCACCTAGTTTCCTGAAATTTCAGTGGCTAAGACCTTAAAAAAAGGCTGAAAATTGTTTGTGGGCGAATGTAATTTGGCTGTAATTAAAGTTGGATGTGTAGGGCTTTCACTTATGTGCAGGTAGAGTGGGGGAAAGACTGAAGGAGCGATAGACAAAATGCCCCACGAATCTGAATGACTCCCAGATTCGTGGGGCATCCCCATGTCTCACCCTTCTGGTGGGACATGGGGATGCCCCACGCATTTAATTTAATAAATTAAATTAAGCTACGCTATTATATTGTGTCAGTATTCGTACCTTGGTCACTTTGCTTCACTTTATGAATACTTTATCCTAGCGAAATTTAAAATAAATTGCAGATGATACCGATTGTGCAGTCAGTCCCCTTGTTAGTCTAGTCAAGGATCTATATTTTTTTGATCTGGCCATTTCAATTCAGATTATAAAGTAATCCAACAAATGTTGAAATATTACTTCCTGTATATTTAAAATGAAAGAGTTGGTTACTGCACGTGCATCATTTCTACTACCCAGGTATGAATGCATCGTTTAATTATATCTCATATTGTGAATACCTTCACAACGAGTGGCCGAGGTATTGCGCGATGCATTCATACTACCTCGGTAGTAGAAATGATGTACGTGCAGTAACCATGCATAAACTAACTCTTTCATACTCCGAAACCTCGGTGCCGTAAGACAACTAACACACTCCGACATTTAGTCAAGAAATATTTTTAGATATATTTAAACTGATGTTCGATGGCTGAAGGCTAACACATTAACGTGTGCTTGTTACTGTACAAAGATTGATAACCCGTACTTCAGAAAAAATTGCTCAAGTGGGCTGCCATATTTCAAATAGCAGGTCTCGGACGAACCAGGATTGGGAAATTCATTAATAAAAAACACCACCATAAAAGATAAAAAATTACTAAATATTTGAATATTTAGTAACTTTTTATAATTTAATTTTAATTGTATAAGTCTTTACAATTTTGACTTTGAAATACTTATTGATAAATAAATTATAAATTTATTTTCTCTTAAGAAACTCCGATCTGGGTAGTCTGTTCTCGTCTAGAGGAATATTTGCTCTATATCTGTATATCTGTACTATGAATACATTTATGAAGGTACATTTTGGAAGGTAGACCAGGTGGTTCTGTTAAAACCACCTGATTTCACCTTTGTTACTCATATGACTAGATCTTAGCCCGAAGATATATTTAGAAGTAATAAAAGTTTAAAAAAAAAAAATTAATTACTACAGCCTCGAAATAAATTGAATTTATTTCGAGGCTGTAGTAATTCAGTTTTTTAAGGTTTTTGTTGTTCTTGAGTTTGAACTACTGATCGCAAGTACAGCTACTAAGTGATACTGCCGCCCATCAAATAGGTTACACCATAAATCGAATAACAGTTAACTGTCAGTCTTTTAAGAATTACTAGAATTCCTCGGCCTTCCGTTTGTGTGCTTGTATTAGCATATTCACTATTATATCAGAGATCTTCAAAACCTGTGCCATAGATGCCAATGCGCCAAAAAATCCCCAATCAATCCAATTCAAAACCTGCCAATTACTTTACAATTCCTTCAGGAATTCTAGTTGGCCGTATATCGAACGTCAGATAACACAGGCTCTCCCGGTTTCGGCTGGTGAGCATATTATTTTATCGGAAATTTCGATGCTCCGAAAATATTTAGGCTTAAAGTTCTCTCTTTCGTTGAAGTTCGGTATAAAATCTATTGAGAAACTTCTTTGGAAATTAACTTTATTCATATACTTGACAGCGTGGATAAGGTAAACAACAGTAAAATATCCTTAATCTGAGTGTTAATAAAATGCAACGTCATTATCTTACTGTGTTTATATTTTATTTGTCGAAATAGCAGTCGCTTCTTTCGATGATGTCACAAAAAGAACAATTTTTCAAGTAGCGAAGTGTCGAAATTTGTTGCGCAGTTTCGTGGCATATCTTATCGACGCCCATCAACCAAATAGAACCCACGCTGCTATTGGATATTCCAGATTTCATGAAATCTGCGAATAGGTATACAGTATAGCAAATGTCACAATACCAATTGAATTTGCCGTTAATTTAATTGTTTATCAACTGCCCTTCCCGTTGCATTTTACAAACCAAAATATACAAGGTACATTATTAAATACTATTACAGAGTTTATTTCCTGTCTTTGTGAGTTGAACAGTAGGTGTTTACCGAGAACATGCGTCCTACACGTGCGCTAGCGACATCTCCCTCTCTCTAGCCGCCTACCGACAACCCCACGCAACCAAATACCTGATCCAGCCCACCAAATGACCTCTACCGTTTGGTAATAACACCACTGTTGTCAAGGTTTTATAACTAATGTCTGGATGCTTAAATTATTTACTGTATGAACTAGACGGGATCACTTGAAAAGGTCATCAAAACAAAGCTAGGGTAGGACACCTCTCGAAATCAGAGAGGATTTTTAGCATTATTTTTGTATGGCTCATATATCACATTGGCGAAAGGACAAAGAAAAAGTATTAATCCCAATTAGTGACGTTTAAGGAAATATAATAAAACATATTTTTGTTTGTGGAAGGCGTTAGTTCGTTAAATCATATTTCCTGTTGTGCAAGAGAAACTTGTGCAACTGCCATGGATCTTGTAAGTGCAAATATGGATAAATGAAACTGTCAAGCGTACTAAGACGATTGCTTATACCAGATGCACAAGGGCACGTCGAATGAAAAATAGGCCAAAACATATAGTGGGAAAAGTATTACATTAATTTTAAAATACTCTCAAACGGTATTAATGAATTTGTTCCACTATGGCACAAGCTTGTTTATGCTGTCAATGAAGTGATTTTGTTAGTTACGCGAATGTTTTTGTAACCGCATCCTTGATTTCATAATCCCATGTAAAGTACGGGCTAAACGAAATCGAATTTAGAATTTTGGTTGTTATTTAGCTATGACTTGGGTTTATGGGTTTATCACGCAAAATAAGAAGAATCTACCAAAAAAACTGCTCCATGGAGGTGGACAGTTCTGTTGATAGATCCTTCTTCTTTGTTCCACTAGCGAGTGGGTAACAGGAAGCGCATACCCTCCTTTGGAATATAGACATTACTTTATGTAGTATAGACATTACTACATTTTAATATACAATCGAAGGAATGCATTAGTTTATAATGTAGTTGTACCCACACACACACACATGCACACAGTGGCGGATTACCCATTAAGGCAATGAGGCACGTGCCTAGGGGGCCCCAAGCCACGACATTTTCCTATATAGTGTTCTAAAATAGATTAATGTTTTCAGTAAACATCATAAAAATCTTGATTAATTTAAGCAAAAAATTCAAAGTACAAAATTTCATTTATTTGCCACCTAAGTTTTATTTATTTTTTATTATTATTTTTTTGGGCCCCCCCAAATATAATTTGTCTAGGGTCCCCAACTATCCTTAATCCGCCACTGCATGCACAGAGAGAAAATCTTTATTGCAATCTGAGAAAGATGGCAACAGAGCACTGAACGTTGCAACACCCGTCACATCACGCAGGCCAGAGGTTAACAGTGCCAAGACACAAAAAAGTGAAAATAAACATTTAAAAAAAAAAAAAAAAGGAGGCAAAGAAAAGCTTAGTCCAACTGTTGTCGCTGCATGGAAAGCACTTGCTTTCTATATCCTTTATCACATGCGAATTTGTGAAGATCAGCATCACGTTTGTAGATCTCAGAAGTGTCTGAAAAGGCAGGAAACAATCTGTTGAGAAAAGTCTCGTATTCTGGGCGGCCAGTCTTGGAGTAGTCCTCAAGGCCAAGATAGGGATTCTACAGCAACATGTACCCCATATGGGTGGCTCGGAGATATAAGTCCCGCGACCATTTTCACCGTGATGACCAACCTATATTGGCATACATACATTGTCATTTTAAATTTATGCTTTGCCCCAGCCTCAGAAAAATTTAAACCGTACTTTGTGCTTGTATTTAATGGCTTTGCACAGGTAATTGTTATCTGACAGTAATGCTAGAAATTAACTTTTTGTATCCACAATACAGTTAGATCTGCCATCTTTTTCAAAATGTTTGGAGAACTTAAACGAAAGCTGCACTACTGTTACTAAATTTTCTACAGGTACATAGCACGTTGGTGATACGTTTTAATACCTCTGGAAGAATATTTTTAATGAATTTAACAGATTTTTTGCTCTATATCTTGGCTCTCTTTCATTTTACCGACCCTTGCACATGCCTGTATTTTAACGAATGCCTGTTCTTTAACATATGTCAGTTGTATCTATTTCGTTTTTTCTTAGTAGTTTGATGCACCGCAAACAACAGTCAGGAAATTCGCAGCACAGGAGTACTGGATACACAGATGGCTAAATGTCCAACTTGGATATCCTTTAACAGCCTCTAAAACAACAATTAAAGTGACATTATCATCAAAACCTTAGATGTTTGCATTAAGAAGCCATTGATACAAATTATTCCCCTTAACATCATTCTGGTAATCACCTCAACATCAACGAAAAACAAATAGCATGTACATTCCACTGTACAAAACTTGTCTCACAAGACTGCAACAAATAAACAGATTATTCCCCAAATCAGTGTCACAGCTAATTAATCTCCTCAGAACTACTACTTAAAAACTGACAGCAATATACTACCATAACGGAAATCGCCAACAAGTTTCAAAATATTAAAACCAATCACTAAAATGTACAAGTATAGCCAAATGTGAACATTCGAACGCCACCAGCCAAGATTAGAAACCAAGTGGATCACAGACAGATTTTTCGGCTATTCTCTTACTTTATTTTAATCTGTTGTAATGTATTTAACTTGCTAGTCCTAAGCATATTGCAGAATTTTGAAATTGGCCCTTGGCCTTGGCTGTGGTGGGCTTGTTTGCACATTTATTTATATGATTATCATCCCTCGCTCAGAATTTTGTGAATGAGTAAGCATCCTTTAGACATTTAGTTCGAGCAGTTTCTCGAGCGCACGAACCATACACACACACACCCACACTAATAAAATTTGGTATTGTCAATGATTTGCACTATTAAAACTTAATTACAATTTAAAACACTTTTACTCCGCGATCATAATTTTTTATAATGAGCATTACGTTCCGAAACCTATGCCAGTCTTTGATCACATGAATCAACTTCTCTCCATGGTCAGGATACGTATCTCCCCACAAAACGCGTTCATCCTCCTTAAGGGATCCCTGCAGACAAGACTTCCACAGATTAAAATCCAAGGAACTGCCATCAAGCAGGTCACAGTATTTAAACACCTGGGTATCGTCTTGGACTCCAAGCTAACTTTTTCCCCGCATCTTTCTCATCTCCATATCAAGGTCAGGAATTTTACATCCCTCATTGTTCGGATCAGCCGGTCAGACTGGGGGTTAAACCGCCGCACGCTTAAGTTGCTATACAAATCCATCTTTCTACTAGTCATTACGTACAGCTCCATGGTCTTCCTCACCGAGCTACACTGATCCGCAACCAGCGCAAGCTAGAAACTATCCAGCGATGTATCCTATTAACTATCACCAGGACCTGCTGCACGGTCAGTTCTGCGGCCCTCCAGGTCCTTGCGGGCATCCCTCCGGTCGGTCTAGAGGTCATCCGTCGAGGACTCTACTGCCTGCCCAGGGGTTTACCATGTCAATTCTTGGGTATACCATCAACACCCTCAATGAGAAAGACTGAGAAGAGACTAATTAGACTAATTGCAGCCAAGCTTCTACAGACTTGGCAGGCCAGACGGATAGACGCTGATAAGGGTCTAATTACAAAAAAAAATCTTCCCAACATTTCACTTGCTTTCCCCAGAGCTCCACTGTGGTTCTCCCCAGGTCTTTACACAACTTATCTAATAGCTGGGCATGGTTCGATCAATCAAAAATTGACTTCCATGGGCATAATAGATAATCCCTATTGCTCTTGTGGAGAAATCGAGGATTGGAATTGGAACCATTTGCTATACTTCTGCCCACTCTATGAGGACCTTTGTAGCATCTTTTACACTAGGATCCAAGACTTATAACAGGTACATGAACATTTGCTCATTGCAGAAGAACAGTACTATCATGCATTCACCAAATTTGCTCAAGATGTTCTCAAGACAGAAGACCCTGCGGCCTGCTCATACTGGAAACCAATGATGCCTAGACTTTAGCCAGCTGAATGTTCCTACCATACTTTTCAAAGGCTCTACTCTGCCGAATATATCTGCTAACCCCGATCTTATCGGGGTAGGAGTTGCTAACCCTGTCTTTGGATAGAGTAGGATTGTAGTGGTCTTTGACCACTACCGGCGATTTAGGTGGACCTTGTCCCAGCGAACTCGGGCAGCTGTCTTCTCTACAGCCGCTACACTTTCTCCCAACTTTACTTCCTTCTTGTACTATACCTCTGTGCTCTACTCTAATTATTATTATCTATTTTATTTTTATTATTATTCATTTTATTATTATTTTTTTTTTTTACTTGGTCTCCGCTCAGGAATCTGAGGCGATCTGACGGAGACCAGCCAGAGAACAGTGAGCAGCCTGGATACCTCCTAGCGGTGTGTGCGGGCAGCGTGGGGTCCCACCAGAGGCCCTGCGGCTAAATGCCAGAACAGAACAACGGAATTCAACACAATACTGTATTTCTTCACAACGTAGATATGGCACAGATGTAGGAAACCACAGGTGGCACGTGACCCTAACACTATGCACACTATGTCCGAGGCCCTGCGGCTAAACGCCAGAACAGAACAGAACTCAACACAATACTGCACCTTCAACACACAACAGTTTTCTGGCATTTACAGTACTGTATTTCTTCACAACGTACATATGGCACAGATGTGGGAAACCACAGGTGGCACGTGACCCTAACACTATGCACACTATGTCCAGGCAAGTAAGAGAAAGGAGATGATGAAAAGTTGACCAATCGCTCTCTTGCTTCCCTAGACATCTTGATCAACGAAAGGAGTTGGTTTTCATGTGATTAAGGGGACCGCATAGGTTCCGGAACGTGATGATCATTATAAAGTTAATTAACTCGGAGGTTAAAAAAGTGTTTTAAATTGTAATTAGCTCTTAATGGAAATAATTCGCAAAGGTAATGACTCGTTTGAAGTCATGATTAGGGATTTGTATTATATTTATTAACGAGTTATCTTGTATACAGGCATGTTCATCGTCCTCGCAAAATCGTCGCACCTCAAATTTATAATAGAAAAATAGATAAGTTTTATTACCTCATATAAAAGTCGCATAATAATTTTGTTAATTTTCAGTTTGCATACGGCATTTGCTTCAAAAATTGCGCGCTTCTAAAAAATAGCGTGCTTAACTTGATTTCGAACTACCACTACTTTTTCTTTTTTAACATTTTTAGTTTAAATTGCGTGAATATATGCGTAAAGAATCGTAAAGCTACCAAACATTTTTTTACGATTATGAAGTGGCGTGCTTCAGTCATGTGACTGGCAAGCAGGTGGGGCATAATTGTTATGGATTGCATCACCAAAATTTAAAGAAAACCGGTATCTCTAATTCTAAGACCTTTGATGAAACCGAAGACTATGTCATTAAGAGCGACGGAGACAGTCACAAAGAGGCCGAAATCAGCATTTCAAGTGACGTAAATTACTGAATTATAAATATGATTTTCTCTCTTTTATTCAATTCAAGTGACTAATTTCATTTTTTATTTTTGTTTCAATTCCATCCATAGTTTAAATGAAGTTTTCTGATTCCACTACTAAATATTCCTTGCCGATGGCTAACGTTGACAACATTGGTCATTACGCAAATTTTCATGCTGTATGTATATTATGCAAATTCTGATTAAAAATTCGAGATAAATCCGAGCTTAATTTTCAGTTACTGTCAGTAACATATATCATTATTGCCCTCCTAGAAATATATCATCATCGTTATATCTCCCCTCCCCAGATCTCTAGTTTCATCTGTTTCACATTTCTGCGTAAAACGTTTCTCTCAAACGAATGTGCAATTCATGTTCATTTGTATTTCGGGCCTGGTCACACATTAATAATTTCAGAGAAAGAACCCTAACATTGCTTTTAGAAGCAAGTATGATAAAGTAGCTCAACTTCATTTACGCCTTAAGGTACGAACAAGCAAATAAGCAGGCTGACCAACGCCTGTTATCAGTACTGGGAGTCCCCATTTACTAAAAAGCGTATTAAAGAGAGCGGGAACTGAATGCAATGTACGCGCATGCGTATCTTCAGTTCCGATTCTTCAGATAGGGAATTAATTGATCCTCATGGATTTTTTTTTTTTTTTTTTCTTCTTTTTGTCTAATGGTATTTACAGGGTATAAATTTCAGTAGTAAAAAAATTGTAAATATAATCATTTACTTAATAAAATAAAATGACAAAGGGGATTTTTTAAATATAATTAGAATGCATGGAGAAACTTTTAATCATATTTTAGATAAGATTGTAACATTAATTAACAAAAACATGAAGTAACTGACATAAGCAGCCAATATCACAAGAGAAAAGACTTTACTTTTAATTTATATAAAAAAAAAATATTAACAATTTTTTTTTTCTTGCTAACATTTTTCTCTGCAATATAATATTCCTATTTGAGTGTTTGAACTGAATTGAGAATTGAATTTATTATTATTATTATTATTATTGCTCTTATATTATTTCTCCCTGATTGGCGATTCCACCTCTTAACGGGTATTTTTACCAAGTACACAGGGTGGTTGTTATGTCTGGTGTTACTGTTGGTCGAGGAACTCTCTGACTATCCTACAGGTGTTCAGGATTGCGACTTTCTGGAGTTCCTTTGTAGGTGTTCTCTGGGAGACATATTGCTGCTAGGCTGCTACGTAGGGTCTTTGGCACCATACCGATGGTCAATACGATGATCGGGATGGTCGTTACTTTTTGCATATGCCACATCTCCTTGACCTCATGTCTCAGGTTCGTGTACTTCCTAATATTTTCCTCATGGGTTTTCTGGACATTGCTAGTGTTGGGCACCACCATGTCAATCAGGTAGGTAGCCTTTTCCAACTTGTCCACAAGGGTTATGTCTGGTCTGTTGTGCGGGATGGTCTCATCCGTTATTATGGCGCGGTTCCAGTACAGCTTGTGAGTTGGGGTCTCTAGTACTGCCTGAGGTTCGTACTTCGTAGTATGGTACACTTCCTTTGATCACTTGGTATTTCCTCGCTAGATTCTGATGTATTATGCTGGCTACCCTGGTCGTGTCTACGAGTGTACGCAGTCTGGGTCACCTTGCACCCCGCGGTGATGTGTTGGATCGTTTCTGAGGCCAGGTGGCATCGTCGACATGTGTCATCCGACATTCCGGGTTCCTTTGAAATGTATTTTCTATAGTTTCTGGTGTTGATTATCTTGAATGGCGAGCATGAATTTTTGTCTCGAGGAAGAGCGTCCCGCTTGTGAGCCATGCATTGGAAGCAATGTTATCGATGTGATCTTGATGAAGGTCATTGTAGTGTCTGCCATGGAGTGTCTTCTTTGCCCATCTTTCTAGCTTTGTTTCATGTGCCGTCTGGGTGGGAGGGGGCTCCTCGCTTAGGTTGAGTGGTGCTATGTTGTACTCGAACTAATCCTTCAGGTTAACTATCGCTAATTAACACACAATAAAATCGCATAATAATAATAAAATAAAAAAATCTGAGTTACTCTGAGAGAGAGAGAGAAGTCGAAGGGAATCACCAAGAAAGAGAAAAATGATGATATCCAGCTCAGGACCCTGGGTGTGTCAAGCCCATACTCACCAGATGTGAGCCTTTTGGTCCAGTATTGCACGTCTTATGCAAATATTGAAACTAAAGAATCAGTATCCATGGTTAAAATTAGCAACTGGAAGCCAGTAAGCTTAAACTAAAATAATTCCAGCAGATAGGGAAAGATTAAAAAACTCTGCAACGGCAAGTTCCGATGCGACTTTATTGTGTATATTCCCATTAGCTTATATGCCATTTTAGCCGCTTTGTCGGCTCTAGTTACCGAAAAGTGGGCAACCTGCTTTCTACGAGTTCCTGTTCTGAGGGTACGACTTTCTTCGATGTAAGTTGTACCCATATTTTTTTCTTAAAAGCATTCGTTTTAATTGTTACTTTAGAACTTATTGGATATAATATACGCCTTTGCACTCGCATGGTTTCATAGTTTTTCTTATACAGAGAAAGCTCGGTGTGTGTGTCGAGTTATCATCCTTGATAATGAGGTTCTACAAGGTTCATTTGGGCCCCTGCGTTTCGATTAAACGATTTGCCTCTTGTTATCTTAAAATCTCAGGAGGATACGTGATTATTAGGCTGTTCCCAATTCACCTAGGATTTTCCCTTAATCTACTCCTTAGAAAATGCCATGGTTTGTGTTGAGTTCCTTGTCTCTGGATATTCAAATTGTGATGAGATTTCTTGCAGAAATTTTCATAAAATTAAATTTATTAATTTTAAGTATCCACAAAAACGCACTATTCTTCAAGGATCTCGGTATCCTTTAATGCATACACTTACTTGGGCTCAATAAAACATCTAAACCAGAATTCTTAAGCTGGGACAAATAACTTGACACTTTCCGTTATACAGTTCCTCTTCTATTTTATTTTGTGAAATTTTTGGCCAAGCTGGCCGTTATGGATATATTGCAGTTGTATATATTATCTCTGCAAAGAAGAATATATCTTTATTTATATTTGGACACAGGTATCTTAACAGGACACAATTTTTCGTTCCATAAAGACAAGTTTATACGCATCTAATCTGCAGTAAAAATGGTTCTTCAAGTCACCCTTACAACAAGCTGGAACTCCGGATCTGGCGAGGACAATACGATCCACGTCAATTACTGCATTAAAAGACGAATAGTGTTAAATTTAGCCGGTTGCTGTCGAAAACTGGTCTTCCTTAAAGGAAGACTCTTATGATTCAGGATAAATTGCCCACACGCAATTAGTTTCTTTAATAAAAGCCATTTTATCAAATTACCGGCATCCAAGTACTTTTTAGAGGACAGTATATATATTCAGCTGATTATAATCCTAACAGCTGCACCTCACTGCACTGATCCATATTTATATTTCAACCAAATATAAATGTCAGAAAATCTATAATTAACAACTTAGCTCCTTTCCATAGGTGAGGTAATTCTTTCGATAATCGAAAGCATTTCGTGACCCCGTTTGGTTGTCCACCATTCAATATGAATACCGAATAATGTGTAACACACGCTTTTCGGTTT
Source organism: Mastigoproctus giganteus (assembly GCF_048544385.1). Taxonomy (NCBI): domain Eukaryota; kingdom Metazoa; phylum Arthropoda; class Arachnida; order Uropygi; family Thelyphonidae; genus Mastigoproctus; species Mastigoproctus giganteus. The sequence goes on from NC_143579.1 coordinate 92,338,315, forward strand.
TTTTTTTTTTTTTTATCTGTATGTCAATCGTATACAAATGAAAATAAAAGTTAAGATCGTAGTAAAATAAAATGAATGGAAAAAATGCTGTATTACTACTGTATAAATTAAAACACAAATAAGAATAAACTGATTATGATTAAAAAGTAGAGTATCAACTAAACAAGTCCCCTGCCAATGAACCATACTCACTCGTTGGATAGTCCTTTATATTTAGTCTTCCTCATCCTCCAAGATTCTTAAAACGCCCGAACAGTAGTGGCTAATTACCAAGCAAAATGTAAACGTTGTACATGTATTTGCGTTTCTTCGTATCATGATATGTGCAGATGTAGCTAGTATTACCATGAGAAACTGATGTTTGCAAGTTAGTGATAATGAATTACTACCTGCCTACAAGCGTATTTTTAAATTTATAAAACAATATAAGTTAATTTGAGTGCCTGAGAAAGGACGCACTTATGACATATGATGCACTTTTTTGTCGATTTTATTGCCTGCTGTCGACCTCAATCTCCCCCCCCCCCCAGAAACACGTTAAACTGAACTGAAATGGCCCGAAGAATTACGTCAGCATTACTTAAGAAAATAATAATTTATTTCAAGTGTTCGATAGACAAAGAAACAGCAGTAATGATATACATAAAGTGTAATAAATAACGCTTCAAACTTGCTTGACAAGATTTTTTTTTTATTAAAATTAATGTTATTCAGCCCACGACTTGCTAGAGAAATTGTCTTTCAACTTTTTCCTCCCTAAAAAAAAAAAGCTCTAGGTAAGAAAATGTACAAATCAGTATAGTTTAGATCAGAGGTTCCCAAAGTTTCTCGGTTCACGGCGCCCTTAGTGTCCCAGTAATTTTTTCACGGCACCCCTAGGCCAAAAAAAATACTTAACACAGTGGTTTTTGACCATTTAATAATCTTCTGATTCTGTGTGTGTGTGGAATATTAAAAAAAAATATGTTATATGATAGTTATTATAATAATTTAATTATAAACAAAATTAAAATTCATAATGCAAATTATATATACTTATATCACCACAAAATTAAAGAGATACGGTACAATGGATACCGTATACCTTTTTATAATGAAATAAATATATAAATTTCAAAAAAAAAATAATAATTAAAAATAATAGGTTTAAGTAACTTAATCTAAAATTGCATGGCACCCCTGGAATGTTGTTGCGGCACCCCGGTTGAAAACCACTGGTTTAGATAAAGATATACAATTAAAGTAAAAAGAATAGTTCATCTTAGAAGAGTCAGTAAAATAAAAGAAAGAAAGACAGAAGAAGAAACCGCGATTCGATTCAAACTTAAACACCTATGACGAGCAATGTTTCCAGAAATTAATCTGTTTAAAAAAAGTAATTATTCTTTGACGACTTAGTGAAATTAAGCGAAAATCACTACATGAGTCATTATAAGATATCGGAGAGTATATTAATTACCCCTGGAGAGCCAATGCATTATAATGGACTTTTGAATTTTTTTTTTTTTTTTTTTTTTCAATTGATTTTATGCAACAGAGGGGAATGTGCCGTCCGGATAAGATGCATAATCCAAAAGTGGGACAGCATAGCTTTTAAAAGCTAACTAATACAATAACGTGGTACTGCCAATACTATTAAGCGCCTATATGCAAAATAAAAATAAAAAAAAACACATGGAAAAGTCACATTCATTTTGTCGGACTTGAGAGCTGACGCATTGATGTGGAAGCATCCACGTTAACCAATTATCTAGATGTAAACACTGACCCGACAGTTTAGTGTCTACTAATTCTAAAATTAGTAATAACGATTAGAATAAAAATATTTTCTAGGAGCAGGATATAGAATCTCGCAGATAGAAGAGTAACTGCTACATATGTCGGTACGGCCTGAAGGTTACGATACTGTGAATGGAAGGTTGTCCAGGACCTTCTTGCCTGTATTTTTTGTCCGACAGAAACTTATCTGAAATCACAGTCGAGCGCCTGAAAAGTTGGTAATATTTCGGAAGAAACCTGTCGGTTAGCACAAGCTTATTATTACTGCCGACTGATAATGATGGTGTCGCTCTGAGATTGGCCCTATATGAGCACAGTTTGCAGATGTCCGGGATGTCGATCATTGCAGAGGACATCATGACCGTGAAGGTGAGGCGGCGTCCACGAGCAGAGCTGGCAGTCTCATAATTCCAAAGGACTGCGTCATTTGAGTTAGTCTCTGTTTGGGAGGGATGTGCAGCTTACTGGTGATCCACCGCAGCAACTACTGCTTGTTAGCATAGATCTTAATTGTGGTCATGACTGCGGAGGCCCAAATTTCGGCTCCATATAAGATGGTAGAGTATATAGCTATGTAAATAATTGAAGTTTCTAACGATTACTCAATCGTTCATATGCAGCAGTTGTTGTTTGCTTGTCGAAGTTGGCGAAACCTTTCCAAATAAGTGACAAGTGGCAAAATCACTTATTGTCAAGGCGGACATCTAAATACGGTGATAAATTAAAAGATGACCAAAACTAGCCATTAGCTAGGGGTTGGCGACCTTTTACTTTGTGAGTGCCACTTTTGTTCATTACAACTATAACAATCTTCATGCGTGATACTTGGATAGCTTTAATCAAAATTATTGAAAATTTAGAAAGTATCATACACTGGTGTGCAAAACTTAAGAACCAACACTATTTCTAAAGGTTACAACCACAAAATCATTACTTAAGGTACTCTTTACTGATGAGAGTAGATTCAGTCTCAGCAGCGATTCTGGAAGTCAGCTAATCTGGCGAGAGGTTGGCTCACGGTAATCTCGTCTGGGAAGACGTTATCTCGGATGAACGTACACAACTCCAGATACTGAAAGGCGATACCGTAACCGGTGCACGCTACTGTACTGAGGTAATCCTTCCCCATATGCGTCTGTTCCGAGGTGCCGTTGGCCCGGAGTTCATGTTTATGGTTGATAACGCCACACCCCATCGCACTGCAGCTGTGATATGCTTTTGGAAAGTGAGAACGTTGTTCGTATGGATTGGCCTGCCCGTTCCATCGATCTAAATCCCATCGAACACATATGGGACGCTCTTTGGAGACGCCAAGCGGCACGTCCACACCCACCAGAAAATGTTCAACAGCTGAAGATGGCGCTGACAGAGGAATGGACGATGTTACCGCAAGAACTTATCAACAACATTGTTCTAAGTATGGACAGTCGGTGCAAAGCCTGCATCGACATTAGGGGTGGCGATATCTCCTACTGAGGACCACCTCTTCCCTTTGTTCCATCTTTGGCTTGTTTGTTTGTTTGTAATTTGGTTTTTAGGAACATTAGCAACTAAGGCCATATTGCTCCCGGGATATGCGGTGATCATTCCCTGACCTTTCTGCATCCTCCGTATTTGGTGGTCACGGGCTCGAACCCCGGTCTAATCAAGAAGCATGTGCTACGCACTGCCACTCCTGCCCACCTGGCTACGGAGGCGTCCCATCTTTGGCAGTGATGCATCTGTATCATGGCAGCCAGTGCTATGTTGCCATTTTTGAATAAAGTCTCTCTGTACCGCTTTGTTTCCGTTGTTGTGTCGGTGTTGTTTCCTTCATCATTTCTGTACCTCACGAGGTTTCTTTGGTATGCTTTTCCCATATCCAGGCCACTCCTGTGAGAAGCCACAGGTTTTCACCTGTGGCTTCTCATAGGAGTGGCCTGGATATGGGAAATTTCTGGTCCTTAAATTTTGTACACCAGTGTACCACTGGCGTGCTGCAGAAAATCTTCCGGTGTACCCACCTGGTGACGCGTGAATATGGTTGCTAGTGCCTGCATTAGACATTGATCAAAGTAAAGAGTTTGAAAAATAGTCCTTTATTATTCCTATATAAAACTTATTTCTTATCAGGTAATAAAAACTTTCATGATGTTCCATAAGCGTTTCAACAGAATATTTCGATATTATAATAGTTACGTAAAAGAGTTTTTAGGGCTGATTTTTCTAGTCCTTTTTTGATTAGAAATACAATCGTAGAGTAGTTCAGCTTTTCCGATTTAGAAACGTAATGCGAAAGTTTTCTTTAAATGTCTCTAAATCGGCAACTATATTCACAAGCCACATGACTATGGGATACAATTTAAAATGGAACATAATTGACCATCCAAAATCGTTTTTTTTTTTAATATATTCTTTTTTTTACTCAATAATTAGCCGTCACATTCTATAAAACTGTTCTTTAGGGTCTAATTGTCAGTCACGTTGTGTAGGGCAGATGATTTTCTTCTGATAATCGCCTTAATAAACATGAAAACCAGTTCAAAATCAAGGACAGTAACTAAAGTCTCTTCTATTCAAGTTTATGAACAGGTTTTGAAAGCATTTTGATGGCCGAGATTCAGGTAACGTGACATCAGGAAGTAAACAGACCGGGGGGAAAAAATAAATAAAAATTCCTTCCTGATTACTTAGTGACAAGTACATGACGAAGACCAACGCACAATAATAAAGAAGTGGACGTTTTGTTTTGTCGGTTGTATATGTAAATACATCCAATTAAACCGTCTTGAACATTCAAAGTGCCACAGTCGTCTAGTTAAAAATTTTAAACCTTAAATTTAAAAGTTAAGTTGAACAGAAAATGACGATAATATTCATTTTATTAGTAAAAGATACAAGTACTGGAAGATCCGTTACTGAACCCGAGGAATACATTCACCGATAGAAAATTGTTTCTGGAACAGCGTTCCGCGGAACCCTTATGGGTCTAAGGCAGCGTTGAGCATCCCGCGAGCAAATTACACTAACTAAAAATATTAAAACGTCATAGAATTTAAAAATTACTAAATAAGAAAGTTAGTTACACTACTATTGTTTTTACAATTATGTGTACAACTTCCTTTCTGTTTCTTACTTCTTTGTTGTGTGAAATAAACTGTAAAAGACGATTTCGATATAAAGCAGCGACAGCAGCTCGCGACCCCTTCCTCTTCCCCAGTCATTGGAACACAATTTTATTTTTATTTTTCGAAAATTTAAATTTGAAATAGCGTATTAGTTAGTTATTAAATGAAAGAATTTTCACAGTTAAAAGCGTAAGGAAAAGATAAATTTTCCTTTGTTTGAGCCCGCAATACCCCATTATGAGAAACATTTTTGCGGTCCCTCCAGCAAAAAAAATTTGCTCATCACTGGGAGAATTTATCTAAAAAAAAAAATGATGTAATAGTAGACAAAATAAACTTATTTTTGTCTTATAGACATAGACAATTTTGAAACTTCCACATACTTCTTACGTGAAAGTGCCAAAGTGTAAAATATTGGCTACGAATCTATCCCATCAGTCAGCCCCAGTGCTGGATTTAGGTAGTCTGGGGTTCGTGTCCATACTTTTTTATAGGCCCCTTTTCTAATTAAATTCTTAATTGAAATGAACACGCACACACTGAAGTAAATTAACTAATTGTGCTTAACTAATTAGTCTAATGAAATTTAAAGGTTACATCAACACACATTTCCCCAGTAGGCAGCACACGCGTTTGAGTTAGCTTATTGTTTGAACCCGTGTGGCTAATGAATACGGTAATGATTCTATTGTAAAAATTGTAAGCGCTTCTGACTTTAATGTAGTCGTGTCAGAATATGGACAGTTTTTTTTTTTTTTTTTTAATTCAAGGAAAAAAGAGAAACATAAAATGTCTGTGAGGTATACGCGGGTCAATTTTTTTTTTTAAGCTTTCCACGATTTTTAGTATTATTAAAATGGTGTATAATTAAAAAATTGCCATAAACAGTTTTATGTTATTTATTGTAATATTTTACATACACGTACATGACGTAGCCGAGTGGTCAGGGGTTCAAGCCCGTGACTACTAATACGATATTTTTTTGTATTGACGATTTATTGTAAACTCGACTGACTTGGTTGTCGTGCCGGAGTATAAACAGAAAAATTTATTTATATAATTAATTTTATTAATAAGAAAAACGAAATAAAAATTCAAGATAAAATTACAAAGGTACAATTGTAGTGACAAAAATTGCAATATTTTATTTTTATAATATTTAATGAGAGAGAGATTTGATACTGTTTATTGAAGTGAAATTTCTTTAGGCGCGCCTCAGGCAGTTTTCACATGGGAGTAACTTGCATTCGTGGATTGACAAAAAATTGCCACGAAAACGCGACACGAAATGATTCATCGCTCCACCATTGTACCACTCCGTACCAGGCACGAGCGATGCATGATGCAGTCAGTTCCCCTACAGCACGCATGCGTGTCCCGTTTACGTTTTAAATCGCTATATCTGTTTCTAGCAGTCCGATTTTAAAAAATTTAAAAACCAAAACATTTCTTTCGTCATTCTCTACTGTATTTCGTAAAAAAATTTCGACGGGAAAAAAAAATTATAATTCAACATGCCGAAGACTAATAGTGGCGTTGTAAGGCGTATAGGATACGTATATGTGCAATGCGACCACCGAAACCACCTCCATTGAGTACAAAGGAGAGATCTGTAAAATTTTTGTAAAACAATTGTAAAAATATTAAACCACTATAACACTGAAATTATAAACGTTTCAAAAGATTCTAAAGAAGTTTCACTTAACTTCCGCTATGCGTGCTCGGCACACACACATTTTTTTTTATTTTTATTATTTTTTTTATCAGTGAATCAATATTTGTCGTAGCAATGGGCAGGGTATTTTCTAAATTACATCAGAAATGCCATTAATTCTAAAATATATATAATAAACGGCGGGCTATTTATTATATATACAGTACAGTATTTTGAAAACGACCCGTGCACGATCGCGGACCGAAGTTGGCCCGCGGGCCGTAGGTTTCCCACCCTTGACTTAAATTATAGATTACACATGCTAGAATCTCATTTAAATTTCTTTGGTTTTTCTCTGTTTTATGTTTTGAAAAAGGAGACCAGAAAGATTCCGAAAACTTTGGCTGTTGTGTGCTTGAATTAATTTACTTTGAGGAATTTGTCTCAGAATTAGTCTTTAAATTTCATGAGAATATTAAACATGATATACGCTTGAGTATTGTGTCGATTTGCATATTAAGAATTTAATTTGTTTCTAACGTTATGCATCCTTTCCTAATAGTTTTCCTGTGCACAGAGTATTTTAATATGAATGGAATTTGAAAGAATGGAGTTAGAAATAAATAGATTTTAAAGACAACTGAGGAAAGGAGCAATGATTATTGTAAATGAAATGCAATTAAAAGGGCCTCCCCTGAGACCTTGGGTCGTGAAGCAACTGTGCCACCGCACTCGGTGAATTCGGCCTTGGACTACCCACTACTACTATAACTCGATTGAAACCACCTTGGTTATTTCTTGGCAAGCTATCTTTTCAGTGTTTCCTTACTATAGCTCTCGACCGGCCGTGTCTAATTTTCGTTATTATAAAATCAAATATACAGGGCTTTAAGAGTTCCCGAGTTTTTTTTTTTTTTTTTTTCCTACAAGTATCAACAAAATCGAAAATATGAACATTAATTGCAAAAAATGAATGTTAAACATTCATAAATACCGCATTCCAAACCACGTGCGTAGCTATACAATACAGTGTACGCCGCTTTACGATATTAATCAGTTCCAGAAACTCCATCGTATCGTCAAAATATCGTAATGTGAACCCAATAACACATTGTTTTTTGGTAATTCGCTTCAGGTTCTCGGAAGTCGAAATTTTAGCTGTATAATAAGCTATTTATCTCTTTAAAATGTCATTTTTAAGGTCACGAGCGTGACCTTAAGGCTATATAAAAGGTCGTGAGCGTGGTTTGTAAATTGTATTAGTTACCAATTCAAATCATTAAAATGCACTATATGTTTTGTTCAAAGAATTAATATCACAAACGCCTTTGTGATATTTTTCTAAAGCACATTTCTGGAGGTCACGACCATAAAACAATTTGCACTTTTCTGTTTATTGGGCTTTTTTGTCACAGCAAGCAATTATAAACGGGTAGTAAACTCGATCGTCTTGCATTTGCGAAAATACCGATAGCTGGAATTGTGTGGTTTTTTACGTTATTACGGTGAAATGTGGAACTTTACTGAAATCTTCAATTGTATAAAAAAAAAAATAAATAAATAAAAATTTTCAGAATCTTGTCTTCATTCCTTTTTTTTTTTTTAAGCTTCGTAAACTTGTTACTCCGTGCGAATCGTGTTAGTTGCAATTTGTGTGTGCCGTTAAAAAATGCTTATGCATGCAATCGTGAATTTTATAATTAAAAGATATGATTATCTTGGAAACAACCGCCTCTTGAAATTTCTGAAGAAGACGAATCCTTGTGCAACAAACCAACGAGTGCCGAGCCAATAATGAGTGATCTACGAGTGTGCATTTAGTCGATGATGAAGAATAAACATTCTTTAACATTTGTAAGTCGTAAATAATTTCTCCATTATTATAATTTGCTTATTTTACAGACTACGTTTTCATTTCTTTGGATAAATCAATCATTGTTTAATAAACTAATTAGCTAACTAATTTCATTGTTGCAAACGTAACCCCTATTTTTAACCTTATGTCTATGGGAAATAAATTCCCGCTTTACGAGCGCGCGCTAGGAACAATTCTTCAGTACAAGCGATCGTATATTGCCATTAGTGAAACTACAAATTATGTATGCCCCTTCCCTCTAGATTCGAGAGGATTACAAATATTTTGTAAATTTCAGACTTAAACGACTTTAGACAGAAAAAGATATTAGATCCTTACAATCATCGCCGAGGAGGCTCTAATCAGAACTGATATGTTTTGAAATAACCTAAAATTAAAAACCTTACTTTTCTGGAAGGGATACCTCGAAGTATGATGTAGCTCGTATAATTCTGTTGTTCGGTAAAACTTTATTTTTTTTTTGAATGGCTGATGAAAAATAAGGAATTTTTCCAACCGTGTCTTAAATAAACTATATCTTTTCCAGTCCTTTTTATAACCCTAAACTGCAAATTTATAAGTATTGTGCATTATTAAATATTACGAGCATGGTGGTGAGACCCGTCATTCCTATCAGAAACGCTTTCAAGACCAAGAATTTCTGATAGGAAATTCTTGGTCTTGAAACTCTGTCTGTTTAAGATGGAATAATTTCTCACTTAGACAGTATATGGAAACTTTCGAAAGGAGTTTTTAAAGCAGCATAATCTGTCTGAACATTTAAGTAATGTTTAGAATTGCACAGGCTACATTGGACGTAGTTACAAACATTTTAGTCCTACATATTTTGCATAGAGACATGCAGGTAAGTTTTTTTTTTTTTTTTATATGAAAACCCCAAACACGAAAGGTATCAAAACCTATAGTACTTAGTACCGTGCATGGGTTGAAGGAGAAGTATGGGGGAAGGGGGATGCCGGAAACTTTGCTCTAGAGACTAAACATGGGTTTCACCACTTCAAGCCTCCAATAAGCAAAGTGGTGGTATTTCACCGGTTGATGAAAGTCATCTACCACCTGCAAAGTAGGAGATCGATCAGGGAGTCACCTGAAATCCAGAGGATTTATTGTATTTAATTTTTGTAACTTCTCTTGAAGTGACAACTATGATGGGAAAAAAGTCTGTGAATGACCTGTTTGGAGAAAGTTTCAGTAGTATATCATCGACCCTACGCTTTGTTGAGGAGCTGAATATGTTTCCTCAGTGTAAGACAGAAATAAAAAAAATTTCATTTCATGTCAATAGGTTGAGGATATTAGCACTCACTATACTTTGTCTGAAATGTATGAATAATAACAATCGTTCAAATATTTGGGGAAGAAAAAAAAAACAAAAAAACTTTGTTCTTGGAGCATTGCCAGGCCACAATTTCCAATGTATAAGATTAAGTCGCCTAATGAAGCAGTCACATTTGGTTTCCTATTCAAGTTGCCTAAAGAGATCAAGAAATCAACAGTCATTGATAGTTCTCAAAACCAGACCTCTCCACTAGTGACAAGTACCTAAACTAGTAAACTCTCATGGAGGACTGGGGTCGTGTCATTGAACAGAGCAGTGGGTGTACTTCCGTGCAGTAACTCTGTGCTGAAAGTCAAAGGTTGATGGTCGGCTTACGTGATATTGCATTCGGTTGTAAGAATGAACAGCTGCCGAGCTTCACGTGTAACGGGAACATAGTAACCGTTTATATAATCCAGTAATCACGATTGACTGTTATATGCAAAGCACAAAAGCACGCACTTAAAAGAGTTTATTTCGTGCTGGCACGCACGCTGATCTGATGGTTCTGTTCCTATATTCCACTACGATCTAATTCACATAGCCCGATGTTATGCGCTAGCGATCCACATACTTTTGAGATTATTTAATCTCCCCCTCCCCACCCCTTCATTTCTGTACTCAGTTATCTTGCGGTCATTCCGTGACATCAGAAGTTGACGGTACAATCAAATGATTTAGTAATGGGGGAAAAAAAAAAAAACCATCACAAAAAAAAAAAAAAAAATGTCGATTCATCTCAGAACTCTTAATGAAATGGGCGGGTTTCCTCTCTAGTATAGTGATATCCATCCTTTGTATCGTTTCGAGGCGAAGTGCTCTAATGTTTTATTTGGTCAAAGTTGGTTTTATTTTTCAAAACAAGGTGGCGCTCTTCTTCCTGCCCCCATCGTCCTGTTTGAAGCATTTTCTTAGCTGACAACGTGGTTGAATAAGGGGTAACGATGACGTATTGTTTTTTTTATCGTACCGTGATCAGTTGCTGATTTTACTGTCTGTTTATAAAGTCCTCCGTATAAACTCTGCATACCGTCTACCGCTCGCTGGAGAGATCTGGGTTCGATTCCCGTCGACAATTTGAGGAATTTCTAAAGCCTTCTTATTCGAGGCTGTAGTTCACGATCTCTGGCTGAGTAAGTAGATGCCCACGTGAATTATTCTGGGTTTTTAAACCGCACAACACGCACTTCTACAGACAGAGAAAACAAAAAAAACAAAAAAAAACTTACGGATATGAACAACAATATCACCCCACTCCAGTACTGTTATTAAAGGTTTATTTTATTTTTTTGTCTGTTTATAAAGAGAAACTGTTTCATTTGCTCATTTAGTGGAAATGTAAGATGCAATAATATCCGGTGACGGGATGGGGCGAGTAAGTATTTTCGACCTTGTTTAATCGAAGCCACAATTAGAATTAATAAAGACCGAATGGTTCCCAATAATTGTGTAGTGGAAATGTGCTAGAGAGATACGTCATTAAATCTATAAGAGAAAATATGAGAGCAATGACAGTAAGTAAACTCACTATTTCAGTATTTTTGTAGATTTATTCCCAGTAGAGCGAATAATGCTGATATAACCTTATATATTTATTTATAATTATGAATTGTAACTTCCATGTCAAAAGTTAGAATTTTAATGGCTTTTGAATTACGTAAGTGATCGCTAACCCTATAATAACCAGCTTTGAATTACGTAAGTGATCGCTAACCCTATAATAACCAGCTTAATGTAATCCTTGAATGGCATGTTGCTCATGTATAATATCTACGATCTTCAAGTTAATAAAATAAGCATTTCTGTGAGTTAGAACAGATTTGTGTTTTATTTTCGAAGAAACATGTACATAAAGAATACGTTTTTGTGAGGATCACCGCGAAACGTATTTTTTGTTTGCATGTATTTGTTTGGAAATAATATACAAATTTCTTCCAATGCGGGTAAGAGCTGCTATTTTCTTAACTTCAGGACTGTAGCTGAGCAATGAAGCGCCAGGGTACAGAAGTACTGTATATTCGTTTGAGTGACCGTGGTTCAAGCTCACTAAATACGGTGACGTTCTCGTTTCTTTCTCTCTCTCTTGTGAATTCCTCTGACGATGCGTGGTCGTCCCGGAGTATAAACCAAAAATGTATTTATTTTAAAAAGATCGTTATTATGAGGTCGTTAAGATTTCCACCAATTTTTAAACGAATGTGTAGTACTGTACGTTATAAATACATACCGTAAATTATTCAGTAGCTTCAAAGCAGATAAGCCTTTGAAACCTCGAAGCTCTCAAAAATTGAAATTAAAAATATTTTAATTTTCTCAATTTTTCAAAATGCACCAAAGTCGTCATTTAGTTGGAAAATAGCATTTGGTTGTTTCACATCGATAGCTTAGATCATAATGTACAACTGTTGCAACTAGGGGAAACAGAAAAATTGCCTACTCGAATATGATACGAAACTTTACAAAATAGTTTTTCAGTGCAATTCTCCTTCCCGTGTCTTTTAACTCTCTTTCTCTCCGTTTTTCATTCAGTGTTGAAATTTTGAATGAAAAACTGGCAAACAAATCTGTGGGACACGTACTTACAATTTAGAGACAGCGCATTAACGTGAGTAGCCTTAGCAGATTCCCTTATGAAGCCTACACGGCGTACGAAATACATATCAGTTTTTATAGTACAATAACATGTGATTTTTTTCCTTTTTATGTTTTCTTTTCTTATATGCCACTCCGGTTAATTCACCGCTGTTCCTACATAAAGTTTTTAATTGTTACGATATATAAATATTTTTCTTCATTCTTCTGAGAATGTTATGTGGTTTTTGTAATTTTGACATATCTGGGAAATAGCAGCAATATTTTATTAGTCATTCCCGAGTTACGTAAAAATCGACTTACGTAAGAAGTCTTGGAACGTATCTCGAGGAAGGACTGTAATGTTATTGGGTTATATTACCAGTACAAACAGTTTGTTTATGACAAGGTTTCTACACTGAGGCAAACTTAGTGTGCCTCAATGTGCTTGTCACAAGAATACGCCTGGCTGCACAAACTTAAGATTCTCTTAAGTTTGTGCAGACAGGCGTATTCTTCTTCTGTGGCCTTCTTCCACAACCAGGGCCGTGTTATCATGGCCCTGGTTAGACATGGAAGAAGAATACGCGTGTTAACGTGGAAGCGCCAGTTTTCGTGGGCTCTAAAATAGATTCTTTCTAGCGCTTTCAAGTAGTGGGAAGCGGAATTTTCTTGTTTGCATCCAGTTGCTTAAATCTTGACACGACCCTGCATATACTCCTGTTCCGTTTTGTAAAATATCAGGTGTTATTGCATTGATAAATGGGGCAGAGAGAACTGGTCCAGAACAGCGTAATAAAATAGCGAATTCTCTCATATAAAAGCAGTAAGTAAACTGCAAAATTAAGTGATTAAATTTCTACACATGCGATTCATTTTTTAAATGACATTTAGATTGTATATATATAGTGAATGTTAATCTGATTCTTCTGAATGAAGTACAAGAATGCGGAAATTGTGCAAGTCGTGAGAATAGACAGGTGGACTATTTGAACGAGAACAATGCTAGAAGGCAAGTCTGTTTAGGCTAAATGACCTGCAAAAAAATAAATGCTGCAGAAGAGTCAAGCGCTTGATGCTTCTCAGTATGCCTCAGAGAAAAGGTTGAGTGACGGGATGATACTAGAGGTCTGAAGTGGATTTTCGTGACATTGAATTTAAATAAGTTACCGGGTTACAATGGATGCAACAGATATTACAGGAGCCTCTAAAGATACCTAAAAGAACGAGGTGGTATATTTATGTATATTTATTTTGCATTACAAAGACTGAAAGCTGGATAAACTGGAGGCGGCCTGATAGCTGTTCGGAGGAATTGTCAATTCAAACTAAATTAAGGTAAAAAAAAACTGATTCCACATTCATTTGAATGTGTTGTTAGAGTGCAGTATTCAGTTATATACACATTCTTTAGAGAATGTATTCATTAAAAGTAAGCACGTTTGCATATTTAACTGAAAATATAAAATTAAAACGACTTTAAATTGTTTAAAAATCTAACTACTCTCGCTAGTTTGTATGCAGTATATTATGTACAGATCGTAAGACCATAAACACGCTGTAATGATTAGCCCCAATGGCTCACATCTGGTGAGTATGGGCTTGGCACACCCAGGGTCCTGAGTTGGATATCATCATCCTTCTCTTTATTGGTGATTCCTCTCTATCTCTCTCAGGGTAACTCGGAAATTTTTTTGGCTGGTGCAGCATAAGCCTCGGGCTTCCTTGCACCATATGGCCAATAATAATTACATTCTCTAAAATTAGGTTTATATTGTATATACAAGTGTTATTTACATTTAGTGCGTTTTAATTGTTACAGATGACAAAAGTTGTTAGAGTTTGCTAAAAATGGTGTTCAGGTGTACTATTACAATAACTAAATGAATTTTTGACAACTGTCACTAAGGTGCACTGCCACAAATTTTCTTGGGCAGGAAGGAGGAAAAAAACAGGTCGATTGGGACAACTGACTCTGTCCTCCTCCCCGCCCGCGAAGTTTATTTAAGCTAGGATGACCAAATGGGGAAACTGAGTTTCAAAGCCTAAAATCCGGGTCAATTAAAAAAATAATAATTAAAGGACAGTGAGGACTTCACATGTTTGTTCTATAAATGGAAAAAATATATATATTTATAAAAGTGAAAGAATGGCTTGCTTAATGTGTCGTAAAAATAATTACATTAAGATATTTGAGGAATTAAGCTTTACTGCTATTCACACTATTAAGTCAATATTTGAGGAATAATTAGGAATAAAATAAATCAGGATCCAAAGGTTTTACTGCGCAAACTTTGTTTTGTACATTTTCCATTTTAATGGTTTTTACATCCATTTTTTTTCGTTCATGTGACCATTGAATATTTATCTCTGAAAATATTCTTTCACTATTTCCATAATGTACTGGAATGACAAACAAAAAGATATATAAATTTTTCTATTTCCGAGGTCTGCTCTTGATATGCAATCTTTGAAGGAAACACCGACCGTAACAAGATTTATTAAGCCGGCATCATTCCTCTCTTCTAAAAGGAATTTATTACGAAAAGAAAAACTGACTAAATAATAGCCTTTCGTCAATTTGAAATCCCCTAGTAATATTTTTACACATATTTCGTACTTCATTCCAAAATGGAAAACTTTTGAAAGCATCCATTCCATTAAAGGGCTAAACCTTTCAATAAATTAAATATAATAATAATATATAAATTACAAAATATTTAAGGGTTTAGTTCTTTTTCTAGGCATTTGCAAATTGTTTATGCATATCAAATATTTCACATTTTATAGATTCATTTTGAATATTGCGATCATTTTAAAAATTTTCCAGAACTTTTTTCCTTCACTGCGTAATTTTAGCATTTCGATTGTTGCTCTTAATTCACGACGTTTGTCATGAAAAACAGTTTTTTTTTTATTTGATTCCACTGAAAACGTAACAAACTGCACAACCAATATCAGAACGAATACAGAAAGCCGATCGGTGTTTTTGATCTTTGCAAAAAAATTGATCAAATTCTATATTAATACTAACTTCGCTGTAGGTGCAAAAAATTAGCAACGAAGAAGATAATTTGTAATTGCCTTGTGACCATCACACTTTCCTTGCTTCAATATTCGTTTTGGGTAGCACGTGATCAAATAAATAAAACAGGAGTCAATACAGCAGTTGACCATACTTCCTGCATCTTATTCCTTCGATCACCGCTCGTGTCTGAAGAGGAGAAGCAATGAGTAATGAGCACTTGCGGCTAAATACACACACGAGATTCATACAAGATGCGACATGCTTTTGCCTTTTTTTTTTTTTTTTTTAATTTTACGAAAGAAGAATTTACAAATTGACATCAGGGAAGTTAATATAAAATTTTACGTTTCGGTTAGGAAAAAAAAAAAAAAAAATCGGCCATCAGGCTTGTGAAACAGCTCTCTTACCAAAAGTGCTCTCAAGAAAAACAAGGAAAAAGTATGGTAAGGGACTATTTGATCTAAGAGCGAGTGATACACAGCAAGTCGGTTTAGTGGATATATATATATTTTTTTTTTTTTTTTTTTTTCGTAAAGGGGGAAACATTGGAGAATCTTAAAACATTTTAAATGACCAAGGTTATTTAACTAAGGTTAATAGGTCATTATCATGTCTAATTCAATACGGCTAAAGAACAGAAAGAGCATTTGTAAAATGTAAAAAAAAAAAAAAAAAAATGTTGAGCTGTTTTTCTTTTCGAGTACTCCAAGTGTAAATAAAATGATTTTGTGCGCATATTGGCTTTCACGGTCCAATGATTACTTTGAAAGTGTATCTTCCAACAGTATCGGTAATCTTGAAAACGGATATCCATATATTTTTATCCTAGTTATCTCAAAAAAATGAGCGTAACAAATATCCAGACAATTTTTTATTAATAAGTCAATTTCCATGAAGGAATGCCAGCATCAACGAAAGTTTAGCATAGATCAACGGAAACTGAAATTGAGGAAGCTGCAGAACGTATAACGTGCAGGCGTAACATCTTGTTACCAGGCTTCTGAGGTCTACGTTCGAATCAGCAGGAAGAATTTGGAGGCATCGTCAGTTATTCTGGGTTTTCATCCCATCCCAATACATGCAAATCGGCTTGTGAATACGCCAATACAAACATAATACAATGACACAGCGAGTCTAAAAGGCTGATGCGCCATAAAAACCAATGATGACCTATAGTAAAAGATGTTGGATTAAAGTAACAAGAAGTCAAGTTAGTCTGATATTACTTCTTGCTTATGACTGTGCGGTATAAAATATTGGTAAATAAGAACAAGCCGTGAGAAATGTGAAGTTTATCAGGCATTCTCATGTTCGTTATTTATATTATTATTTTATTTTTTGCTTTCCAGGAACTCCGGTAAGGAACTGAGAAATGCGCTCAATCAACTTATTTGTTCTAAAAATGTATATATAAAATCTTAGCAAATATATGAATTTAATGAAAAAATTGCAACTTTCACGTTTATGGATAAAATTTCTATTTCAATGAAAATTCATACTCTATTTTACGAAGAAAAATAGGAAAAAATAAAGTTTTTTTTCCCCTCATAAATAGACATTTATGGCATATTTCCCTAACATCCAGGCTTTAATTATTACACAAAAAATCTGAAAATAGCAATAGCAAGGCCCGTCTAAATCACGTAGGACAATAATTCAAATGCCAAATATCAAAACAGCACACCTCCCTACATGCACGCCTCCTCCCCTAATGGAATTTTTGCATATATATGGTTTTAATAATTCATAAGAACATACATTTTGTTCTTTATTAAATCAAAAGTAATAATATTAATGCGTAAAATGATTCAGAGATTTAAATGATTCACTTGTGTTCTACAATAATTTTCTACCATTCTATTTTCCTTAAAAAATTATGGCAGTTTGGAACCTTAGTATTAGTTGTGGTAAATGATCAAGAAAGCAAACTTATACAGCATCAGTCAAAAAAACCTCCCACATCACCTGTCCATTCCCTCCAAGTGTTTGTTGAATTTATTCAAACTATCCACTTCCATAAAAACAGATGCAAGTCTGTTCCAACAATCAACCACTCGCTGGCTGAGGGCAAACTTCCGCACATCTGTTCTACAACTATCCTTCCTCAATTTGTATTTATGTCCCTTCATGTGCTTAGTCTGAGCAAAAGGAAGAATCCCAACAATTGAGCAAGCTCAGCATTGTGCTTGCTCAATTCCATTCAAAGCCTTAAAACACCTCATCAGATCACGCACAGGTACCTAATCTCCAGACGCTGCAATTTGGAAATCTGAAGCCTTTCTTGGTAAGATCACCCCTTTGTTCCCCACATCACTTTTGCCCTTCTCTGCATTCGTTCAAGCAGAAAAAAATAATAATAAATAAATAAAATAAAATAGAGCCTATTCAAAAACATGGATCTGCATTTTCACTTGGACAAAGCTTCCAGAGCCGATACTGTAATAGTACACGTTTCTGGTGGTCTTTATGCTAGTTAAGCGAAAAGTTTAAAATTTGTTGGTTGCTCATCCAAAGCGAGAAAAAATGTTGAAAAGTTATTTAGCTTGAAAATTGGTACAGATTTATTATTATTATTTTTAAATGAAACCCAAACACGAGAGGTATTAGAACTTCTTTAGCTTAGTACTTGTGCATGAGTAGAAGGTTAAGAAAATGAAAGAAGATATTTGTTGACATTAGAGTTAAATAACATAAACATAGTATAAAATTACTATTAGTTTGTATTTTTTTTTTAATTGCAAGCCTCGTTTTAATATGTGCAATGTTTTATCCAAACTTGGGTAACCACCAGTTTGTTATGGCAATTGGGTTTCGATTGCACTGATGGTCACTGGGAACATTAGTTATAACCTACACACATATCACTGTAATAAACGCCCCAAGTATTATTATTTAAAAAACAAACAAAACATTTCATAAGTAAAAGCGTATTTTTATAAAATATGAAGTTGCATGATATAAAATAAACCGCAGAAAATTTCTTCCCGCTTTTGTGTTCACGCATTTCACCTTAACATCCGCAGGTCTTACGAGCCACAGATAAGGGAAGAAGAGAGATGAAGCTGGTCGTTGTGGTCGCGCAGTAAAATATTGCACAAAAAAAAAAAAAAAAAAGAGTATTTTCGGGGAAAAAAAAAAAAAGCTGCAGACATCTTTGCTACATTACACTACGTTTATATTGAAAACGTAAGGGGCTTCGATCACTAATATACCAATGTTTGCATTTTCAAAATACATCATCAAACAAACAAAGCGGATATTTGTTTCTTAATGGTTTTTACTTTATGTACTAACAGCGCCAGTTGTTTCTGTAATCTCTTCAATAAAAATTTACAAAGCGTGCGTTAAAAAAAAAAAGTAGCAAACAGCGGTATATAAAAACAAAAATGTAAGCATTAAAATACAAATATACAAATAATTAAAAAACTTACCCGTTGGATGGGGAGAAAAAAGTTTAATTACTAAGACATATAATCCCTTTCAATTACTACAAAATCTGAGAATCAAATATCAGTGGAATATTCACACACTACAGAAGTGTACGTTTAGGCGCACCATACTGTTGAATGAAATCACGTATTCACGTGTTTGTAGCACCGGCTACTTGACTGTACACTAGACGCGGACTCCAGGCTCGCAAATCAAGGAGCAGCAGCATGTAATCCCAGCCCTACTGATAGTTTTGTCTACAGGTGTTCCAAGCTGACACCAAAGTAGATACATCATTGCGCACGCGCCAAAGAGTATTCCATTTGCTCCGATTCTACGTGTGCAATCTTTTTTTAATTGTGGGAAACCTTGAATAAAAATCATTTAAAATTTCAAAACAGTGTCATGAGGATGAAAGTATGTCACTAGAAAGTGAAGATTTAACAGTAAATACGACGATAGATGTTACGAGGCATAAAAAATCCATCTCCTGCTTATATAACACATATTACGTAATATGCGCAATAAAATATTATCCTCTTTGAGTTCTTCTTTCACAACCGGAATGAACGAACTATCGTAAATTTTTGTAAGAAATGATCAAGATAGTAAAAACATGCTTTTTTTTTCCTTTTGCGATACTTCTAATTATTTTTTTTATTTATCCAATTACGTTCACATTTTGAAACATGCTCCACCGAACTAAAGTACAATTCACAAAATGGTATAGATAAACGTATACCAAAAATTGGTCAAGAAAAAAAAAAAAAAATTCATATTATTATTAGCTAGATGGTGCAAGGAAGCCTGAGGCTTATGCTACACCAGCCAAAAAAAAAAAAAAAAAAAAAATCCCCAAGTTACCCAGAGAGAGAGAGAGAGAGAGATTCAAAAGTAGAAGGGAATCACCAAGAAAGAGAAGAATAATGATATCCAGTTCAGGACTCTGGGTGTGCCAAGCCCATACTCACCAGATGTGAGCCCCTGGCGTTTATCCATTGGTGTTTAAAAGTTAAACAATAAAGTTTATTTTATTAGTAAAACTCGTGATGAATTAAAATAAATAAATGAAAATCGTGGTTTACAGAAAAACTATATATCAGTAATCATTTGGACTAACCAAATTAACCTGTATTACTTTTTTCAAACTAACAAACAAATGTACTATATATATATTCACCTTCATTTTGTTCATCCCCCCCCCCCGCAACGCAGTCCTTTTAAGTGCCTATTTTATATTGTACAGTGAAGTGGAACTGGGATTTTGCGATCACCAATGTTACGTACGTTTCTTTATTTGGTCTCAAAGAAAATTCTTGAGAGTTAAATGTTTTTATTTAACATGAGAATGCCACTTGCGTGCATTATTTATCAACAGACAATAGCAAACCGTCATTTTCTATGAAAATTTGCGCTTTATGATGAGCTCTCACATTGCGAGAGCTCGTCATCATCATTCTCAGGATCTTTCAAATTATGACGTTGTCTTCACGAGTTGTCATGAAATGATGGATTCCCTTCCGATGACGTGACAAATATTACCGAATAGTTGTAGGCAAACTATTCAGGTCAGTCATAAACATTGTGTATTATCGTTGTTTTAGGGGGTGAAGTTTTGTCGATGTCCATTCAAGAAGCCACAATTCTGAGTAATTTTTTTTTTACATTACAAAGCGTGTGTAAAATTTCAGTAGTGCCACTTTATATCCAGCAGTCCTCTACTCCACAGTATCCAGCAATCCTCTACTCCACAGTAGTAGAGGATTGCTGGATAGACGGTGGCACTAATGAAATTCCGAACTGTAGAGATATCATTGACATGATGTGGTTACAAAGGAACTGGATGCAAAAAATAATTTTGATATCATATACGTGGATTTCAGGAAACCTTATGATACTGTTGCTAATGGAAGATTACTGTACAAATTGGAGTAGTATGGTATTAAGGGCAAGTTGCTACAATGGATAAAAGGATGGTTGTTGAGTGGGAGAAGACAGAGAGTGCTAATCAATGGATGCTGCTTTTTGTGGATTAATGTTATTAGTGGAGTTCCCCAGGGTTCGGTGTTGAACCCACTGTTGTTTTGTATATTTATCAATGATAATGATGAAGGTATATCAGGCTTAATGTCCAAGTTTGCAGATGATACAAAGATTGGCAGAGTTGTTAATGACAGCAATGCCAGTGTGCTACTGCAACAGGATCTAGAAAAGTTGGGCAGATGGGATAAGAAGTAGCAACTGAAGTTTAACAGTGACCAATGCAAAGTACTGCATATGGATAGAAGTAACCCCGGAGAAATGTACCAACTGCGTGGTATTGCACTTAGTGTGGTAGATAATGAAAATGATCTGGAAGTAATTGTACAGTCAGATATGAAGTTTTCTGAACAGGTCACGGGGTATTGTCAATGATATACATGAATTTTGCTAGTAGGGAAAGGTGATTATCCCTTTTTACAATGTAATGGTCAGGCCACGCCTTGAGTACTGTATATAGGTGTGTGAGCTCTCATTTTAGGAAAGATGTGGAGTTGCTTGAGTGAGTACGGAGAAGGGCAACAAGATTGGTAAGGGAAACAAAAGGGTCCTCTTACCAAGAAAGTTCTGCAAATTGCAGCGTCTGGAGATTAGGTACCTGTGAAGAGATCTGATTGAGGTGTATAAGGCCCTGAATGGGTTGAGCAGGCTCAGTTCTGATGGGATTCTTTCTTGCTCAGATTACGAACCTGAGGGAGCATAAATCCAAATTGAGGAAAGACAGTTGTAGAATAGACGTGCAGAAATTTGCTTTTAGCCAGCGGGTAGTTGATTGCTGGAACAAATTTCCATCTGTCATTGTGGAAGTTGATAGCTTAAATAAATTCATGGAAGAGGTGGACAAACGTTTGGAGCGAATGGATGGATAAAATGGGAAGGTTTTTTTTTTTTTTTTTTTTTTTGCTGATGCTGTATAAGCTTGCTTTCTTGCATCATATGCCACTACTACTACATGGAAAAGTGGTTTTTGAGAGCCAGCAAAGCTTTGAAATCCATTACTGCAGAACATCTAGATGGTCACGAAAGGAAAGCTTGCTGCCAAAAATAATAATGTATTTTTTTATAGTGTTAATTTTAAAGGGGCTCCCCCCAACTGTGCATCAGGCAATGTGATGAATACAAAACTCTGTAAAGACCAGATCTATGTAGGTTAGTGAGTATTTTTGCAGTATTATTGTGTAGGGTTGTGCTGTTCATCTCACCTCTTAGCCTAAGTGCCAGTTTTCACACAAAAACCTCTAGATTATCGTGCAGCACATGAGAAGGTGGGCCAGGCAGTAGGGAGTAAAAAAGCACTGGTGGGGCAAGCTCCGTAGTAAGGTGCCCACCTAGTTGAAAGGGGAACCAAAAGAGGACCCCCCAGAGTAGAATGTCCATCCTACCCCGGGGGTAGGAGTTGATGGGTGGCAGTGGGGTACCCACCAGGCAAAGGGTTGGGAGAGTGAGAGAACAATCAGTCCAGGTGGTAGGAACGAAATAGGGTAAGTTTCAGTGTCCCACACCTCGCCAGCTAACTAGCAACAGCATGGTCTGTGCTTGGATAGGCAGGGAGCCACTATCTATGGCCATCTGAGGGAGGCAATTTTAACCAGTCATAATTCTTATTCACTCTCTGCTCTTATTTTGGTTTTATAATTTTTTTCTTACGTTTTATGCTATTATTGTGCTTTTTTTCTTACACTTTCTATTAGGCAGCCTCTCCCCCCCCTCACATCCATCTTTTTTCTTACACTGGGGGTGGGGGAATGCAGTGGTGCATCATTTCTCCATCAGTGATGACCTTCTGTGGTGTTTGAATATGCTCCTTTGTGAGAAACTGTTGTCCTCAAGTTTGGTGACCAGACAGTAACCATAGATATTTCACACTCACAGACACTCTCTCATTTATTCTGCTAGAATTTGTCTCATTTACTCAGTTCTTTCTTACTGCACTGCTTGCCCCAGGCACTTCAACTTACTAAACTTTTCAGTAAGTTGAAGTGCCTTCAACTTTTCGGCTAAAGTGCAGCCCCCGGCTATAGATCTTGCAAACCAGGCAGTTCCAGTGCGTGTGTTGTTGTTAGTATATAGTTAATATTGTGTTAGTATTTCAAATACTAATATTGTTAACTAAGTATTCTTGCTTTTTTTTTTTTTTTTTTTGTTAGTTGTTGGCACATCGGCTTCTGTTGCCATAATGCACCTCCCAAAGTTTTTTTTGCATTTTACTCTGATTCAAGCCCAAGGCGGGATTGGAACCCGCAACCTTTTGGTTGCCAGGCAGGCACTTTACCCACCTGGCTGGCCTGAACGGCAAGTATTCTTGCAGCCAATTTCATTCATTCCTTCACTCACTTCCATTTTTACACAAAGTTAGACAGAGTGACCCAGCATTCACTCTCTGCTGGGTCACTCTGTCTAACCAAAACTAACATTTATTCCCTTTTACCACAATTCCTATTTCACTCTATCATTCAGTGCCCAGCTCATTCACTCAGTCTTTCACACTCTTTCCTTTCATTCATTCTTCTTTCAGTCTACCTTGCATCCGTTTCTACTAGCTTACAAATATTATTCAGCTAAGCTGCTTCCCTGGCTGCCTGTTTATCTCCCTCCCCTATATGTTTATTTGTTTGGAATTTACCTACACAGACCTTATTATAATAATAAGGTCTGTGTGGGTAAATTTACTTGGAATGGCTTTACCCCAGTGAGGATTCAACGATTAGCTCGAACCAGTTTCAGAACAAACAACTTGTGCCAATGTCACACTGCTCCAGTTTGTTCAGCAGTCTTCCATGTGCTACAGTATCAAAAGCCTTTCTAAGATCCAAATATATGATATCAAAGTTATTCCCTGCATCCAGTTCCTTTGTGACCACATCATAGAATCCAATCAAATTGGTCAGGCAAGACTTTCCCTTAACAAAACCATGCTGTGTCCGAGCTATAACTGAAGTCTTGTCTTATCTGGATTTACGTAGAGGCCATACAAGGACAAGTAGTTTCGAAGGTCAGCCTGCTTACTATTAATCTGAAGTTTCCAGATGGGAAGAATTCCACTCGATGCTGGTGAGCATCTTGAGATCATCAGTGTATGATATAATATCATGCTACCCGTGGGTAACTGGGACAACACCGATAATAAGAGACTGGAGTGAATTCCGCCTTGTGGGATCCCTGTCTCATTGGTCGTTCTGGTTACTGTCTGGTCACCAAACTTCAGGACAACAGTTTCTCATGAAGGAGCATATTCAAACACCACAGAAGGTCACCATTGATGGAGAAGTGATGCACAAGCAGATCCATTAGCAAAAGAATATTAACAGCATCAAAAACAGCTGAATGTCAATGTATGTTGTCGTCATTTCAACTCTCTTCGAGAATGGCAGTTGTAATTGACATATTGTAAACTCCTTTGATCTTGTGGTCGTGCCAGGGTAGAAACAAGAATATGGTTTGCTATAGATCTTTCTTTCATGATATAGTTGAAATTATGGGCTATTCAAATTATGGAACGTGCGATCTTTTAACTTTTTGTCCCTCCATACTGCTTCGTAACAAAAGATGCACCCACCGCCAAACTTAAACGAAACTATTTCTGAGCCATTATCGGTACTATTTTTACACAAAATATTCATGCAAAACTCAAACTTCTGAGCATGCTCAAAAGTAGTAATACCTCAGTTAATAACTAATTACCCTTCCTAAGGATGAGATGGTGACTAATCCAGGAGGTGATGGGGATATGGGTTCTTAGGCAATCCAGATGTGTTTTATGGTTTCTGAATGGTAGGGTGATTGGAAGTGGTCGCAGACTAATCAGTTTATTTATTATCATATATTTTATAATTATAAAAAAATATAAATATATTTAATTTATTTATTTTTTGTTAATCTTCAGTTTATGGTGCTTACCCATGTATCTGGAAGACAAGGAGTATTCATGACTCAACAAGGAGTGATGAGTGAGTAGATGTACTACCGGAAATAATTAACGGTTTTTATCTCTTATTTGCTTTACAATGCATTTAATTCCATATAATTTCCAGTTTTTTTTTTTTAAATGTAAGAATGTGTGTTAGTTTGTACGACTTCAGAAGGGATTCAAGCAAAAAAAAAAAAAAAAAAACAATCATAATCGTATAACCTTTATTTTTTTACTATGGTATACTAAAAATTAACCCAATTAATAAGCAAAAAAAGGAGTAAACACTGAATCATACACATATGTATAATTATTTTATTATTATAATATTTATTTTTTTTTGGCTTGAATCCCTTCCGAAAAATTGCACAAATACTAAAGATTAAACCTGATTAATAAACAAAAAGGAATAAACACACTGCCAGCTGAAGTGGTTTGCAGAACGACATTCACTAACAAAAAAAATCATGGTGATTAGCAGCCAGTCCTTTGTGAAGAAATGGGTGAAGCTACACATGCACATCACTCCATGTTGCACAGATCCCTGGGTAAGCACCATAAACTGAATTTAACCTTTTATTGTGACCGGTTGTGTGCAAATATTTTTTAATACTTTTGCACATTTTTAAAATTGTTTTTCTTTTTAAAACTTTGATAATTTATTTTCTGTTCAACTTTATTTTCCCTATGAAATAATTAAATGTGAAATAGTTAAAACATTAGCATGCTAACATTTTAACCTGCTACAAATTTAAAAGCTTCTACTTCTAACTTTGCACAATGCACTGGATGTTTTTGTTAACACAGAGTGGCATATGAAACCACAATCTTTATTTTATAACCTAATGCTGAAGGCAATGAATTTTGGACATCCATACTCTTCTAAATTAATACGGGGTATGCTTAAACTCTCCAACAGCTCTGTTAATTAGCAAGGCTTGGACAAATTAGCAAGTGATCGATTTATAATTTTTAAGTGGTAAATCTATTATCCAATGTGAAATTTAGAGGAAATACTGTGAATTTAAACAATTGTATGCAATTAGCATGTAATATCAGAACAGATATTACATACTAATTGCATTAACATGTAAATTTCTGATTTCATCACCTTGTAAATCATTCATAAGTGCTAAAAGCTGTATTTTCATTGCTTGAACCGAAAAGTAGCTTCAGATGGAAGCAAAAAAACCGCATGAAGTTTTATGTCCTATCAATTTCTTTAGTAACCGGTGGGATTATCCATATTTTGTCCTTGTACTTGCTGTTAATGTTGTCCTAAGTGGTAATGAGACAGGCAGATTTCACCACAGTCTGTTCTAATTTCTTTCATTGTTTAAGTTTATGGTGAAATGGATATCCAGATGAAACTAGACAAGTGAATATCAATCACATGTTGATTACAGAAAACAAAATTCTAAAATTAACAAAGGATTCACTCAAAAGATAGCATAGTGGGTCGACAATCAACAGATTTCTCGACATACATTGTGTTGATAATAATCATGTTGGTGTTATTGTGCTTGAAAGATTTTGAAGTTATCAGATAAATCTGGCTGCAGCAATACATGTGCAAACTTATGTTCTTTAATTTAACATTTTTGCTTAAAAAAATGTGATTTTTAAACAGACAGACAGACTAATTTAACAGCCTGGTAGGGTTAATACCTAAGGATTAAAAATACGACTATACTTGAACTAACAGCAGCTTTGTGAAGTACTTATGAAAAGAATAAGAAAAATGGACTATTATAAATTCATTTGCAGAACAATGAGTTGAACATTACTGTATCAGTATTTCTCCTTTATTGCAATAAGAAAAAAATCATGCTGCAAGTTTCAAATCTATTGCAATGCAGCCATATGTACTGTAATTTTGATATAGAGTTATCATATACTTTTTGTGGTTGTCAGTTCCTTTGTTCGAAAGATGACATCCTGTTGCCTCTGTGTGTTATTACCAGGTAACATCTATGAAGGGTGGCATTTCGTGTCTTTATGTGTATCACAACCTGTCTGCCTTCCGGTTAGGTTACACAAAATGGTAATTTATAATTTTAAAGAGATTTAAATAGAAAATATATTATGCTGTATGAAAAAGCATTCCTTTGTAATTAATTGAAGATTTCACTGAAATGCAAGTTGATATAAGTTTAAGAAATTGCAATAAACAGTTTTACACACGTTACTCTGCAGCTGTTTTGTGATTGGTTGTCAGCTGGCATAAAGGTGCAAGTGCAGTACTACAGGCGCCTCCGTAGCCAGGTGGGCAGAAGCAGCAGTGCGTAGCACACGCTTCTTGATTAGACCGGGGTTCGAGCCCGTGCCCACCAAGTACAGGGGATGTGAAAGGTCAGGGAATGACCACCGCATATCCCCGGAGCAATATGGCCTTAGTTGCTAATGCTCCTAAAAACCAAATAACAAACAAACAAACAGCAGTACTACAATTTGCCCTTCAGTCATGGAGTCATCCATATGTTGTTATAATTTCTTTGTGTGGCACAGAGCCTGAATCTGATAAATGTATGCTAGTTGTTAAAAATAAACATTGGACCCGATTATAGAAAAAAAAATCCAGAATTAGAATTATACTCTTAGTAATGATCACTTATACCTCGTGAATTTAAGATAGTTTATTCGGTTAATAACCAAATTCCTATACTTAATTAAGGTGATGTTTCGGAGACCTTGCCAGTACCCATCATCAGACCATATATTGCCTGTTGTCAGCATCCTGCTTGCTGAGTGTCTCGATCCCTACTGTAATTTAGTTATTAACTGAATATACTATCTTAATATCATGTGGTATAGGAGTGATCATTACTAAGAGTGTAATTCTATGGAAAAATAATCTCCTTCCCCAACTATATTAAATCCAAAATTAACAAAGTATTTGTTTGAAAGACTGCGCATAATGAACAATCAATCAGTGAACACTTGGGAAACTATGTGCAGTAATGGATTTCTCTAACGATTGTGTCATTTTTTTCAGTGCTAAGAAAACAAGACATAAGTACACTGATACAAACCTTCACCAAATATGACTAACATGCTCCTGGGTGTTTATCAACACGGCAGGGAGCTTGAAGTAAGCAATCAGATTCCTAGTTGTATGTCATGCTCACAAAATGTCAGTGCACACCTGTAACTCCTAAACAGAGCAATAAACATGGAGACGAACACCCACTTGGAAAGAAAGAGATGCAGAGCTGAAAACCAATTAAGGTAAGCTGTTTTTGACTTCTCAGGTTAACATTTGAGATGTCCAAGAAGTTTCACATTTAAAGCCAATAAAATGATTGGGAGAAAACATTGCTTGTTTCCAATTAAATATTAAAAATATATAAATGTTAAAGAAACTGAACAATTGGAAATATTGGGATGTGATTTTTCCCTTAAAAGCAAGGGTTATTTTATAGAGATAACAACCTGCACACAATTTATTTAGTTAAACAGAATACCCAGATATTTCAAAGATTTAATAGAACACAAAGATACCTAGATTAAACACAAAAGTATTTCATAGTAAAAACCATGTGGCTGACTTTCTCAACAGTTTAATTATTTGAGAGGGAAATA
The DNA here is from genome assembly GCF_048544385.1 of Mastigoproctus giganteus. NCBI lineage: Eukaryota > Metazoa > Arthropoda > Arachnida > Uropygi > Thelyphonidae > Mastigoproctus > Mastigoproctus giganteus. Next base: position 92,366,606 of record NC_143579.1, read on the forward strand.
AATTATCAAAAGCTTAAATACAAAGACAAAAAACTCATAAAAATATTCAAAGATATTAAAAAATATTTGCATCACTCCATCAGTTCAGAAACTAAAACACATCTGGATTACCTAGGAACCCCCCCCCATAAAACACGCTATTTCAGTAAGTCAACATCATACTTCAGATGATAATTGGTAATCAGTATCTCACCCTCAGGAGAAGGATAATTATTTATTATTTATTATTCAGGGGAGACCAAAAATGAGGTGGAAGGGCATGATAAAGACCTTTCTCATTAAGAGAGGAAGAAATCAATGAAGAAGAGCTCATGGACAGGACATGGTGATGAGGCTTCTTACCGGTGGAACAGTGGATCGATGATGATGGCTACTCTCATAGATGATAGCAAATGTGCAACTCAAATTACGTGTTTGCAACTTACATTTGTGCAGAGCTGATTAAGCTATGCAACACCGGGAAAGTTACCAGTGGGCTCCAAGCAGCAAGTCCTATTAAATATACAAAGTGTGGCTGGCAATAAAAAGAACACAAAGTGAAGGAGCTCAAAAATGGTTTTATTTTCATATTACCACCTGAATGCACTTATTACATTGTTCTTAAAGTCTAAATGGAGTCAGTGAAGGCGTCCAAAGAGATGATGTATATATTATCCAACATCCTGAACTTTTCTCTCTGAGAGAAGTTTTCACCTCGGGAAAGAGGAAGAAGTCTGTGGTGCTAGTTCAGGAGAGTAGGGTGGATGGTTGATCTGTACAATGTCATGTTTCATCAGGCAGCAAGAACCAGCTGCCTTTCTCTCAAAATTGCAGCTCCACCCAGGAAATGTTTCAGAGTCTTTGAAGCAAATGACTTCCCTTCATGTATAAATTCGTTGTGAATCATACCCTGTTTGTTGAAAAAAATTATCAGTATTGTCTTGATCCTGGACTTCTGTAAATGTTTTTGGACACTGGTGATGATTTTGAAGTCAGCTGCATGCTCTGACGCTTCGTTCCTGTGTATTAACTAACACCCAACACTCATCTCCAGTGACAATACAGTCGAGGTGACAAAACTGGGACTGCCTTGTCAAGTTTGGATGAAATCTTCACATGATGACACTCTTCACTGCTCATCCATGAGGCTGTCCAGCAAAAATTTACCTTTTGCCTAAATCTTCATGCCAGATCATCTCCTTATTTATATACAACTCATTAACCATCATTCTGATGGTTAAATGATGATCCCATGCCACAATTTCACTGAACTTTTACAGCTGTCCCTATTTCATTGTCAGCACCTGCTTTTGAGTCAAAAAAACATCCTCATGCCCGTCTTTGAGTTGCTTATACCATTCAAACTCACTGGTAAGATTTAAGTTTCATCATATTACCATTAACATTAGTAGAGGCATATGATGCAAGAAAGCAAGCTTATGCAGCATCAGCCAAAAAAAAAAAAAACCTGCTCCCATTTCACCCCTCCATTCATTCCAAATACCTGTCCAGCTCAGCCTTGAATTTATTTAGGCTATCAACTTCAACAACAAAGGATGGAAGTCTGTTCCACCAACCAACTACCCACTGGCTAAAGGCAAACTCCCGCACATCTGTCTTTCCTCAATTTGAATTTATGCCCTCTCAGGTGATTATTCTGAGCAAGAGGAAGAATCCCATCAGTCTCCAGACACTGTAATTTGCAAAATACACGTATAAGCCTTTCTTCGTAAGAGAAACCCTTTGTTCCATTCATTAATCTTGCTGCCCTTCTCTGTACTCATTCCAACAGCTCTACATTCTTCTTAAAATGAGGCCTTCAGACCTGTATACAGTACTCAGGTGTGGCCTGACCATTGCCTTATACAAGGGGATAATCACTTCCTTATCCCTGCTAGAAAAATTCCTGTATATCATCGACAAGACACTATGAGCTACTCTTGCAGACTGTCTTCACTGCTCGGAAAACTTCATATCTGCCTGCACAATTACCCCCAGGTCCTTTTCATCCTCTACCCCTATCAGTGTAGTACCACAGAGTTGATACATCACTCTGGGGTTACTGTTTCCCATATGTAGTACTTTACATTTGTCAATGTTAAACTTCATTGGCCACCTCTCAGCCCATCTGCTCAACTTTTCTAGATCCTGTTGCAGCAGCGTACTGTCATTATTGTCCTTAACAACCCTGCCAACCTTCTTATTGTCTGCAAACTTGGACATTAAGCTTGATACACCACCATCAATATCATTTATAAATACAGAAAACAACAATGGACCCAACACTGAACCCTGAAGGACTCCACTAATAACATTAGTCCACGATGAGCAGTGTCCATTGATTACCACTCTCTTGTCTTCTTCCACTCAACCATCCCTTTATTCATAGCAGCAGTTTGCCTCCAATGCCACACTGCTCCAATTTGTTCACCAGTCTTCCATGTTCTACAATATCAAAAGCCTTTCTAAGATCCAAATATATGATATCAAAGTTATTCCCTGCATCCAGTTCCTTTGTGACCACATCATAGAATCCAATCAAATTGGTCAGGCAAGACTTTCCCTTAACAAAACCATGCTGTGTCCGAGCTATAACTGAAGTCTTGTCTAGATGATCCTGCAGTGCTTCTTTAACCAGTGCCTCCAATAATTTTCCTGGAATGGCAGTTAAACTAACAGGTCTATAATTACTTGTGTCACCCTTTAATCCTCATTTGTGAATTGGGGTCACATATGCACATTTCCAGTCCATGGGTACCTACCCTGAGTCCAAGGAAGCTCTCATAATTATGGCTAAGGGTTTGCTTACTTCCTTTGCTGCCTCCTTTAATATAACTGGATAGATTCCATCCACCCCGGGTGCTTTTTTTTAATACTCATTTAATACTCATTTAGTTTGTTAGCCACCTGAGCAGGATCATCAACAGTTGAACCATCAATATCCAGTGGACCAATCTGATTCATCCCTTTCCTTCTAGAGTTTACATGGGTAAAGAACTCTTTGTTTTTCTTTGAGTCCTTTGCCTGCCTAGTCTCTTTTGTGACTTGGTTACAGACCAGCTTATATCTATCATAATCTTCCATGTCACCCATTAATTTATATGTATCCCATGCATTTTTCTTCTGTGCCATATGTCTAATTAGTTCATCTGACATCCATTTAGGCCTAAACCTTGAACAATATTTCTTAGTTGGTATGTAAAGCCTAGTAGTTTGCAAGGTTAATTCTTTGAATGCTTCCCATTTTGAATTTGCTGTTGGTAACATCATCAGTATAGAATTTAAATACTGTCTCAGACCACTGTAGTCACCTTTACGAAAGCAAAAATCCTTCCCTTTACCCCTGATGATAGTTACCTCTTTGAGTAAATCCATCACTTCAGCACACTGTGATCACTGCCACCCAGTGGTTCCTTTATCTGCAGATTCTTAATGCATGAAGAATCACTACTGATAATCAGATCAAGAGTATTACTTCCTCTAGTTGCCTCTCAAACATGCTGATGTAGAAAACAATTATCCATTAAATCCACAAAAGCCTTGCTAGTGTGTGAGTGACCAACCCACAAATTCCAGTCAATATCTGGGAAATATGTCACACCAAACTGACTCGACTCTGCACTGTCCAGCGATGTCGACTGGCTTCACTTGGATTTTATATGTTTCTTAACTAATAGCATAACCCCTCCTCCCTTCATATCCTGTGTATCCTTCCTGTACACATTGTACTCCTGAAATTCCAATTCTGCATTCCTTATATCTGTGTGACACCACGTCTCTGATATTCCAACAATATCTGCCTTTGATGTTTTGAGCAATACCTCAAATTTATTTACAAAACTCCTAGCATTGGTGTACATGCAAATATACATGCACCTGTTCCTATTCTTAGCTACCCTAACACAACGCATGTGTTTACTTGCCGCAATGACTTCCAGCAGTCTCTTAAATACCTTGCATCTTGTTTTCCTGGCTGTTGCCCATTCCAATAGAAGCAGTGCAAGAATCACTTTCACCTCTGCCAGTGGTTACTGTTAATCTGTTAGTCCTTGAACTAATCATAAGCAGCTTTTAGTGTTTCGTACATTTCTGTTGCAGATTTTCCCAGTTTGAAGCAAAATTTGTTTGTTGTTCCGTTGCAAAATCTTGACATGAATGTTAATGCTACCGATGAAACTAGTTGTCACTTTCAACCTGTCAGACTACTGGACAACCTCTGTACCACCATCTGTTGGAGGAAGTTTGAACTACAACATACCACTTCCATTTATTTTCAAATTTTTTGAACTTGACTGCAACACCACCAGCCTCAGAACTTTATTGTCACACCTTATATAATTATATATTCAGATTTTATTAGGATTATCAGCATAAAACTTTTGAACATCATTTTTTTTTTTTTTTTTAATTTGATATATATAAAAAAAAAAGGGCTGGTGAATTTTGTTCATATGTTTGTTCACATGATTTATAAAAGTGCATTCATAAGCATAATTTATATGCTATGGGGGCTAAAAAAGCCCACAGTTCTTTCAAACCTTATAAAGAACTCTATAAGGAAATTAAAGATAATCACTAATAATTTGGTACAATTCTTCAATTCGATTTCCATCTCCACCACATCAAGCTCCATTCTACCACCTCTTCATCTAGCTGATTCCTTCCATTAATAACAACTATGATCTCCCAGATCTTCAAGGCTCATATGTTCTTTTTTTTTCTTTTTTTTTTTGATTAATCCCAATTTGTAAATGCCTCTTTGGTTACCCTCTCTGGTATATTTGCTATTTGACTAATTGCACCTTTTTTTTTACCCCGCAGAAGTCTGCTGAGCCTCTTGCATCAACCAGTTTCTGACCACAGGATTGTCGTTGGCTGGCTGCTATTTAGTTATTGGAATAATCTACATACACTCATGCATGAAAACCCAGGCAGGGTTGCAGTTTCCAAGATACTCATACCAGTATGCCTGGCACTGGCTATCCTGCCTCTTTCAAAGTTTCTTAAATATTTTTCTTGTGCTCATTCTCACAGTGTTTTACACATATAGCATCCCTACATATCTGCCTGCCTGCTTTATATCACGTGGTGCTGTTACCAGAGAAGTTTTGTTTTGTAAAGTGGGCAGGTAAATCTAATAAAAATAGGCCAGTCATTGTATAAGGAACAGTAAATATAAAACACTTTTTCCATTGTGTAATGAATTCAAACTTTTCTTTTTGGTCCAAGGATACCTTACTTTCAGCAGTCTGATATGAAGTTCTCTGAGCAGTGCAGACAGCCTGCCAGGAGAGCTCATGGAGTTTTTTCAATGATATACAGGAATTCTGCTAGCAGATTTAAGGAGATAATTATTCCATTGTATAAGGCAATGGTCAGGCCACATCGTGAGTACTGCATACATGAGGTCTGGAGGCCTCATTTTAGGAAGGATGTAGAGCTGTTGGAACAGGTACAGTGAAGGGCAATGAGATTAGTGAGGGAAACAGAAGGGTGCTCTTACCAAGAAAGGCTTCCATTCTGCAAATTGCAGCATTTGAAGACTAGGCACCTGCGAGGTGATCTGATTGAGGTGTTTACTGCCTTGAATGGATTGAGCAAACCGAATGCTAATAGGATTCTTTGTTTGCCGAGACTATGTCCCCTCATATGCATAATTGCAGAATTGATGTGTGGAAGTTTGTTTTTTGCTAGCACGTGGTTGATTGCTGGAACAAACTTCCATTTGTTTTTGTGGAAGTGGATATCGTAAATAAATTCAAGGAAGAACTAGATAAACTATTGGAGGGAATGGGTAAGTGAAATGGGAAGGGGTTTTTTTTTTTTGGCTAATGCTGCATAAGCTTGCTTTCTTGCATCATTTGCTGCTAACAATACTAAAATATGATGTGCATGTTATAACTACACTTGACAAACTTGATGTACCAACAGTGGCAGATGTAATGGGTGGCAAATGTTGACAGGACCCTGAAGATACTTGCGCTTACTGATTTAGGAGTTAAAATACTATTTCATATTTTTTTTTCTCTCAGGTAACAACAACAAAAAAAAAAAAAAAAAGCTGTTAGCAGTAATGTTCAGGAGAGTTACGTGTTCAACCTTGTCTGCCTTCCCCTTCTCTCTTTAAGTAATGGAAAGATAGTTGTAGTGAGTATGTGTACACATTATCTGCATATCTTTTTGCATGTTGTTTCTTCTCTGTTTTGCTTAGCATTGTAGTGTTAAAATGTTTATACAGAAGCAAAGGAATCATGTGAATCACCCTGACAATTTCTGCTGTGTGTATTTGGATGCGCCTCCGTAGCCAGGTGGGAAGGAGCAGCAGTGCATAGCACACGCTTCTTGATTAAACCGGGGTTCGAGCCCGTCACCACCAAATACGGAGAATGTGGAAAGGTCAGGGAATGACCACCGCATATCCCGCAGCAATATGGCCTTAGTTGCTAATGCTCCTAAAAACCAAATAACAAATAACAACAGTATGTGGATGGTTTATGACAAAAACTCAGAGAGGACTGTGGCATTACTAAACAGGCATATTTTTTCTACTTTGGTTTAAATGTTGATAATCAGGACAAAACTTTGACCCCACACACACACACTATTATCTCCAGGCACAAATTTAAGGCTATGCCTAACTAGGAAAATTAAAAGTATGCCTGTGGTGTGGCAAGAACTGTGCAACCACATTGATGATTGCTATTTCTGCATGACAACAATATCAGGGATGTCTAAAAAAAGCAAGTGCAGCAAGAAATATCCTAACATGTCATCTGCAGTAAGGCCTATTCCTCCTATTGCATTCAGGGAAGTAATCATAGAAGTTGCTAAGCTTTTCATACCAACTAAGAAATAATCTTCAAGGCTTAGACTTAAATGGATGTAGTAGTAGTAGTGGCATGTGATGCAAGAAAGCAAATGTATGAGCTTATGCAGCATCAGCCAAAAAAAAAAAAAAAAAAAAAATCACACCATTCCCTCCAAATGCCTGTCCAGTTCCTCCTTAAATTTATTCAACCTATCAACTTCCACAACGACAGATGGAAGTTTGCTCCAGCAATTAACCACCCGCTGGCTAAAGGCAAATTTCCGCACTTCTATTCTACATCTGTCTTTTCTTAATTTGAATTTATGCCCCCTTAGGTTCGTAATCTGAACAAGTGGAAGGATCCCATCAGAATTCAGCTTGCTCAACCCATTCAAGGCCTTATACACCTCAATCAGATCACCGCGCAGGTGCCTAGTCTCCAGCCTCTGCAATTTGCAGAACTTAAGCCTCTCTTGGTAAGAGGATCCCTTCATTCCCCTCACCAATCTTGTTGCCCTTCTCTGTACACGCTCAAGTAAATCTACATCCTTCCTAAAATGAGGCCTCCAGACCTGTATGCAGTACTCAAGGCGTGTCTTGACCATTGCCTTATACAGAGGGATAATCACCTCCTTTTCCCTGCTAGCAAAATTCCTATATATTATTGACAAAACCCCATGACCTGCCCTGGCAGCCTGTCTACATTGCTCAGAGAACTTCATATCTGACTGCACAATTACTCCCAGGACTTTTTCATTTTCTACCACCTTAAGTGTAGTGCCACACAGTTGGTAGATTTCTCTGGGGTTACTTCTACCCATATGCAGTACTTGGCATTTGTCAAGGTTACACTTCAGTTGCCACTTCTTAGCCCATCTGTCCAAATTATCTAGATCCTGTTGCAGTAGCACACTGCCATTACTGTCATTAACAACCCTGCCAACCTTTGTATCATCTGCAAACTTCGACATTAAGCCTGATATACCTTCATCAATAGCATTGATAAATATACAAAACAACAGTGGACCTAACACCAAACCCTGTGGGACTCCACTAATAACATTAGTCCAAGAAGAGCAGCACCCATTGATTACTACCCTCTGTCTTCTCCCACTTAACCATCCTTTTATCCATTGTAGCAACTTACCCTTAATACCATTCTGCTCCAATTTGTACAATAGTCTTCCATGCGCAACAGTGTCAAAAGCTTTCCTGAAATCCAAATATATGATATCAAAATTATTTTTTGCATCCAGTTCCTTTGTAACCACATCATAATATCCTATCAAATGTGTCAGACAGGACTTTCCCTTAACAAACTCATGCTGTGTCTGAATTATTGCTGCAATCTTGTCTAGATGCAATGCATCTTTAACCAGCGACTCCATTATTTTACCCGGAACAGAAGTTAAACTAACTGGTCTGTAATTACACGTGTCACCCTTCGATCCCCCTTTGTGAATTGGGGATACATTTGCACATCTCCAGTCCGTGGGAACCTCCCCTGAGTCCAAGGATGGTCTCATAATTATGGCTAAGGGTTTGCTTAGTTGCTTTGCCGCCGCCTCTAATATAACTGGATAGATCCCATCCACCCCAGGTGCTTTTCTTACGTTTAACTTCAACAATTTCTCTTCCACTTTGCTCTCAGTTATTACAAGATCATTAAGCACCCTGCTACAATTTGATAACCTTCTGCCATTTTCAATAACTTAATAACTCCTCATGTGTGAATGTAGATGCAAAATACTCATTCAGTTTGTTTGCTATCTGAGCAGGATCATCAACAGTCGAACCATCGATGTCAAGTGGACCAATCAGATTCATCCCCTTCCTTTTAGAGTTTATGTAAGTAAAGAAATCCTTGCTGTTTTTCTTAGCATCTTTTGCCAAGGATTTCTCGTAATCTGCCTTCGCCTGCTGAACCTCCTTTGTGACCTGATTACAGATTAACTTATATCTGCCATAGGCTTCTGAGTCGCTTGATAATTTATATGCATCCCATGCATTTTTCTTCTCTGTTACAAGTCTCATTAGTTCATTTGACAACCATTTAGGCCTAAACCTTGAACAATATTTCTTAATAGGAATGAACCTTTTAGTAGCCTCCACGATTAATTCCTTGAATGCTTCCCACTTAGAATTTACTGTTGGTAACATCGTCAGTTGATCCCACTGTACAGAATTTAAAAACTGTCGGAGACCACTGTACTCGCCTTTACGGAAGCAAAAACCCTTTCCTTTACCCCTGATGGTAATTAAATCTTTAAGTAAATCCCACGTCAGTACACTGTGATCACTGCCACCTAGTGGTTCTTTTATCTGCAAATTCCTAATACATGAATGATCACTGCTGATAACCAGATCAAGAGTATTACTTTCTCTGGTTGCCTCTCAAACATGCTGCTGCAGAAAACAATCATCCAATAAATCCACAAATGTCTGACTAGTGTGTGAGTGCCCAACCCACAAGTTCCAGTCAATATCTGGGAAGTTAAAATCCCCCATTATAAGACATTCCAATTTACTAGCCCACTCTATTTCTCTGTACAACTGTTCATTGTACTCATTCGAGTCATTAGGCCTATAACACACTCCTACTCTAATTTTTGCTTTCGCAGTGCTTATGTCACACCAAACTGACTCAACAGTGCACTGTTCATCTATATCAACTGGATGCACTTCTTTTGATTTTATGTTTTTCTTTATTAACAGCATAACATCTCCTCCCTTCCTATCCTGTCTATCCTTTCTGTACACATTGTACTCGCCAAATTCCAGTTCGGCATTCCTTATATCTGTGTGACACCACGTCTCTGATATCCCAACAGTATCCGCCTTTGATGTCTTGACCAACACTTCAAATTCATCAAATTTATTTACTATACTTCTAGCATTGGTATACATGCAAGTATACATGCACCTATTGCTATTCCTATTCCCAGCCACTCTAACACATCCCATATACCCACCTGTTTCACGATGATTGACATCCGTCCCTGAAACCCCCAACACCCCTCGCTCCAGGTCGCTACTTATTCTAATAGAAGTTGTGCAAGAATCACCTTCACCTCTGCCTATGGCTACTGTTAAACTATTAGTCCTTGTATCCCCCCAAGCTATCAGTTTTCCGACCCACCTAACACTGCCTCGATAGCATCAGCAAATATTCTTGCACCCTTTCTATTTAAGTGTATCCCATCCCTGTAGAAGCAATCTCTCCTGTTAACAAGTACAGTCCAGGCTGAAAAAAATTCTACCCCTTGAGCCTTGCACAATCTTTCCAGGGCCGAATTGATCGACAAGGCTCTCATCATATACTCCCTCCTATCGTGTCTGGGCAGAATTGCAGACACTTTCAAATTCAACCCTAATTCTCGGCTTTTGTTCAACAGTGACCTGCTTGTTAAGTAATTCTGCCGGTCTCCTACTCTTAATATCATTAGTGCCCTTAAAAGATGATATCTGCTCTACAACGTCATCAACCTTTGCCCCTGGCAGACATACCCTGGTCCTGTTCCATCTATCCTTTCTACAAAGGATGTCAGATGAACTGATGATACTTCTGGCAGAGAAGAAAAATGCATGGAATGCATATAAATTATGAGGTGATACAGAAGGCTATGGCAGATATAAACTAGTCTGTAATCAAGTCACGAAGGAGGGTAGGCAAGCTAAGGCAGATTAACAAGAAGTCTCTGACAAAGAATGCAAAGAAAAGTAGCAAAGACTTCTTTACTTATATTAACAGAAGGTTATCCTGCTCAGGTTGCTGACAACTTGAATAGGTATTCTGCATCTACATCCATGCATGAGGAGTTATTTAGAGAGGGGGGAATGTCAGAAGCTCATCAAAATTTAACGGGAATCTAAATGATTTTGTGATAACCAAAAGGAAATTGGAAGGCATACTGCTGAAGCTTAACATAAAAATGACATAATGAAATAATATTGTACCAATCTGCAAGCTGTTTAACTCATTATCAATTAAAAAAAATAAGAAACACAATAATAGTTCAATATACTGGCAGAAGCAGAGCCTTGCACACGTGCAGACATCTTCCAGAGTGGATCGTGGTTGGTAGGGGAGGGAAAAAAAAAAAAAAAAAAAAAAACCAACAGAGAGAGAGAGGGGTGGGAAACGGAAAGGGTTGGTGAGATGTGAATGCAGTTTAACACCTCAACACTGTAACATGGATTATAATAAAGATGTAGTTCATCAATGAACAACATCTTATTTATTATCTATACAATATTGGTGTAAAAACATCATAGACAATTCTTAAAGGGAAAACTACAATAGTAGTAGTATAATGGAACTGTATCTCATATTGTGCTCATCCTTCACAACAAGTTGCCATGTATTGTACTACCTCGAATAAGTAAGAGAAGACTATTGTTACTTATTCTCGGTGGGCACCACCACCACCTAGATGGCACCATTTCAAGGCTTGTTAGCCTTTCATCGGTGGGTAGTGCAATACCTGGTAACTTGTTGTGAAGGATGAGCGCAATATGAGATACAGTCGAAATGATGCCCTTTACACTACTATTGTAGTTTTTCCTTTAAGAGTTGTCTATGGTGTTTTTACATCGATATTATATAGATAATTATAACTCTTAAAAATATTATGCCCAGTTGCATTTAGTCTTACTTATTTATAATCAATGTTCCCTGGCTCAGTTTTCAAGTAAAAGCTCTGCACTTTCACAAGGCCTGAAAATGATACCTACTATTGTGAAATGTAACCTGGTTATTTAGAGTATGTATTGAGATTTCTCTTAAGATTATTTTGCCCGTTTCAATAGTACCTATACTTTTATGAGGATGGCAGTTCAACCACATTCCCATTATAAAACATAATGAGTTTGAACCATTATATGAAATTTCTCTTTATAATAACAAATACTACTATTAATTTGATTTATTTTTTAATAAAAATAAATATACAATTTGTTTAGAAATATTTCATCAACGGCTCTCCCAACACCTTTTCCATGTCGGCAATTACAGACTGACACTGCTGTTCCACTTCACTGCTTTCATCTGTAAGAATACAACAAGGCCATTTAATTAAAGTTTAGGAATTCTGAAACTTGATACTTTAGTGATATCACTTAAAAATTGACTAATTTTTTGTAGAAGAAAATTTAACTTCAACAAAATAAAATATATACCATTAAAAAAATACTCCATGAGGAGGATTGCAAGTTGCATGAATAATGAAGTTGCGAGATTACTCAAGCAGAAAAAGATGGCATGGAATAGTTACAGAGCAATAAAAAGTACTGAAGAGTATAACAGTGGGGATAAGGAATTCTTCGCATATATAAATGCAAAGAAGAGAAGGACAAACCAGATCAGACCGTTATGTAACGGACGTGGATAGTATTAGATACCCCAGCTGATGTTGCAGATGAACTCAACAGTTACTTTGCATTGATATCACTGGACAGAGGAGAGATTACGTTGGATTAGAAAAGCCAATGTGTCTCCAAATCATAAGGACGGTTCTAAGAGTGGAGTGGCAAATTACCCACCGATCAGTGTAATGTCAGTAGCAGGGAAATCATGGAGGCATTGATCAAAGATGGAATTCAGGATCATTTAGATAGAAATTCTGACGGATACTCAGGCATGGTTTTGTAAAGGGAAAATCATGTTTAACTAATCTGGTTAGCTATTTTGACAGGGTCATCACTCAAGAGCTGGACTTAGGGAGTAATTTCAATGTTGTTTGTTTGGATTTCAGCAAAGCATTTGACTCAGTCCCACATGAGTGGTTGCTTTATAAGCTGGAACAGGTTGGAATCACAGGATTATGCCAGCTGTACAGGATGCTGTTTGATAAATAATTGATAGAACTCCGTGGGCTTTCTTGTCCACTTGTTTACACCACGCAGAGAACTTATATCTGTCGGTATTATAACTCCCAGATCCCCTTCTTCCTCTACTGTTTTTAATTCAACCCCATCAAGTGTGTAAATTATTTTGGGGTTGCTGTTCCGCAAGTGTAAGAATTGCTGGATTAAAACATAGCTTCCACTTTTCTGACCATTCTTGGAAGCCTGTTCAAGAAATCCTGAAGGGATGCTGCTTGACACTGGCCATTAACCATTCTTTCAATCTTATCATCTACAGATTAAAATGTCTTACCCTCTATCCCTTCGTTGATGTTGTTTATGAAAATCAGAAAGAATAGTAGTCCAAGAACTGATACTTGGAGGACCTCTCTTCTGACATTACATTAATCACAACCATCTCTCTGCCTTGTGCCCTGTAATACATCTTGGAATCTTCCAATAATCCCAACATGCAACAGCTTATACAGTTAATTTCTCATGAGGGACTGAGTCAGATGCCTTACTAAAATTCAAATAAACTATGTTGAAAATTTTTCCTACATCTAGCTCACGAACTGTGTCAAAATAGCTTACCAGGTTAGTCAAACATGATTTTACACTCTGAAGGACACACAAAATCATGTTGTTTGTCCTTCAGACTGCCATTTTCTATCTAAATGTTCCTGGATTGCACTCTTAATCACTGCCTCCAAGATTTTCCCTACCACCGACATCAGATTCCAGTCTATAACTGTTGACTTCATTTTTAGAACCACTTTTATATATTGGTGTATTCTCACTCCTGAGTACAATGATGCCCTCATAATTAATCTCAATGGCTCTGTACACTCTCTTGCTGCTTCCTTCAAAATTAGTGGGTATATGCCATCAACTCCAGGACCCTTACTTGCCTTTAGGCTTGAGAGTTTTTCTAATAAACGGTTATCTATAATTTAGAAATCACTAACTTCACGTTACCCTCACTTGCCAGCCTTCCCTCAGCATGAAGAGCGAGTCTTTCACGAATAATGACTGGTGTGAAGTAGCTATTCAGTCCATCACCAATATCTATCTGGGTTATCCCACAAGGCGAGTAAGGGTCAAGTCTGATTCATTTTCTTCTCTGTATTCACACACACAAAAAACTTCTTGTCCCATTCTTTGCTCTCTTAGCCAGAGTTTTCTTTATTCAGCCTAGGCCTTCTTAATCTTATCTGTGATACTATTACTGATCAATTTGTAGCTTTTATAGGCTTTGGTACTTTTCACTGCTCTGTAACTTTCCCATGTTATCTTCTTCTTCTGCTCTATCAGACTGATGAATGATGGATGAATATGGAGCTCTACCAGTTCCATGTTCATCCATCTAGGAATCCTCTTTATGCTATATTCTCTTAATGCGTTCATACATAGCATTAAGAGACTATTACTTTGAAGGAATTCCATGCTTCTAATGTATTAGTCCTCCCCACTCTGCAATCTGCCAAATTAATAGATGCCATACAATGCCTTAAACTGCCATAGTTCCCTTATCTGAAATTAAAACTGGTGCCTTTACCTTTAACTACTGCATCTTCCAACTAATGATTGCATGATCACTATCTGCCGAGGTTCTTGCACCATAATATCTTCTGATTCTTGATTAAATGAGGCCTAGCATATTCTTATCCTAGTATTTTCTCCATCATGCTGGTACAAGTAATAATTATGTAGTTTATTTAAAAATGTTGTTCCCAAGGTGAGTTTCCCTCTCACTTATTCAAATAAATACGGGGCAGATTGAATTCACCCATATTAAGACAATTTCACTTATTTGCCCATTCCACCTGCATATGGAGACACTTGCTTCCATCTAACTCACACCCCACACACATTCTATGCTATCTGGCATAACTTCTGCCTCAGCAAAAGCTCTTTTTGCACTCAGGCTGCTTTTGATAAGAAGCACGACCCCAGCATCCTTTCTATCTTCCCTAAATACATTCCCCTCCTATTGCCATAGTGGAACTCGTCATTTCTAATTTCCAGGTAGCACCACATTTCTGTTAGCCCTATTATGTCAGCATTATTTGTCCTAAGCAGAAGTTTGAATGCACCTCTTTTATTAACATTAGCATTAGTAGAGGCATACGATGTAAGAAAGCAAGCTTATGCAGCATCAGCCAAAAAAAAAAAAAAATAAAAAAGAAACCTCCCATTTCATCGCTCCATTCGTTCCAAATGTCTGTCCAGCTCAGCCTTAAATTTATTTAGGCTATTAGCTTCCACAACCAAAGATGGAAGCCTGTTACACCAATCAACTATCTGCTGGCTAAAGGCAAATTTCTGCACATCTATTCTACAACTATCTTTCCTCAATTTGAAACTGTGCCCCCTTAGGTTCTTAGTCTGAGCAAGACAAAGAATCCCATCAAAGACAAAGAATCCCATCAGCATTCAGCTTGCTTGCCTACTCTCTTCAGGTGCTGCAATTTGCAGAAATTAAGCCTTTCTTGGTAAGAGCACCTCTTTGTTCCCATCACCAATTTTGTCTTGTACTCATTCTAGCAACTCTACATCCTTTCTAAAATGAGGCCTCCAGACTTGTACACAGTACTCTAGGTGTGGCCTGACCATTGCCTTGTATAACGGGATTATCACCTCCCTGTCCCTGCTAGCAAAATTCCTATATATCATTGACAAGATTCCATGACCTGCCCTGGCAGCCCATCTGCACTGCTCAGTAAACTTCATATTTGGCTGCACAATTACCCCAGGTCTTTTTCACTTTCCACTTCCCTGAGTGTAGTACCACCCAGTTGGTACGTTTCTATTCGGTTATTGCAACCCATATGCAGTACTTTGCATTTGTCAATGTTAAACTCCAGTTGCCACTTCTCAGCCCATTTTCCAAACTTATCTAGATCCAGTTGGAGTAGCATACTGTCATTACTGTCGTTAACAACCCTGCCAACCTGGACATTGAACCTGATATACCTTCATCAATATCATTGATAAATATGCAAAACAACAATGGGGAACTCCACTAATAACATTTGTCCATGAAGAGCAGTGTCCATTGATTACCACTCTGTTGTCTCCCACTCAATCATCCCTTTATCCATTGTAGCAGCTTACCCTCTGTACAAATTGGAGAGGCCATACCTCTCCAATTTGTACAGTAGTCTTCCATGTGCAACAGTACCAAAAACTTTCCTGAAATCTAAGTATATGATATCAAAATTATTTTGGCATTCAGTTCCTTTGTGACTGCATCATAGTAACCAATCAAATTGGTCAGACAAGACCTCCCTTTGACAAACCCATGCTGTGTCTTAACTATTACAGCAGTCTTGTCTAGATGATACTGCAATGCTTCTTTAACCAGTGATACCAATATTTCCGGGGGAAATATTGGAATCACTGGTTAAAGAAGTTTAACTAACAGTCTGTAGTTACTTGTGTCACCTTTTGAACCTCCTTTGTGAATTGGTGATACATTTGCACACCTCTACAACTATCTTCCCATGGGGACCTTCCCTGAGTCCAAGGAAGCTCTCATAATTATGGTTAATGTTTGCTTACTTTCTTTGCTGCCTGCTTTAATATAACTGGATAGATCCCGTCCATCCCAGGTGCCTTCCTTATGCTTAACTTCAACAACTTCTCTCCCATTTTGCTCTCAGTTATTACAAAATCACTTAGCCCCCTGTTAGCATTTGATAAACTTCTGGCATTTTCCTCCCCCAATAACTCCTCATGTGTGAATGTAGATGCAAAACACTCATTCAGTTTATCAGCTACCTGAGCATGATCATCAATAGTCAACCCATCTATGTTAAGTGGTCGAATCTGATTCATCCCTTTCCTTCTAGAGTTTACATAAGTAAAGAACTCCTTGCTGTTTTTCTTTGCATCCTTTGCCAAATATTTCTCATAATCTGCCTTTGCCTGCCTAACCTCCTTTGTGACTTGATTACAGATTAGTTTATACCCGCCATAGGTTCTGTGCTGTTGGATACTTTATATGCATCCCATACATTCTTCTTCTCTGCCACTAGCCTCATTAATTCATCTGACATCCATTTAGGCCTAAACCTTGAACAGTATTTCTTAGTTGGAAGAAAAGCCTAGTAGCCTCCAATATTAAGTCCCTGAAGGCTTCCCATTTAGAATTCACTGTTGGTAACATCATCAGTTGATCCCACTGTACAGAATTTAAAAACTGTCTGAGACCTCTGTAGTCACCTTTATGAAAGCAAAAGCCCTTCCCTTTAGCCTTGATGGCAGTTACATCTTTAAATAATTTCCACATCAATACATTGTGATCACTGTCGCCCAGTTCCTTTATCTGCAGATTCTTAATGCACGAAGAATCACTACTGATAATCAGATCAAGAGTATTACTCCCTCTGGTTGCCTCTCTAGTTAAGCATAAGGAAGGCACCTACTCTCATTTTCTCTTTCCCAGTGCTTATTTCACACCAAACAGACTCAACACTGCATTGTCCACCAGCATCAATTGGATGCACTTCCTTAGATTTTATGTGTTTCTTAACTAACAGCACAACCCCCTCCTCTCTTCCTATACACACTGTACTCCCCAAATTCCAACTCTGCACTGCCTATATCTGTGTGACACCATGTCTCTGATATCCCAACAATATCTGCCTTTGATGTCTTGACTAGCACTTCAAGCTCATCAAATTTATTAACTATATTCCTAGCATTGGTGTACACGCATGCACCTGTTCCTGCTCCTAGCCACTCTAACGCAGGCCATGTATTTATTTGTTCCACTATGACTCCCAGCAGTCCTAGAAATTTCCATTACCTTGCTTTCCAGTCTGCTGCCCATCCTAATAGAAGCAATGCAAGAATCACTTTTGCCTCTACCTGCAGCCACTGTTAACCTTTTAGTCTGTGTATCCCCCCACGCTAGCAGTTTTCCGACCCACCTAACACTGCCTCGATAGCATCAGCAAATATTCTTGCACCCTTTCTATTTAAGTGTATCCCATTCCTGTAGAAGCAGTCTCTCCTGTCAACAAACATAGACCAGGCTGAAAAAAATTCTACCCATTGAGCCTTGCACAATCTCTCCAGGGCCAAATTGATTGACAAGGCTTTTATCCTATACTCCCTCCTATTGTGTCTGGGAAGAATTGCAGACACTTTCACATTCAACCCTAACTCGCGACTTATATATTAAGAGTAAGAGATCTGCAGTACTCTTACTCTTAATGTCATTAGTTCCAAAGTGTACAACAATATCACCTTTTGTGCCCTGAAAAGATGATATCCACTCTACAATGTCACCAACTTTTGTCCCCGGCAGACATACCCTGGTCCTGTTCACCTATCCTTCTTACATAGTATATTCCCCGTTTCCCTGACAATAGAGTCACCAACAATAACTGGTTCCTTTGGGACCAGCGCATTCTGCCTTGGAGATTGCCTCTGTGTTGCCTGATGGGCCCCCTCATATTAATTTCTTCAAGGGCATTTACCCTACACCTCAAGCTCTCATTGACATTCTCCTGGCATTCTTGTAGACACAGTTAAGACAAAGTATTCTTCTATGGTTTTCTACCCTGACAAACCCCTTGAATTATTTAAGCTTGTTTCCCTAGCTTTATCTTCATGCTCATTTGAAATTTTGCCAACAATGGCTGTTGCAGCAACAAAAAATAATTCTTGAGATGAGTACAAGCATTACTTCAGTCTATATAATCAGAATAATGTGTTTATATTACTTTTCTTCTCCTAACTAGCAGTTTCCCCGAATCCTTAAGGTATCCTCAGTGATACTGGCAAAAATCCTTACATCACCTTTCTTCAAATGCATACTGTCACTACAAAAAATTTTTCTTCAAGTGCTGATACCCCCTCCCTCAAGTCTTGAGTTAATCCACAAGGCTCTCAGCATATAATCCCTCCTGTTGCCTGGGCAGAATTGCAGACACATGCACATTCTGACCTAACTTGCAACATTTTTTCAGCATGGTCCCATATTTATCCTACAAATCATCAGATCATGTTTAATATTGCTCATAAATAATAATGTTCTCTTTATCTCTCTTAAAATCTGACAATTTGTTGGTAATATAGTAATTTTTTAATCAACTGTTGCTCCTGGCAACCACACCTAGTTCTGGTCCATCTATTTTTATTTAAAAAAAAAATTATCCATTTCCCTGACAAGAGAATCTCTCAGTAAAATTAAACCTCCTTCAACCAGAGCAGTATACACTTGACTATTCTATTCTGGGACCCAAATTGGGAGCCCATCATTTGGCAGGTCACAAGATACTTGAGTCACTGACAAGTTCCCAGTACATTTGTTTCTAAGGCAAGCATCTTGTTTTTTTTTTTTTTTCAGTGACTGAAATTCTTCTAGTAATGCAATCTTTGACTGACAGCCAACATTCTTCTAGTAATGCAACCTTTGACTGACAGCAAACAAAACATCAATCAAAAAACTCCCATGCTCCAACAATGCGAAACCAGAGAGCATGATGACTGGATGTAACACAGCATTGAGTGCATGCTAATTTTAAATTTGTTTTTCAGAAAGTGCATATAATTAGGGAATAGGCTTAACTTAGTCCTGTACTTTCACTTTTTGCTCAATAACAAACAAAAAGTAATGCAATTTTCAATGGGGGGAGGGAACTTTTGTTGAAATTTTATCTGTATGGATTGTGTACATGGAAATCATTTGGTGTCTCAAAAGCAATTCACTTATGGCCCCACTATGATTATCAGATGAACTACAAATTTCAAAATGTTTCAAATACAAAGAATAATAGTGTAGAAATCAAAAAGTATGAGGTGCCATGTCAATTGGGATTTGCATGCATCGTGAAATAGGCAATATAAAGGAAAACTAGAATCTTAAATACTAATTATTTTACCTTCCATCAGTTCTGCAAGAAAAGAAATTGATTCTGGTAAAAGAGGAAGATAATCCACATCAAGCTTTGTTACTAATTCCCGGAGAACATGCAGCGCTGCAAATCGTACCTAAATAAAGAGAGAAATGGAAAAAACAACAAAACTGAATTTTGTATAACATCATCTAAAGACTGAAAATTCAACTAGTTTTATGATGCAGATGTGAAAAATAAGGATATAAAGTACAATTACCTTTGGGGATGAGTGTCTAGTCTTGAGCAATATTTCATAATTCAGCAACTTCCGAGATGCATCATCTGTAGTTGCTGAGGCAAAATGGGCAAGGCAAGGAGAAATGCAATTTACAATCCTCTTCTGATAGGTCTCATCTCCTCCTTGCATATTTTCAATCTGAACAATAAAACAGGATGTTATATAGGTACAAAGGTGATTATGCAAATTTATATTATTATGTGATTTAAGAAAGTGATAATAATGTAAAAAGAAAAACTTAAATGCGAATAAGATGGTATTAGCATTAGGGACAATTCAAGAAGAATGCTTGATGTAGCACCAGAATTTTTCTTCTTTGGAGGAAGAATTTAACTTTAAATGGATATTTATATTAAGCTAAAAATAAAATGGAACAGAAATAGGAATGAAAAAAGGAACTTGCTAGGGCAAGAACTAAATAAGTGCTGTCCTTACTGCTTACTCAATTCTGCTTCCTGAAGAAGGAATCAAAGTAGTTTTTAGGTTATGTTATGGTATATTTTTTCAGCTTCTAAATCAGTAAATTTACTTTCAGCCATAATGCAGAATTGCTATTTTGTACCTGAATTATCTATAGAAAATTTCCTTTTAACTGTTATATGAGACTGAGGAATTAAATTATATTCATGTCATTGTTATTGGCTTTATGAAGCATAGGCATCTTAGGCCATAATTCACTAGTCTGTGATATGAAGAATCTGGAATGACTCGTGGGACAACCCTTCTTCTTCCACCTGAGACTGACTAACTACAGCCCTGACTAAAGAAATCTTTTAAGAATTTAAACCGAGAACTCTTCAAGAAGTGAGAGTGATGAAGCCATTATGTTTTAATGGCTTCACCACTAATGGAAATCTTTCTTTATTTGCACAAAGGTGATTGTGCAAATTTATAATATTGATTTAAGTTTAATTTATGATAACAAAAATTATCTTTTATATGTTGAATTGCATGACTTAAACAACAGCTCACTTGAAATATTGTGGAGACAAAAGTACAGTTTACTGCTGTAAGAATTCGCATGTGAGGCCAAACAATAACAATCCATAACTACGTTTAATGGAGAGGTTTGGATAGCACTCGTGCAAAAATTTCAAAAAGGTGCTATTTTACTCTGAGCACAATGCTACACAGTACAAAAATTTAAATGCCCAAATTTAGTAATGACACAGTGGGTTAGAAGTTTAACTGGGGAGTATAATTTTAAATTCAAATATATATGAAGTAACAATTGCAGAGACCATTCCACTGAATATTAAATGTAGCAAAAAAAGGAACAAAAAAGTACATACCTGGTTTACTAATGGAAGCATTAGAGTTGTAAACCTTTCTTTATTAATAAATCCTTCTCTGTCATTAAGGAAACACTTGTGTAATGTACTCAATATGTGTTCTAGCAAATTACACGATTTTTCAACTACCAAAGAATTATCATCAAAATACAGGTTTTCTGTAAGAAAAGATAAATCATATTTTATTAGATAACTTGAAAATAGTTCAGTTCTGTATTTCTAATATTCAAACAATATTTCATATATTTAAAAAAAAATTTTTTTTTAGGAGCATTAGCAACTAAGGCCATACTGCTCCGGTGCAGTGGTCATTCCCTGACCAGCTTCTCCGCATTTGTGGTGACGGGCTCGAACCCCCAGTCTAATCAAGAAGCTTGTGCTATGCACTGCTGCTGCTCCTTCCACCTGGCTACGGAGGTGCTCATTTCATATACAGTGATGGGGACTGTGTTTCATCTCTAATTTTTTGTTATATTTGTATTAGAAATGAGCTGATTATTATTACCTTTTCTATTTTAAACTTTAAATTTTTCCAACCAACTGCTTTCTTTAGTTGTTATCACTTTAGTCTAATATATATATATATATATATAAATAATAATAATAATTCTGTCATTGAGCAAACCTTACACAGACAGAATGATTAATGAATGAATGGTTAGGTGGACTATATGGTGGCTGGCTTGTGAAAACTGTTTCAAAGTTCTATTTTCAGAATATAAGGGATTTTTTTTTTATGGAAACCCTAAACACAAGAGGTATTAGAACCTATAATACTGTGCTTGGGTTGGAGGTTGAGAAGATATTTGTTGACATTAGACTTTTAACCAAACTGCCTCTTCTGAATGGAATCTAGAAGCCTGAGAGAGGTTTTAGGAGCACCGCCCCAGATGTGGGAACAATATTACATGGTAGGGCAGGTTTGCGACATACAGATGAACAGCCGTTTGGAAGAAAAGTAATGCCGAGAGCAAAAGAGAAAACCAAATTTTTTAGATGCAGAGAAAGCAATATTTGTAATGTGCTTGTGACAAGAGAGATTAGAAGTCAGGGTAATTCCCGAAAGAGATATATCAACTTGCCTAGAAATCGGAGTGTCAACAAAGATAAGCATAGGAGCAGAAGAATCATTTTTGCAAGATATAAGACAAGACTGAGTTTTAGAAGGGTTTAAATCAACTAAGTTGTCTTTGCCCCACTGGAGAATTACCTGAAGATCGGCATTTAAGGAATTGGCAGCAGATTTTCGAGAAGTTTAAGCTGATTGAGCAGGACAAGGTTTCTCAAAATGGAAAGTGGAATGCAATGTGTTATCATCGGCAAAACTATGGATAGGACTTCCAGTCAATGGAAAAAGGTCATTAATATACAAGAGGAAAATAGTGGGGGAAAGAACTGAACCTTGGGGGACACCGGCATTAGTGGAGAAGTTAGAAGACAGAGAGCCATCTACCATCACCCTCAGTGAGCGATCAGAGAGAAAACTCGATAACCAATTGCTAAAAATAGTTGGCAAACCATAAGATGGAAGCTTGTTTAGAAGACCTTTATGCCAAACATGATCGAAAGCCTTTGAGTTGTCGAGCAACTACTTGTGTTTCACTAAACCTTTCCATTGAATTAGTCCATAAATGGGTAACATAAGCCAAAATATCACCAGTAGATCAACACTGATGGAATCCATACTGACGATCGTTGATCAGACAGAAGGTTTCTAGGTAGTTTAAGAGTTGGTGGTTAATTGATTTCACCATTATTTTAGAAAGAGTAGAAGTAACTGCAATGGGACAATAATTGGATGGGAGGGATTTGTCATCCTTTTTAGGCACGACTGGATATGAGGCCTACAAAAAACAGTTGGCAAATCATAAGATGGAAGCTTGTTTAGAAGACCTTTATGACAAACACGATCGAAGGCCTTTGAGATGTCAAGAGCAACTGCTTGTGTTTCATTGAACATTTCCACTGAATTTGTCCATAAATGGGTAACATAAGCCAAAATATCACCAGTGGATCGACACTGACAGAATCCATACTGGCAATCGTTGATCAGACGGAAGGTGTCTAGGTAGTTTAAGAGTTGGCAGTTAATTGATTTCTCCATTACTTTAGAAAGAGTAAAAGTACAAGAATACCTCGCATAACGCAGTTAATTCGTGCCAAAAAAATACCACACTGATCAAGGTATTATTAGTATGCATTTTAATGTAATGCATTCCGACAATTTGATTACATGGGTCAAGTTGCAAAAATATACAGGTGTTTGTTTACTGTAAATTGATGCACACGAAGTTCTTGCAAAAAAAGAAACTAAAATGATAAAAATGAAAATTACTAGTAAGTACAGTATAAATGATTTTTATTTTAGTATGTACATACCAAAAGAATATAAGTGAAGTATGTACGTATTTTTATTTTGAAAAATAACTGATCAGCTTAGTTTGCACAGTTTTTTCTTCTTTTTATCTGCATACATCTCTTTATAACATCGAATGTCATTTTGCAATCCCTGCCTTACTTTCATACCTCGTTCGATGTTTGGATCTAGAAGAACACTCAGCCCCATTACATTTCTTCTTTCCACTCATATTTGTGTATAAAGGTGTAACGCTTTTACAAAATAATCTTTAATAAAAATAAACCGCGAAAAATATTTGTACAGCTTATGCACAGTCAACGACCTCACCGCTCGGAATCTAGAGTGTTTACTAATGTATGAAGGCAAGCAGAATCTGTATATAATGGGAGTTGCGACAACAGTCAGCATGGCCTTGAATCCATAACGCATTGGCCTATGTGCTGACATTATAATACATACATCCATATCAAATGTATTGGTGTTTAACACAGTTAATTTTTTTTTTTTTTTCAATTTGTAAACCGCGCTATAGCGAAACCGTGCTATGTGAGGTATTCATGTAATTGCAATGGGACGATAATTAGATGGGAGAGATCTGTCACCCTTTTTAGGAACTGGCTGGATATGAGCAAATTTAAAAGCAGAAGGAAAAACACCTTTGGAATAAGAAAGTAAAAAAAGGTGTCAAAGAACAGGAGTAAGTTCAGGAGCACAGGTTTTAAGAACTAGTGGAGAAATACCATCAGGACATGGAGTTTTTTAGCATCAAGATTCGTCAAAATCCTTCTGACATCCTTTTGACGGAAGACCACAGGAGGTATTGAATGGAGCGTGTTGGGAATAGTGGGAGGTGTTTTACCAAGATCTTTAATAATACATCAGTTGGAAGAAAAATGGGATACTAGCAGGTCAGCTTTATCGTTGGCTGAAGTGACAACAGAACCAACTGGTTTTGACAGAGGTGGGCAAGAGTTGCAGCCAATAGCTTTGGCAAGAAACCAGAATGCTCGGCTACCATTAGGGCAAGAAGCAAGTTTTCTACCTTTAGCCTGTTCAAAATCTAGTTTGGACTGATTAATAACTGCTTTACAATGGTTGCGAACTTTGGTGTAGTCAGAAAATGAAACTGAAGAATTGGAAACAAGCCAATTACGATATGCAATGTTCTTCTCTTGAACAGCCTTAGAACATTTATTGGAAAACCAAGATTTAGATAAAGGATGAGATTTTAAGGTGCAGTGTGGAATAAAGGATTCCACTCCTACAAGAATAATTTCACTGACACGATCTGAGCAAACGATGACATCAAAAGTTTCGAAACAGTAATCCGACCAAGAAAAAGAAATCGCGAAAGTCATCCTATTTTGCATTTTTGTAATGCCAAACAATAGGAGGTTGGGAATAGCCATGAGATAAAGGCTCCATTGGAGATGAGACAATCACCAAGTTGTGATCTGAGGTGCCTAAAGGACCACTCACTTCGACTGTTTACTTATAATAAGAATTGTTTGTGAGAAAAAGATCAAGCGTGTTGGCTGTATGGTTAGGATTATCCAGTATTCTTGTAGGTAAATGAACAATCTGTGCAAGGTCATTAGTAATTGCAAAAGCCTCAGCATCTCGACCAGTTGGATCGGTGTGACTATAAAACTGAAACCAGCTGAAGTTGTGAACATTAAAATCACCAAGAAAATTATCTCACTGTTAGGAAAGTTGGACTGGAGAAAGTCAAAGAGCTCCAAGTGATTAGTGGAGTTTGGAGAACGGTAGAGACAACAGATGAACACAATGAGGTAGAGAGATTTTAAGCCAGAGAAGATCGAAAAGAGGAGATTCCAAATTTCCAAGTCTCTGACAGGGAATATTGGGATGGACATATGCACAAGTACCACCTTTGAGACAAAAGGAATCATACAGCGAATAATTTGGGCAACTGAGATGAGCAGTAGGTTGAATCAACCGATAACTGAGATCCTGTCAGAAAAAGTACGTGGAAATGGACATTGTTGAGATTAGAATTGAGACCGCATATATTTGTGAAATGAACTAGGAAGTGCTTGGGAAGTTTAGATCTTTTTCAGATAAGATTACTCTATTAGTTTGACAATTCATGGTGTATTCAATAGTAAGAAAAAAGTCGGGGGGAGGACATGCTTTATGAAGTAATGAGATTTTTGGATATGGCATACACATGGTAAAAATATACCCATATCCTTGATATAACGTGGCCTCGACAATGTCCCCTGCATACACACTACTTGGACTCCCTCCAGTCACTATTTGGCAGAGTAGAGGTAGCAAGATTATACACTAGCTGATCCAGAAGCCTCCTAAAGAGTTACCAATAGGTTCGGTCTGATGTACTAACTAGCGGCTGGCCTGCAAACACAGTTTTAGAGCTGTACCCTTGAAACGTAAGGAAGATTGGATCTCGTCATGGTGTTCTTCATGACCTCAAAAGTCACCAGTCATACTGCATGATGGAAGAGATGGGGAAGGGTTGACCGGAACTTAGCTCTGGAGACTAAACATGGGTTCCACCACTTCAAGCCTCCAATAAGCAAAGTGGTAGTATTGCCCCGGTTGATGAGAGTCATCTACCACCTAGTATTGCCTGGTAACACAGAGGGGCGGCATTCCTCCATGTGGTGTGGGTGCCACACCTCGACCCCTGTTTATGTTGGTTCACACCTGAGTGGTCAACCACAGTGTGCTTGTGCACGGAGGTTATACCCAGGATTACTAACAGTCCCACCATCGTGAAGGTGCAAGCAGAGGGTTTTGGCTGCCACAGACTGTCCGGACTTGGCCGAAATCGGGTCCACTCGAATGTCACCCAAATATCAGTTCCATCAGCGTTTTAGACTCCCAGGTAGCAAGTACAGCTTGTCTGGCATATCTGAGAGAATGTCTGTGACAATCTCAAGGACCAATTATTAAAACTCTGCATCTTTTATGTTCTAGTGGCATCATGTTTCCCCATATCCCTACATTATTCATATTTGATGACTTAACTAGTACTTCAAATTCACTGAATTTTTTTTTTTGTGTACAAGCAAATATATGTTATTCCTGTTTTTGTTATTATTAACACTAATGCAGCCCACATATTTGGTTGTCTCACAAGACTCCAAGCAGGCCCTCCAATTCCCTGAATATAACTTTCCAGGTTGCTGCATACCCAATGAAAGCAGTACAAAAATTGTTTTCATCCCTGCTCGTGGCTGTTATTAATTTATTAGTCTGTGTATCCCCTCCCCAAGCCAGTAGTTTCCCAATTCACCTAATACTGCCTCGATAGCATTGGCAAATATTCTTGCACCCTTTCTATGTAAGTGTATCATATTACTTTAAAAATCTCTCCAGTTAACAAGCACAGACCATGAAGAGAAAAATTCTAATCCACGAGCTTTGCACAGTCTCTTCAGGGCTGAACTGCTTGTTGGCAGGTTAACCCCCCCCCAACCACCACTCCCATTACTTTGAGCCCTTTTCTTTGCTGCTCTGGCGCGTGATTATAGCCTAAATTTAAATTAGAACTCTTATCATTTAATTCCTCCTATTATGTCTGGGAAATTACAGACACTTTCAAATTTAATCCTAACTTGCAAGTTTTTCTCCACATACCTGTTAAGTAAATCCTCAGATCTCTTATTTTACCACATACAATAATATTAGAATTTTTGTGCCCTTAAAAGATGATAGCCACTCTATGTCATCAACTTTTGTCCTTGGCAGATATACACCTGTCCTGTTCTACCTATCCTTTCACCATAATATGTTTTCTAGACAATTAAAAGTTGCCAATAGTAGCTACTTCCTGTGGGACCAAAGATCTCTGCCGTTGAGGATGTGGTTGCATTGTCTGATGCTCAAACATGGGATCTAGTATTGAGCTGGGTTCCTCATTTCACTTCCTTCGAGAGGAATCAACATTATTCTTCAAGCTCCTCATACAAGCCCATTAGAATGCTGAATTTTTTCCTTAATCTCCAAACACTCTTTACAATGAACACACAAAGGCATCCCCGTTGGCTATATTATGTCCTCTACATATTCATATTAGGGTTATACAAGAAAACAAATTCATACACCTATGTACATTATGTTCATAAATTGGATGTGTTTTCTAGTGAGTCAGCCTGTTTTGCTGGACAAAAGACCTTGCTATCCTCACCTAAGATTGACTTTCTCAGTGACAGTGTAAAAATGGTCATAAAAGTTCCTTGCTTTGAACCCAGACCTCCTCCACAGTGTGAGGATGGTGATTATAACTACTGAACTAGTCATGAGGTAGCAGAGGCTACTTCAGGCACTTTTGCAAACAGGCAATAAAATAGTGCATGTTATAAAGTCCAGTCCCCCCCCACACCACTCCCATACTTTGAGCCCTTTGCTTTGCTGCTCTGGTCTGACACATGATTATAGCCAAAATTTAAATTAAAAGTACTATACAAAACTAAGTGGCATGAGTATGATAACACTACATTTTTTCTATGTTATGCAACAGCAGTATATACTATACTATTTTAAGTTATGTTATTTAATACATAATGTAACATTTATGCATGTATTATTATATACTTAAATAAAAACACTTCTAATATTAATTATACTCCTATGGAATAACACAGAAGAATTCTAAATAGCATTTATATCATTCTTATATTGATTCAGAACAATGATGGTAGAGTTATATTAAGTAAATCAGTTACATTATAAAATCACATTTATATTATTATAAAGTAATAGTTCATAGATTTAATAAAAACTTTAATATTATTTATACTCCTACAGAATTACATTGATACAAATGCTGTTTAGTTGTATTCTTTCTCCATCAACTTGTGAAAAATGGCTGCATCTTCCTCTTCCACTTCAACTTTTATTTTTTAAGAAATTTTGATGACCATGTAAAAAAACAGTCACACATATGAGATAAACATGACTAACTGACTTACAGATTTTAAACAAATGGACAAAAACCAATAATTTTTAGGAAAT
Source organism: Mastigoproctus giganteus (assembly GCF_048544385.1). NCBI lineage: Eukaryota > Metazoa > Arthropoda > Arachnida > Uropygi > Thelyphonidae > Mastigoproctus > Mastigoproctus giganteus. Next base: position 92,395,041 of record NC_143579.1, read on the forward strand.
ACAAAAAGTACTTAGCAGAGTTCAAAATTTGCTCCCTTTGTTGTTTGTGTTAAATGGGCCTAATATTGTCTGAGTACTTTATCATCTTCAAACAACACAGTTTACCTATGCCATCAAGGACTACCTTAGATCAGGCCTAATATTATTCATTGATCACCAGAGATCTTGTGCAAAATCATGACAAAGCAATCCCTATGACATATATTTTTAAAAACTGTACTAGGGACTATATAATTCTGTACCATATTATACTGCCATCCTTGCCCACAAATGGGGGAACCGAAGAATAGGTCCATCAGAGGTTTTTGACTACAAGTGGCAGAGGTAACTTTTGTCACTGGAATGATGTGCACAACAAACCTCAGAAACATCAGTCAGTCTATTGGTAGGTGTTTATTTACTCAGACTTAATTCCAGCTGGCAAATTAAAATCTAATTTACAGTCATTGCAAACTCTCCCTCAAGACCACCATCAGGGGTATACAAAACAAAAAAGAGTGATTAATGAAGCATACTAGGATGGATGGATGGATGGATGGCTGGCTGGTTGGTTGGTTGGTCAGAGGTTCCTTTGTGCATTGACTATTTTTGTTATAGTATCAGTTAATGTGGTTTATCATTTATTGAATCTTTACAATACAGGTATTCATGAGCTGAAAAACCCAGCTACTCTAGTCTGGCCTTGGCCAATTACAGCTTGGCTGAAGAAGCTATTAAGAATTCCTCTTAATAGCTTGGGGTGTTGCACTTTGTGAGGGAACAGTCCCTTCACTCCATCCCAAAATCAGAACAGTGAGTCACTATCTAAAAAGGAATAAAAAACTCCTACTGGCTTTCTCCCCTTTCAGATCTTCCCTTCCAAAATTCTTCTGAACTACCTCCATCTACCTCCTATTTCTTGTATTTCCCTCACCCATCTCTCAGCAGCAATATTATTTTGGAAGATTTCAATAAGAACAATCACCTTCCAAAGCATATTAATGAACAAGACACTACAACTAGATCTACTAATTAGACACTACAATTCTTTGTTGTTTGTTTGTTATTTGGTTTTTAGGAGCATTAGTAACTAAGGCCATATTGCTCCGGGATATGCGGTGGTCATTCCCTGACCTTTCCGCATTCTCCGTATTTGGTGGTGACGGGCTCGAACCCCGGTCTAATCAAGAAGCGTGTGCTACGCATTGCTGCTCCTTCCCACCTGGCTATGGAGGTGGCTACAATTCTTTGACAATTAGATCTAGGCTGGTAGCAAATTACAACGCTAACCAAATGTAACTCCAAATATTGCTTTGTCACCACCAGTTATTGTCAGTTTTGTATGTTGTTGTTGTTATTGGTTTTTAGGAGCATTAGCAACTAAGGCCATATTGCTTCAGGTATATGCGGTGGTCATTCTCTGACCTTTCCGTATTTGGTGGCTCACAGGCTCGAACCCTGGTCTAATCAAGAAGCGTGTGCTACGCACTGCTGCTCCTGCCCAGCCCACCTGGCTACGGAGGCACCTGTCAGTCAGTTTTGTAAGACTGATTTCAAACTGTATCATGAAATTCTTATTTAAACTGTGTTTACTGCTCTCCATTCTTGTATACCACGGTTTCCTGTATATGATTATTTAATCACTCAAATTTATGCTGTATGCCGCCGATGATGATTTCCAGGTGAGGATGCAACTGCTGATGTCTGTATAGTATTATTCATCTATTAAATGTGTTTTCTTATATGCAATAATGTCATATAGATAATTTGATTCATGAATCTCTTTGATGAATATATTCAAAATAATTGAACTTGAACTCTCTGGTAAAATTGGAAAGGAGATTTTTAAATTGAAATATGAAAAATAGAATTATTTTGAACTCTGATTACTTTTATTCAGATGTATAATAAGCTTTATTAAATACTATACTACTCTTAAAATAACACCCCCTTGCATGAAGATACCGGCCCAAATTAAGTTTATGCCAATATTTAATATAAATTATTTTATGAAAAAAAAATTACATAATACAAATAATAACAATACCATATATGTCTTACCTGTTTTGTTAGGATTATTGAGATCAAGTAAGGATGCTGCATTGTGAACAAAATGGCCAGCAAAGAGCACAAAGAGGCTTTTAAGTTTCTCTGCCAAACTAATGAAAATAACACAAATTCCCATTATTTACATGAAAATCACTATAATGCAGCATTCATTAATCATAGGTGAACAAAAGAACTGGTCATTAGTTTATCAATTTGTGTCTACAGGGTCAATAGAATAATAATTTCAAAATTCTACAAATGATTACAGTTTATTACAAAGAAACTATACAGTATGCAGTGATTATTTTTTTAATTATTATTTAGAATTATTTTTAAAATATAATATTTTACTTGAAATAAAAACAAATATTTACTACACCCTCTTTAAAGATGGAAAATTCATTTTAATACTGTTAGGACCTCCAACTTTAGCAAATAGACAGAAAAAGGTCCATTTTACATGCTAGTAAAGTATACTGAAAAGCTGATATATAAATTCTCAAAACAGCCACATCAGTTATATTCAATTTAATACATCTCCACTTGTGCATAATAATACAGTAAACCCCCGCTATTCACAGGGGTTACATTCCTGAGAAATTCCGCGAATACTGAGTTATGGCTCCCATAGTAATAAAGGGGTTCCGTTCCAAAGTATGAAATATATAACAAAAATTAGTCTAAAATTTTGTCTGTACGTATTATGTGTATTTACCTACATAATATGACTATGTACATAGACAAACGTAGAAAGTACATAGAAAAATACAAGCATAAGGCATCAAAATGAAAATAAGAAACAATTTATTAAATGTAATACTGTACATATTTATTAGATTTAAACAAACCTTTCAAAAACATATCAAGAACATGGGTTGCTGGGCAAAAAATAACTCATAATCGAAGTTTGTTTCTTCATTTTTTTTATTGAGCTCCTTTTGAATTTCCCCGTAAGGCAAGAGTAATTGTTCTAGGTCTCGTTTAAACTTGATGCTTCTTTCCAAATTAGCATCCGTTTCTACCACCTTTTCTGAAAGTTGTATAGAGAGGCTAAAGATTTCCTTTAATGACTTACTATTTAACTGTGGTCTAACAACGTCGAGATCTTCCTCCTCAGCATCATTTTGGTTTTCATTTGACCTTGTTACTAATTCATCCAACTCTTCTATTGTAAGTTCATCTGCATGAGTCTCAATAAGTTCCTGAATGTCTGTTGCATCGATGGTTTCAAAGCCCCTGCCTTCTATTCCCTGTGCGATTTCTACAATATCGGCAACCAGTTCATTAACATTAGGGATTGTTTTAGCAACAACCACCTCTGGCCACAATTTTTGCCGACACACGTTAATTGTAGATGCACTTATCTCATCAACTGATGTCTTGATGTTGATCAGGCAATCTGCAACGTTATAATTTTTCCAACTTTGGCTTACAGTTAAGTCTGACTCCCTTTCCATTTTTTCAATTAAGCCAGTAAAAGTTCTCCGACCATAGTAGGACTTAAACACAGAAATCACACCTTGGTCTAGCGGTTGTAAAAGTGATGTGGTGTTGGGTGGCAAAAACAATTTCAACGTTTGGGTGGTCAAATTCTAGACTGCTTGAATGTCCTGGCGCGTTATCAATAAGAAGCAGAACTTTGAAAGGCAAAGATTTTGAAGATAAGTAACTTTCCACCTCTTGCACAAAGCTATCATTAAACCACTCTCTAAAAAGTGTAGTTGTTACCCAGGCTTTTTTATTGGATTCCCAATAAACTGGAAGATGACCGTTATTCTTTTCCTTCAAAGCAGCACGTGGATTCTGCGATTTATACACGAGCATTGGTTTGATCACGTGTCCACTAGCGTTTGCACAAAACAAAAGAGTAAGCCTATTTTTGGAAGCTTTGAATCCAGGAGCAGATTTTTCATTTTGTGTTAAGTATGTTCTGGCTGGCATTCTCTTCCAAAACAACCCAGTTTCGTCTGCATTGAACACCTGTTCAGGAACATATCTTTGTGTGTAATTAATTTTTTTAGTTCAGTCGGGAAACTTTCTGCAGCCACGAAATCCGCTGATGCACACTCGCCTACCAGTTTCACATTATGAAGGCCATATCGATTTTTAAATCTTTCAAACCAACCTTTGCTGGCTAAAAAACTTATCCCGCCAGTGCTATCACCAGTTTCGCTGAAGCGCTGATAAAGGTGTTTTGCCTTTTCACGAATGATGAGTGAACTTAACGGGATTTTATTTTGAGTTCAGTCTTCTATCCACAGATTTAGAGCCTTTTCCATTTTTTCTAATTTCACATCACAAGTTACAGAGCAAATTTTTGATGCAATTAGCGCGTTTTCACGGACACTACAACAGATTTTTTCTTCCGATTTCTTGATTGATCGCACCGTTGACTCATTGATTTTATAATGTTTTGCCACTGAGGAGACACTTTCACCATTAGAAATTTTGTCTAACAATTCAATTTTACTCGCTAATGTCATCACCTTCTTTGATCTTTTCACAATTCCCTTGTTATTCGCGGGCATATTTTTGTAGGATTAGAAAAGAATTTGTCCACAATAAAGTCACTTTCTTTTAACGTTAACATGCTCGAAAAAGTCTGGTTACACCAACACACTGCAAAATGGTAGATTTTCACTTTTGTAAATGTATCAATTAAAAGCAAGAGATGAAACCTTTTATGACAAGCGCATTACACATACTGAACAAGAATTAGTGTGAAACATCCGCACTCGCGATTTTGTCACTCCCCACCCATTGAGCGCAGGACGCTTCCTTTTTACACCTTTTAAGTTATTTTTACTCATTTTTAGGGAATAAAGCACAATTACAAAATGAGGAGGCACGCTTGATACACATAAACAAAGCTGTGAGCGTATAGTAACTGAATAAACAACACCATAAAGGCAGAGACACTCTAACACCTCACTAGCTCACATTTTACTAAAGCACATTTCTGCTTTAGTAAACAATAAAACAATAAAAACAATTTCCAGTTGCTTTCCTGCTAGTGGAATCTGTTATAAACTGGTAGTAAACTCGATCTAATTGCATTTGCGATAATACCGATAGCTGGAATTTTACGTTATTATGGTGAAATGTGTTTCCCCCTTCACTGCTATAAAAAAATAAATACATTTTCAGAATCTTCTCTTCATTCCTGTTGCGTTCAGTTGGGGTGATTCTGCGTTCGACTGCCATTTCTTGTAAACACAAAGGCGAATCGTGCTTAAGCGAATTTGGTTCATGTTATATATATCGTTCCCCCATTTATAAATCGTGTATGATCGAATTCGTGTAGTGTAAACACGTGTTATACGAGGATTACTGTACTACTCTGTGGACTGGGCAAAATGATTTTAGCCACGCCCATGTTTTTTTCATGGCGGAAAATGTTCACGGCGCTTTAAAATTCACATTTTTTTTAGGTTTAAATCAGCGACCGTGAATACGCGAACACAGATACTGCGAATAGTGGGGGTTTACTGTAAACCCCCACTATTCGCGGTATCTGTATTCGCGAAATCTGTATTTAGGAAACATCTTCTAAAGGTATGAGAATCTGGATACATAACCGTAAAGCACAAATGGAGACCAATATAAGCCATTTAAAAAAAAAACAGTAACCTACGAGGCATTGGCAATGAATCTGACCAATTTAATTAATTCTTTGACACATATAACTTGTTTAATTTGTGCCTTTGATTTTTATATTTCAAGTATGTCTGTGTATTTTGCTGAAACACTGCTTTACACAGCCCACAAAAAAAAAGGGAGTAATTTAGATCTGATAAGGGTGACAGGAAATCATTGGATAATTGGAAACATGTCATTATTAAAGTGAGGTCTGCACTGCCTAAACATATAATAAAAAAAAAAAAAATTCACAGTACATTCACATTACTAGCAGAGGTAACAGAGTTAATAATGAAAACATATAAGGTCTATTTAAAAATATCTAGATTATTCTTGTAGTTGAAATTTGAGACAAAAGAGTGCAATGTGGCATAGCATGTGTTCAGGAGTATTTTCACATCTCATTATATTTCAAAATGTCAGAATGCACATGTGCACGTGCCAAATTTTACTTTTGATCTAGAAAACTGCATGAGAAACATTTAATTTTCTTAAAACAGCATATGCAAATTCCCCATAAAATAGCATATGCTATTTTATGGGGAATTTGCAATGGGCCATACACAAGTTTTCAATTGGTACCATTATTTCAAAGAGGATAAGGAGTCTGCTGAAAGTGATCCATGATCCAACATCCTCAATTTGAACAAATGATTAAATCCAGAGGGGACAAACAAACTGGAAAAATATAACTCTGAATACTGGTTGCTTCCCCGTAATAACAACATCACATTAGTAGTTCAAGTCCAGCAGCCAAGGTGCCTCCGTAGCCAGGTGGGAAGGAGCAACAGTGCGTAGCACACACTTCTTGATTAGACCGGGGTTCGAGCCCATCACCACCAAATACGGAGGATGCAGAAAGGTCAGGGAATGACCATCGCATATTCCCGGAGCAATATGGCCTTAGTTGCTAATGCTCCTAAAAACCAAATAACAACAATAGCAGCCAACCCATGTATTCGTTAGGTATGGCTCCACACGCATGTTTTTTTTTTTTTTTTTTAAGACTGGAAAAATCCTGAAAGGACGTTGGGAAATGGTAGGATAGCTGCATTGGACAAAAATGGGCAAAATTCATATTAACTGATGCTGATCAATGCACACATTGCTAATAGGTAAATTTTTACCGCCCACCATGACTAGAAAATGCAATAAAATAGCGGACAAGTGGGTAGTATTACAAATATTATGAAGACCAATACAGTAAATAACCGCAAATAATAAGCTGACTAGTGGCAAAAAACATTATGCTAGGCCAAACTTTGACCTTTAAGCTGACCACCTGGGTAGCTTAAATAGTGGCCAGCCAGTTTAATGAAAAATTTTTATCTTTTAAAGAAATTTATGCTTCTTAGTGACATGTCAGGTTCTAAGAAAAAATTTAAATACATAATATTATAATTCATGTAAAATTAAAATATATTGAAAATGGAATCAAGGTGTATTTTACCAAAAAGCTTTATATTTGGATTCTGTGAAGTGAACATCATATAATTTTGATTAAAAAAAGTGATGAATCTGTTCGTGCGATTTTAAACTTTTATAAACATGTTGTGTAAATAATTTCCACATAACATTTATAGAAATGCTTTTGAATTTCTTTAAAAACAAATAAAATTATATTTAATACAAGGGCATTTTCATTCGGTAAGCCTATTAAGCCTCAGAACGAAGAGTCCCTAGGGCCTACAAAACACAGATGGCCATATGAGATGGACAGCCTTTTCCAAGAAGACAAAAAATCTATGGATTTAATGAAAGAGTTCAGTTCCTTAATCTTATTTCACAAAAAAACATAATTTAAGTGTTAAAACTTTTACAGCAGATTACCATGTTTATAAACAATATCAATTTCATTCAGTTATGTGAAGTTGAGGAGAATGAGTTGCCTGGTATTGCGCTATCTTCAAAAACATAGCTAAAAGGTTAATCTGACAGTTATATAAGAGACTACTACAGTCAGTCCTCGTATAGCACGATAGTTGTGTTCCTAGAAACCCTCGTGCAATGCAAAATCGTGCAATATAAACAACAGGCCCTATGGGAAAAATAGGGTTAGGTGCCGACCACCCAAGATTGAACACACATTTGTAACCAAAACATTACCAAACACAATAAATACGTAAGTATTTTATTACGACTATTGCGTAATAAAATATTGCTAATGCTTTTGCTTCTATCGTAAGCAAACTTGTTTTTTGTTTGATTTTCTATCCAAACAGTTGACAGCCGTTGCAGCCCTTCCAATTCTTTGTGTCTTAATCTAATGGATTTACAGTTTGAGTTGTTCCTGCTATGAAAGTTGTTTTTATTTTCTCTGCATTCTTTGTAATTCTCTGCATTGCCTCATTTACGTCTGTAGCACGTGCAATATCACATGGTCTTTCATTTCGCTCAAAGCGTTTCACAGTTTCATATTTTTTCGCATCGACAGTGGCCACAAGCCTTACCGGGGAAACCCCAGGAGGCCGGTGTGCTTTTGGCCATAAACCGTAGTATGAGGCCACTATAAATTTTCCCGGGTAAGAATTTTTGACCCAGTCCGCCTCTGTTTATCGATATTGCTTTTTTTCTCTCTCTCTCTCTCTCTCTCTGAATCTGCAGTGTCTTCACCAGGACGCTTTCTTTTCACACCTTTTAAGTATTTTACTCATTTTTAGGGAATAAAGCACAATTACAAAACGAGGAGGCATGCTTGATACACATAGACAAAGCTGCGCGCGTGTAGCAACTGAATAAACAACACCGTAAAGGCCGAGATACACTATTAACACCTCACATTTTACTAAAGCATATTTCTAGGGGTTACTACCATAAAACAATAAAAACAATTTCCAACTGCGTTTCTGCTAGTGGAATCTGTTATAATCTGGTAGTAAACTTGATCTAATTGCATTTGTGATTATACCGATAGCTGGAATTGTGTTGGTTTTTACGTTATTATAGTGAAATGTGTTTCCCCTTCACTGATATAAAACACAAATACATTTTCAGAATCTTCTCTTCATTCCTGTCGTGTTGCATTCAGTTCGGGTGATTCTGCGTTCAACTGCCATTTCTTGTAAACACAAAGGCGAATCATGTATAAGCGAATTCGGTTCGTGTTATATAAGATATCGTTCCCCTATTATAAATCGTGTATGATTGAATTCGTGCAATATAAACACGTGTTATAAGAGGACTGACTGTTCTACCTGATGATGGACCTTGAAGTTCTGAAACAGGCTGTTGTAGGAGTGCTTCATCTACTCATAAGCAAATTAACCTTTTAATGATGTAGTAGTAGTGGCATGTGATGCAAGAAAGCAAATGTATAAGCTTATGCAGCATCAGCCAAAAAAAAAAAATCACACCATTCCCTCCAAATGCCTGTCCAGTTCCTCCTTAAATTTATTCAACCTATCAACTTCCACAACGACAGATGGAAGTTTGTTCCAGCAATTAACCACCCGCTGGCTAAAGGCAAATTTCCGCACATCTATTCTACAACTGTCCTTTCGTAATTTGAATTTATGCCCCCTTAGGTTCGTAATCTGAACAAGTGGAAGGATCCCATCAGAATTCAGCGTGCTAAACCCATTCGAGGCCTTATACACCTCAATCAGATCACCGCGCAGGTGCCTAGTCTCCAGCCACTGCAATTTGCAGAACTTAAGCCTCTCTTGATAAGAGGATCCCTTCATTCCCCTCACCAATCTTGTTGCCCTTCTCTGTACACGCTCAAGTAAATCTACATCCTTCCTAAAATGAGGCCTCCAGACCTGTACGCAGTACTCAAGGCGTGGCCTGACCATTGCCTTATACAGAGGGACAATCACCTCCTTTTCCCTGCTAGCAAAATTCCTATATATCATTGACAAAACCCCATGACCTGCCCTGGCAGCCTGTCTGCATTGCTCAGAAAACTTCATATCTGCCTGCACAATTACTCCCAGGTCTTTTTCATTTTCTACCACCTTAAGTGTAGTACCACACAGTTGGTACATTTCTCTGGGGTTACTTCTACCCATATGCAGTACTTTGCATTTGTCAAGGTTAAACTTCAATTGCCACTTCTTAGCCCATCTGCCCAAATTATCTAGATCCTGTTGCAGTAGCACACTGCCATTACTGTCATTAACAACCCTGCCAACCTTTGTATCATCTGCAAACTTCGACATTAAGCCTGATATACCTTCATCAATATCATTGATAAATATACAAAACAACAGTGGACCTAACACCGAACCCTGTGGGACTCCACTAATAACATTAGTCCAAGAAGAGCAGCACCCATTGATTACCATCCTCTGTCTTCTCGCACTTAACCATCCTTTTATCCATTGTAGCAACTTACCCTTAATACCATTCTGCTCCAATTTGTACAATAGTCTTCCATGCGCAACAGTGTCAAAAGCTTTCCTGAAATCCAAATATATGATATCAAAATTATTCAAACAAATGATGTCATTTGTTTGAAAATAGTGCAATACCAGGGCAACTCATTATGAAAACAAAGTGCATTCTACTATCAGTGATAAGATTGCTGCAGTAATTAGGCAGTTTAAGTACTACTGACTGCAGAAACATGTGAAAGCAGAGAGTTGTCAAAATTACATACAAGGTTAGAAAAAATTTATATCGCTTTTTTTCTGCATTCCAGTTTGTCCCTGGTCAATTTCTCTAATGTTTATAACTTTTTGTTAACATTTCTGCTTACAGTAAGCATTTTATATTATAAATTCAAAAATTGCAATATGTTACAGTAATAGTTTAAGATGGTTACATATTTGTACACTCCTCTTATCTTGGCTGTCTTGAAATCCAAATACTGTTATATATTTTATGTAACTAGTCATATTTACATATAAAGTATTATTATTATTGTGTAATTCAATAAGGGGAAATAGTGTTATCTATATTATAATTTTGAAGCTTTAACTTTCTATGGTTAATTTAAAAAACATGAAATGACTCTATACTTTATAGTTGTATGTCATTTTATTATTTTTACCTGCATAAAATAAATAGCTTGCAGAAGGCACACATCAAGTGTGTATAATATATATATATATATATATATATTATCTCGTCTTTGATACTGGTTCATCTATTTGTATATTTTTATAAACTATGGATTAAATTCTCGCATTACAACAAGGTGGAAGAAACTGAATAATTGGCCATTCTTCTTTCAAAAGCTTTTCCAAGCATTCTGAGTGAGGAGAGCAAATATACAAAATGGTCCTGGCAAAATGGTGTTGCTTGTTCATTATGCAGTCAGAGAATGTCTGAAGGAACAGTTTCTTCAACAGTGGATTAGAAGAGCAGGAAACAGAAAACTGGCTACTATGATTCTCTGACCTGTAGGCTATTACTTGTGAAAGCTGTTTCAAAGCTAAGGAGTATGAGAAAATATACAATGTTGAAAATCTTAATGAAGGAATAGTCACTACATGCACTGAGATCACACACCTCAAACAATTGATGTTTGCATGCATATAATACAAGAAAGCAAGTTTAGCATCAGCCATAGCATAGCAAAAAAAAAAAAAATTTCACACATCACTTCTTGTCCATCCTAACACTATGTCTAGCTCTTCCTTGAATTTATTCAAACTACTCATCTCTACAACACCAGGTGGAAGTTTGTTCCACCAACAATCGACCACCCACTAGCTAAAAGAAAATTTCCACACATCTGTTCAGCAGCCGCCTTCCTCAATTTGAATTTATGTCTCCTCGCGTGTGAGCAAGAGAAAGCATTCCATCAGTATTGGGCTTACTCGATCCATTCAAAGTCTTGAACATCTTAATCAGATCTCCTTGCAGATGCCTACTCTCCAGATACTGCACTTTTCAAACTGATCTTTCCTGGTAAGAACACTTTTTTTGGTTCCCTTGCAAATCTTGTTGGTCTTCTTTGCATCCATTCCAACAGATCCACAACCTTCCTAGATTGAGGCTTCCAGGCCTATATGCAGTATTGGCAGAAACATTTGCACTGTTGTGTTTTTATGAATGGCACACGTAACATATTTTGTAATGGTTCCCTATGGTTGCACACTTATGGGACACCCTATAGGTATTTTTGGCATAGCATACCCTGATTGTTGTTGCTGACTGTTCAAGTCCACCTTTAGCAGTACAAATCTTGCCGAAAAATAAAATATACTTGTCTGCTCTAGTGAGTTTCTGCTATTGCTTGGCTTTCAAAGTAATTGAAAGCTCTGACCATGCATGTTACTCTGGGTGAAAATGACAACTCTTGTGGGATATGAGTGGGCAAGTTAGGAGGTCAGAAAATTTCTTCCCTTTAACCCCGTAATTCAAATGCTTTCCGAAAATTTCTATTATACACTTCTGTGCACACCAGTCAAAATTTTTTTATGCTGCATTGGCAGAGGATATGACTAGAAGTAGCAAGAATTTAATTGTAAGCGAGTGATTTTGATTTTATTGGCGCAAAAATGACTACGGTTATACTGCGCCAAGAAAAGATTAAAATATCAACAAAGATAAATTCTGGTAACCTTTAAAAAGGTTACCTCGTCAAACTGTTAGGTATATATATATATATGTGTATATATTAATAGCTTGTAAAAACTTAAAAACTGCTGACATGTGGTCGTTGTCTGATAAAATCTGACTGAGTGTATAAGGCCCAGTTGGATGAGTAAAAGCATTAAAATATATATTGCAAACATGGGTAAAATTAACGCAATCTATTAAAATATGCTTTATTGATAAAATGGTGTTGCAAGACTCACATAGGAGGGTCATCTGCCCTCAAAAGAAATTAATGTGTTAGATGACTGTGTCCTATGCGGAGTCGAGCAAGGACACCTCCTCGCTACGATTCCTGCGCAAATTGGACTGCTATGTTTCTATTACAGGCTTTATCTGGTATAATTTATTAGTTCTCTCTCTATGCCATAGTTCTTGCCATTGGGAATATATCTTGTTGCGTATTATTTGCCTGTAGTCTGTATAGGGGACTGACGGGCAAAGATTATTAGTGGGAGCTGCTGATTTGGCTGCAGTGTCAGCCAAATCATTTCCCTTATCTCAATATGGCTGGGAATCCGGCAGAAGCGGATATCAAACTTGTATTCGTGAAGAGAATGTATGTTCTGCTGAACCCGACAGAGAACTGGATGAGAGTTGTGTCTCAAAGATAATAAAGCCTGTAATACACTCAAAGAATCAGAATATATTATTGACCTATGGCAATATGTTCGAATGTGATCCAAGGCTAACTCTATAGCATGCAGCTCTGCAGTGTATATGCTGGATTCATGAAGAATCTGCTGAGATATTATAGTGTCTGGAAAGACAAAAGATCCTACGCACGATTCAGACTTCGAGCCATCTGCGTAAACTGGCAGGAAGTCAGAGTGCTCGGCTCGGTGTGCTGAATAGAGCTGCAGGTAGACAGATGATGGAGTCTCAGACTTCTCAGACTTCGCCCATTTCTTAAGGGAAAAGTCACATGATGGGGTATGAACATGCCAAAGTGGAAGAGTTTGCTTTGATGTTTATGCAACCTTGTCTACCATGATGTTAAACTCCCTGAGTAGCTCTTGGACATGAATACCAAAAGGTCGGTTGGCAGTCTGAAGGGTATTGTATAAATTTTCCCAACGTGGCTTAAAAACGTATGGTCTGGCAGGGATTTCAGTTTTAAAGCATAGTTTAAAGACAACTGCTTACATTGAAGCGATAACGGTGGTTTGATGTATAAGCTCTGGACAGGAGATGTTTGAAATGCTCCAGTAGTGATACGAATAGCCTCATGGTGGACAGGGTCCAGTCATTAAAGGACACTTTCTCTGGCTGACGAGTATACCTGGGGACTCGTAATCTAGTTTGGATCGTACAAGTGCATGATAAATATGTAGTAAGGTGCACCTGTCTGCTCCCCATCGTGTAGAGGAGAGAGAGCAAAGAATATTTAGTCCTCTTGTGCACTTTGTACGGAGTTGACGAATATGTTCTAGAAAGGTCAACTTTTTATCAAACACGAGTCCCAAGAATTTTGTGTCTGACACCTACTGGAATAGCATTTTTTCCGAGCCTTAATTCAGGTTCAGGATGAAGATTATGCTTACGATAAAAGTGTTTGCAAACTGTCTTCTGCGGCGGGAACCTGAATCCATTAGAAAGTGCCCAAGAATTAAGGTGATTAATGGCTTGTTGCAGTGTCTTTCAATAATCCTCATGTTGCATGACTGACAAAATATGCTAAAGTCATCAACATAGAGGGCACTGTTTACAGTTGGAGGAAGCTGTTCTGTGATGGAATTTACTTTGATGGCAAAAAGTGTGACACTTAATACTGATTCTTGTGGTACTCCCTCTTCTTGGCAAAAGGAACGAGAGAGTAAGGATCCCACATGAACTTGGAAAGTCTGGTTGGCAAGAAAGTTTTTAATAAAAATAGGGAGATGCCCTCTAAGACTGAGGCTATGCAAAACTTCTAAGATGCCGAATCTCCAAGTTGTGTCATACGCTTTCTCCATGTCAAAGAATACTGACACCAAATGTTCTTGTTTTAGGAAAGCATCCCGGATGGATGTTTCCAGTCTAATTAAGTGATCAAGAGTCGATCTATTTTTTCGGAAACCGCACTGGATGCTGGAGAGAAGATCGTTCGATTCCAAATACCACATTAACCAAAAATTACACCATTCTCTCCAGGATTTTGCACAGACAGCTAGTCAGAGCTATAGGACGGTAATTAGTAGGGAATTTAGGTTCCTTTCCTGGCTTTGCAAAGGCAAGCACAATCACCATGCACCAGGAATCCAGAAATTGCTCTTTTATATAGATTCAGTTATACGGAACAAGCAGGCAATCCATAGATGTTAGTGAGAGGTGTTTAAGCATTTCATAATGAATGCCATCCGGTCCAACAGCACTTGCCTTGGAGAGATAGAGAGCTCTTTTTAGTTCCTGCAGAGTAAAAGGCACGTTGTAGGGACAAAGGCCTTTCGGTGTGAAATTTAGTACCTGTTTTTCTCTTATGTTTCAGGACCAGGAACTCTTGGGAATAAGAAGATATTCCAGATATGTTTGAGAATGTTTCCCCAAGAGCATTGGCTATTGCAGGTGGCTCTGCAATAGGACATCCATTATAGTGTAGGATCGGTGAAGGGTGAGATGTATATTTTCCCTTCATTTTTCGGATTTTACCCCAGACTACCTTAGTGCTGGTAGACTGGGTAATAGATGATGTAAAACGGACCCATTATTCCTTTTGCCTTTGATGGCAAATGTAGCATGCTTTGGCTCGTGCACGTTTGAAGGCTATTAGATTGACAGTGGTAGGATATCGGCGGAATATCCCTAAAGCTTTGTTTTGAGTCTTTTTTGCTGCTGTGCATTGTGAATTCCACCATGGTTTGGGAAAAGGTGGAAACTGGACAGATATTTTCGGAATGGTATTGGCAGCTGCAAAGACAATATTTTCTGTGATGTATGTGACTACATCATTGATAGTCTCCTGACTGACTACATTAAGGTCAAAATTTGCCTGATGTTGGAAGGCATTCCAGTCAGCATGACCAGTCTTCCACTGTGGTAACCTGAAAGGAAGACACCGTCTCCCGCTGTGCAAGCAAGTTATCACAGGGAAGTGGTCACTTTCATATGGATTCTCCTCCACTTCCCAAGTCAGTGAAGGGAGTAGAGAGGGAGAGCAGATAGAAAGATCAATGGCAGAAAATGTACGGGTAGGCATGTGGAAGAATGTGTTGGTTCCCACATTTAGAAGGGAGAGGTCACTGTCATTTAGCATATGCTCTATGACTCATTCCCTTCCACTGTTGCTAGCACTACCCCACGGGGGTTTTATATCCGTTAAAATCCCCTAAAAGTAAGAAAGGGGGAGGCAACTGCATTACAAGATCATCAAGGCCTTCCTGGGAGATGTCAGTCCCAGGTGGCAAATAAATAGAGCAGACGGTTAATAAAAATCCCACTGTAAGGCGAATTGCAACAGCCTCGATGCTGGTTGTAAGTATCAAGGCCTGAACTGGGGTCTCGTTGTCTACAAGGATAGCCACTCCTCCATGAGCAGGACCATCCTTACGAAAAATTGTGATGTTATGCATGGTGGGGTCATCATTTGCCTTTAGATAAGTCTCCTGCAAGCAAAAGCAAACTGGCTCATGCTTTTGCAGGAGGGCCTTGATGTCATCAGTATTTCGCTGGAATGCACGACAGTTCCATTGTAGGAATTTAGCCATTATTTTGGCTTAGTGGGTCCATCAGGCAGCTTCCGTGGTGCTGAGGGCTTACTTTTGTCAGTCTTGGATTTCTCTTTTCTGGGGAAGTGTGGACGCTGTCCTGTGTCCATTTTTTCCTCCGCAAAGAGTTCCAAGACTGATTCGTCCAAGACCGATAGTTTCATTAAAAAAACATTTTGGCTGTTATATCCATTGTTTCTGGTATTGTGGGTGGCTCTTCCGATCTTTTTGGCTTTTCTTCACCACTTGGTTTTGGTAGTGGTGGAGCACTAGGAGGTACGGATATAGGAGTGACAGCTGACTTTGTTTTTTGGGTGGGCTTTTCTGAACTCAATAAATAGCGTGAAATCGGAGTGAATGACTCTCAAGGTGGTACAGTCATCTCAGTTTGTGTACAGATAGTACACTTAACAGAAACTTTCTGAGCATATGAAAGTTTCCTGCTATTTATTGGTTGGATATTGTTTTCTGGCCTCTGGGTAGGAAATATTCAGCTCTGTTTTAAATTTTTGGATCTCTTTTTGATCCTTCCACCGCTGGCATGCTCTAGAGTAGGCGGGTGTTCTCCCTGGCAATTGACACAGATCAGTTTTGAGGCTGAACATTCCTTGCTCTCGTGGTCTTTGGCACCACATCGAGCGCAGGCAGGGTTACCACAACAAGCTGTTTGTGAGTGGCCATATTTTTGGCATCTAAAACACCTCAGTGGGTTTGGAATGTAGTTCCTCACTGGGCAGTTTAGATAGCCTGCCTTGATGGAACTTGGAGGCCGTGGGGTGTTGAATGTGAGGATAAGAACTCGGGTAGGGACGAGATTCCCGTCCCTAAATAGGCCTACAAGGCTGGGACAATTCATATTGAACAATCAGACTTTACACCAGCCGGTATTCAAATAAACAAATTCCAATCCTGCAACTAAAACACTTTATTTACAATAAAATAAAATAAATTACGAGCGTATAAAATGAAATTAAATGAAATAAAATATATAATAGTCTAAAACTGATATGATTTAATTTACAATAAAATACAAAATTATAAAAAATATATATAAAATATGATAATAAAAGCAATAAAAACAATTAATAAAATACCGTAACAGCTGTAGCTTTCGGAGATAGCGATCTCCTTTCTCAACAGCATATTTCTGCTGCGTGGCACATCCTTAAATAGCAGATCCACAGCACTCGTGACATGGTTCCTCGGGAGTAAGGCAGGAAGTTCCCATTTGTGCACCAGAACCGGAAATGGCTCGGGAGCGCGCTAGCTGAAACCGTTCATCTCGCCCAAGAACGATGGTTTCAAAGAGGGGATGTAAACATACACTCTTGTCTCTATTAATGGAATTGCTAGCTGCCCCAATACGTAAACTCTCAAGCCATTTACGGTCCCAGAACCCCTGTGCATGATCCGTGATGACAGCATCCTCCGGGGAGATTTGATATTGCTTCTCCCAAAAATGTTCTGCCACGGCAGACTTCCACAATCCGGGCATTTAATTTCGTATACCACCCTACTGTTGGCTTCTTTCGTTATGGGGTTTCGAAGAAGCCAACAGTAGGGTGGTATACGAAATTAAATGCCCAGATTGTGGGGTGTGTTATGTAGGTAAGATGGGGCAACGACTGAAAGACCTTCTAGGGGAGCATATGAATACAATAAAGTCCGCAAACTATGGGAAGTCTGCCGTGGCAGAACATTTTACCTCACCCACCACGGAGCCCTACGAGGGGATGCCCACTCGTGAACTAGCAGGTACTGCGTACACGAATGGGACACCAAGTTCGCCCACGAGCATCATACCCACGTTTTCAATAAACCTTGATCCCGTCCCAGGACCAAAGGGAGGGAGACTTATTGGAATGCAGTTGACCCTAGCAGTAAGAACCACCCACCTTGTCGAAGCAGGGGCCAAAGTGGTATATTAAGGCTGGACCCCCTCAACCACCAGGATCCCCCCCTTTCCAAGTTTCCACGGGTTGAGGCGCATGGCTGCACACGCCGGATTCCAATGATGTAATCCTGGAACCAAGGTATGGGCGTTAGATCCCAGTGATGCTAATCTGGAAGACCAGCAGCATCACTGGGAGGTCCCCTCACCACATCCAGGTGCCCACGTCGAGGGGTGAATGTAAGCAGTTCTATTGTGTTCAGGCAAAGGCATTTTGAAAAAAAATCCTGCCTGACATGCGAGTGAAATGCATTTCATTCCCAAATCTTATGTTAAATTGGTTGAAATGTCAGGTAAGAAATAAACTTCACTCTCAACTTGGTGAATAGTTAAAAGTCAATCACTCCTGATCAGATCAGGAACACAAGTGACTGAATCATTAGTTTTTGAGGATCATTGTTGACATATAACCAACCATCTTTAAACTTTGAACTAGTGAGATGTCTTTGAATGGCACGTGGTATCTTTTCCGAAAGCTGTTTTTAGGATTTTGTGGGGGATGCAAATTCATTGCTCAGTAAAGTAGCTGTTTTAAAATGCAACAAAACACATAAAAACAGCTTCTGTTCAACATTAATAGAACCAAAGCTGCTTTATTAATGTTTATTAATGCTAATTCAGTCAGTCTGAATTAGCACTTTATTAGTGCTAATTCAGACTGACTGCTCATAAATTGGTAATATGTTCATTACTACATCTAGATTGGTCGTTAAAATATTCTGCAGCAAGTGGAAACTCACTATGACACTGGAATTACAAGATACAAATTCAATCCCCAAACGTTTTGCCCAAATCTCATATATGTCTATTTTCCCTATGAGATACTTTTGTGGAATGGAGAGATGTTTACATTCCTCCAGTTAATAGAGGAACTTCACCTCAGATAAGTGATAATTCATAATTATAGTTAAGAGTTTAATGATGCAGTTTCTAATGCCTGAGTAGGCATTAGAAACTGCATCATTCTGTTGCATTACTGCCACTCAGTAATGCAACGGAATGTATCGCTGTGTGACTGCCCTTATTCAGGCGAAAGGTAGGCCTACGAGTTACTAGGTAGGTATCCCATGATTTCTGTCCACTTGGTGTACTTTGTCAATAGGACTTAGCAACTTCCTTATTTGTTTATATTATGACTTTTGCAGTTTGAAAATGACTGAACAGAATCTACTATTTGCACTTTTTTCACCTTTAAACACAATAATCTCTCACCCAACTTCTTTTCTGTAAACAAGAAATTATTCAATTTGTCATAATTCAGACCTGGGTTCTTCAGTTATATAAGTATGTGTGCCATGTAAAAATTAATGCAAAAAATTTGCTCACTTCACCAACTACCTCTTTATATTTATCAATAATGCTACCACTGCTCACTTGAAGCACACCTATTTTTGGTTCATCCCTTTAATAGACGAACAGTAAGGAAAGGAATTCTTTCCTTATTGTTCTTCTGCCTTATTTCTACAGCCTTTTCATAACTTGCCTTACCATTTGAGTAACTTGGTTACAAATCTTACATACGCTATACTGTTAAGTGTCAGGTGACAGCTGGTATACATCCATACAGCTTTCTTTTTTGCCACTAGGCTCATAGTTTCATTAAAAAAACATTTTGGCTGTTACATTGAACTATACACTGAAAGGACAGAATTCGTGGGATACCTGGTTCCAGGGCAATGTGACGCTGTCACCCCTCTCACTGGTGGACAAACCCATTGCTTGGCAGGTAATTCAATGTCAGTATGGATAAATGTCGTGAGTTAACCGACTGTGAATGAGGGATGATAGTGGGTACCTGACGAATGGGTCACTCTATTGCAGAGGTGGTATAGAAATTGTAATATCTCCGTTCGACAATATTAAGAGTATATCGAGAACATGGCATTTCTGGAATAACATCTCATTATGGACAGTGCTGTGGCTGGAGAAAGGTGGTGGATGAAAACATGGCCATCAACGTCTGTCTTGCAATGTTATTAGCCAACCAGAGAGCAACAGTGGCACAAATCACCGCTGACTTCAATGAGGAAGGTGCCAGAAACGTCTCCACCAAGACCACCAGGCGATCATCAGTCACAATAGGTTATGGGAACTGCCAACTCACCAGAGTCCCATTGCTAACACCACGACACAGGACTCTATGCCCCAACTGGGCAAAAAAACATCGGCACTGGACCGTGGAGATGAGTCTCACTTATTTCTTGCAGACAAGAGGGTGCATATTTGGTGGAAACCACACAAAGCTATGCACCCATCACATCAACAAGGAACTGTTCAGGCAGGTGAAGGTTGGCAATGGTCTGGGGCATGTTCAACCGGCACATATTGGAACCTCTAGTACATATAGATGCATCTCTGAATGGTCCAATTACATATCCATCTTTGCAGACCATCTGCACCCCTTTATGGTTATCGTACACCCACAGGGCAATGGACTCTTCCAGAAGACAATGCGCCTCCTCACAGAGCTGTGGTGACTAGAACATAGTTCAAAGAGAATCCCTCAGATTTTACCACCATGGAATGGTATTCCCATTCACCAGACATGAATTCTGTAGAGCATCTTTGGGATGCTGTGGAAAGGTCCGTTTGAGCTTTGGATCCTCCACTCAGTAATGCAACGGAATTACGGACAGCGGTGCAGCAAGCATGGATGGAAATACCTGTGGAACACTTTTGTGAACTAGTGGATTCAATGTATCGCTGTGTGACTGCCCTTATTCAGGCGAAAGGTAGGCCTACGAGTTACTAGGTAAGTATCCCATGATTTCTGTCCACTTGGTGTACTTTGTCAATAGGAGACTTAGCAACTTCCTTATTTGTTGTTTATATTATGACTTTTGCAGTTTGAAAATGACCGAACAGAATTCAAATGTTCCCCGAGTAATTATTCACATCACGAATTTCTGGTTTAGTGCATGCAATACTATCACTAACTCTTCACTCATGGAGAAATGTGGATTGCCAATGCACACAATCCACATTTCTTTTTCAAACTCCTCTGACCCCACATGGCCACACCAGAGTAGAAACATAAAATTTACTTAAATCAATTTTAAATATAATTTTTTAAGCACCACAAAACTTGGTTTTAGTGTCACAATTCTGTCAGGTAAAAAAAAAAACCCACCTCCTTATAAATCGTGTCACTTTACCTCAGTTACAGCTTCGTAACTGTGTACCCCTGCCTATGACATCAAACTTTCCAGTAAAATATTCATTCAGTATCTCATTTTGAATAATAATCTACTGTACGAGGTGCTACCCAAATGTTCCCGAAATTTGAATGTTGCGTAGGAACTACATCTAGTATGGACTTGTGGCACTAAGTAACACTGCATGCATCCTTTGTGAATCAGTGTGCCACGTGGCATCGAGCTAGATAGAGTCATTGAATATTTATGTACAGTTCTTTGGCAGTGTGTTTAGCATAGTTTGTGATGGCTGATGTGAGAGAGAGAGCAACATGCTTGCACCAAGTTTTGTTTCCTTCTTAACGATACAGCAGCAGAAACCCATAAGAAGTTGAAACAAATTTTTGGTGACAGTGCTTTAGGTCAGACGCAGACCTACTACTAGTTTAATTTTTTAAAAAATGGTTCAACGTTGGCTGATGACGACGATCGCTCTGGGCATCCATGATCGAGCACCACCCTGGCAAATGTCACAAACGTTCCGCAGAGACTGCAGGCAGACCATCCACAATGTTTGTGGCATTATGGGACTATCGTACGACACATGTTAGTGGATTTTGACAGATGAGTTGAACATGAGGATTGCAGCCAAGTTCGTGGCATGATTACTGATGAAGACCAACAGCAGCATCGCATGGAAGTTAGCAGAGATCTTCAAGAAAGGGCCAGCAGTGATCAAAACTTCCTTTCTATGGTTGTCACTGGTGATGAGAGTTGGGTATGATCCCAGAAACCAAGCAACAATCATCCCAGTGGAAGAGCCCATCTTCGCCCTGACCGAAGAAATCCCAACAAGTGAGGAGCAATGTGAAGTCTGTGCTGATCTGTTTTTTTGGACATTGATGGGATTGTCCATAAGGAATTCGTCCCTCCTGGCCACACTGTCAACGTGAAGTTCTACTGTGACATCCTCAGGCGGTTATGGGAAGGTGCAAGGAGGAAATGTCCAGAAAAGTGGTGCACAAAGAACTGGGTCCTTCATGACAATGTGTCAGCCAACACATCTCTCGCTGTGGCCATTTTTAGCATCCAGCAACATGACAATTGTCCCCCCCTTTTTTTCTCCAGACTTAACTCCCTGCAAATTCTTCCTCTTCCCAAGAATGAAAATCAAGCTGAAGGGCCAAACATTTAACAGTGTAGAGGATATCCGAACCAAATCACACGCAGTACTGAACACTATGATGAAAGACTTTCAGGACACATTCAAATCATGGAAGAAGCACTGGGATCAGTGTTTATACTCTCAGGGGGGGGGGGCTACTTCAAAGGTGACAGTGGTGAATAAAACCAAGGGTGAGCCAAATTTATTTTATAAAAACATCTCAGGAACTTTTGGGTAGCACCTTGTATCTATGTTTCAGATACTTTATTTTTATTTATTCTGTTAATGATGATCCTAAACACAAAATGTATGAGTATACTCTACAAAGCTAGTATTATGCAGTAAATGATGCACTGTTGTCCCACGATAACACAGGTAACTTATTATTATTAGCCATATAGCGCAAGGAAGCGTGAGGCGTATGCTGCACCAGCCAAAAAAAAAAAATTTCCAAGTTACCCTTAGAGAGAGAAAGTAGAAAGGAATCAAAGAGAAGAACGATGATATCCAGCTCAGGACCCTGGGTGTGCTAAGCTCATACTCACCAAATGTGAGCCCCTGCGGTTATCATCATCATTAGCAAATGATTTATTACAAAAAAAAAAAAAAAAAATAGCATTGACTTTGACCTGTATTACTGATTTTGTGAAATCATAATACAGTAGTCTGTTTGACAATTTGTTTCGACAGCTTCTTCTATGGTGTTAACAATTTGCCTTTTTTCTTGAGCTCCTTCCTCACTCTAAACACCAAAAGTCTCGAAACTATCTGTTTTAACCAACCTTATTCATTATGAAATTGTTGGTTAAGTCAACAATTTCAAGAACTTGATTCTCAGGATTGACTCCTAATAATTTGGGGTATACATGAGTGACAATTTTCTACATAGCTGTTTCGCAGGCATGTTTTTCTTCACTATGAGCAGGATGCTGTTACACTATAATTTCTCTTCTGAACACACAATAATCTCACTGATAGAAACATACAACATTGGAATTAACACTTAGTGTCAAGAACATCATGGTCCCAACAATGACACCAGAACCGAGTTTGCCTGTATCTGAATCTTTAGTCATTGAATGGCTCCATAAAAATTCTTCATAGAGCCATTCCTTTTAAATCTCAATCTGGCTCTTTCAAACTCCAGGTTTTTCATTGATCATGACATGTGAAGGGGATGTAAGTTTTGATATTTACATGGTTTTTCAATTTAATTAAATTAAATTTTTCAGTACTTCAAAAATTAATAATTGAAGGATCTCCCTCCTTTGCTTTAAGATTTTTAATGTCCTTAATTATGACAAAATAAAGATTTTCACTCACCTTGTTGCTTCTATAACATGTTTATACAAATGTATATATTTGTACTGTTAGAATACGTAACTTAATGTAACAGTCTGTGATTATTTGTCTTTGTTAAAAAGCCAACTCACGTCCTCATCCTAGAACTGCACTACATTTCTGAAATTCTTATTATGTCAGCATTAGACAAACTCAATAATTTAAAATTGAAAAATTCTTATTAGTAAGGACTGGACAGAGTCCTGCCAAAATTCCTGGCAGGACTATGTCCAGTTATAACTATTTAACTGGCAAAACTGTAAACTTATAATGCTGAAGATTTAACTTTACGGCAATATTCTGTCCAGTTAAAGTACATTGTCAAAAAAAAAAAAAAAAAAAAAAAAAAGGTTTTTCTTCTTTTTTTTAACTTTACAGAAATGCCATAAATTTAAAAAAAAATACAATTAATACTTACCGATTCGTCAAGTGGTAAAATGACAAAATTCGATCTTTATGTTCTTCTAATCGAGTAGCCCAATCATATAACTATATGAAAAAGGGAAGGACAAAACAATCAACCAAAAAAAAAAAGTGCTAACAGTATATGCGACATTAGATCTAAAGCATTTAAAAATATATAAATTTGTCCATTAATTAATTTATGATTAAAAAAAAAAAAAACACAATCTTTCAAATGTGAGATCAAAAGCATACAAAAATTTTTATTAATGCACAGGAAGGTGTCAAGTTATTTTTTAATAGAGAAAATTATACAGAAATAAGGATATCAATATTGGAAATTGCTCTGCCAAAATAAATTTAATCACAAAATGAAAAAATTTCTCTTTAAAATTGAGACACAGGGATGTTTTTGAGGAACGTGTAAAGACACAACGTACACAGTGTATCACTCACCATAGACAGTGTAACTGCAGGCAAGGCAAGCTGTGATTAGCAGCACATTTGATAGTGACATTTAAAAATTAGAAAGATACACTCTTACCTTGAACTGCAAGGGAATACAAGTAACTCAATGGCAATGTTGAAAGAATGCTGTTGGAGCAAGTTGACAGTGTTGGGGATAAAATCTGGATGTCAGATCCTTACTTTGATACAAAATTTGCCTTTACTTATGTTATTTTTATTTTATATTAAAGCATATCAGCAAAAGTACTAATTCTTGACAAATTTAAATAACTATTGTTCTGTTACACCCCAACCTTCAATTAGGAATAGTGCTGAGCCTTTTATTGCCATTGGTAAACTCTATATCCCAGATCTTTATTTTTCAGATAGTGTGTGGCTTTTTTCAGGCATGTTTGCATACATCTCTCTCTCTCTCTCTCTCTCTCTCTCTCTCTCTCTCTCTCTCTCTCTCTCTCTCTCTCTCTCTCTCTCTCTCTCACATACACACCTATTGTCTGCACCACATCCATCCTCCCATCCACATGTAGCAACTGGACTCCTATTAGGGCCTTTTAAAAATATTTGTTGAGCCATTTCAAACTTCATTAAAATTGGACCAATAGAAATCCAGTAATTATTACTTCTTTTTTCCCCATGCAGTTTGTATGTAAATAAGAAATTCATAGATTAAATGTAGTGTCAATGCAGTATTATTAGCTATGGACAGTCCATGCATGTTCTCACACACGACTTATGAATGGTTGTCACTTCTAAAGATATATATACGTAAAAGTTGGGGAATGACTTTAAAAATAGTATATGGGAGATGAGTAATAAATATTATGCAGTTGTAATTAAACTGTATGGCTAAGTTTAAAGAACATAAAACTATAGTTTTATTTAGTGAAGAAAGATAATCATGTTCACTCTTCACTTCTATTAATCACAGAAAAAGAAAAAAGAATTTAATTTAATTTAAAAGAAAAAAATTCATACCTGAAATGTAACATGCTGAATACATTAGCAAAAGCCAATTAAGGCCAGTATCAGCTACTTCACATGACCATCTGCATGAGATCTACAACAAGGTTTCATAACAGTGAAATAGTGATAGGCATATTGGAGAGATTATAATTGATCATTTGGCCGTAACGATTAGCAATCACTAACCATTAATGGGCTTAATCAAGAAATTGTAATGTGAGGTATTATTCTACAAAACAAAACCCAGTTGTAAAATATTCACACAGCATCACAATATGAAATCCATTGATTCATTCTCATTATTCAGATTCAGTATATGCATAAATGACCAAGTTCTAAACATATTTCATTAAAAATCAACAACTCAACAAAAACCAATTTATCAAGATGAGCATATATTACAGAAATTATGTTCAATCTTTGAACTCTTGAAATATGTCTTTCGGCATCTCTCAAGTTGTGTAAATGAGTCGCAACTGGGTTATCAGCTTCTAACTCCAAATAGTTACTCACAAACCAGCAAGAAGCCAAATATTTATGAAATGCCGATTGAGTGGAGGTACTCAACTGACAATAAATAACGGTAGACTTCTCTAATGGGGAAACTGTTACTTTTTTTGAAGTACAAGAAGGCAACTAATTGTGAATAACCTCACAATATATGTTATTACACTTATGCTTTAACTACAAACTTTGGTTTTTCTTAAGATTCATTTATGTAGTAATTATGTAACTGCATTAAAGAATGTCATAGTTTGAATTTCACACGGTCTCATGCTTTCTGCCCTAAAATTTTGTTAGTCTATATAAAAATTAGGAATGCAGTTTCTTCTACATAATAATCGATTCATTTCATTATGACAATTCACTCAATTATACTCATATCATTTGAATGTTCAGTAGTCAGAAGTGAAGGCATAATTGAGAGGTTATAATAGATTCATTCAGTTAAGGTTAGTAGGTAGCAGATTTATTAGTCAATATTTTGGTTAGCAATGATTATGCTATAGCTATGGACATTGCAAATGATTGTTAATGTTTGGTATTTTTCTCAGATAGTTCTGAATAATTTTATTATAATATTATTTAATATAATATTAAAATTATAATACTAATAAAATACATATATACAGGATGTTTCAAAAACACATGGCATAACTTCGGGAATGAGTTCCTCATATGTAGACAATAAAAATATTTTATATTAACATAGTTCTGGAAATGCTTGGTTCCCGAGTTATTAACCGGAATGTCTTATCTCCCGCATCACAAGGTACTGACAGAATCTGGTGGTTTTCCATTCCGACCATGTACTCAAATCAGGAGCAAGTGGATATGCACTTTACGTATGGTTTGGCGGATGGCAATGCTCTGGAGGCTCGTTGTTTGTACCACGAAAGGTTCCCATAATGAAGATATCCAGACAGGAAAATGTTTGAAGGTATCCATCGCCATCTTTGCGAACATGGGACTTTTACACCTCGTGCTTCCGACAGAGGACAACCACGACCTGTGACTCCTGAAGTAGAGGAGGAGATTTTGGATGTTGTGCATGCCACTCCTGGAATCAGCACACGCATGTTTGTTTTCCTGTCTGGACATCTTCGTTCTGGTAACCTTTCGTGGTACAAACGACGAGCCTCTAGAGCATTGTCATCTGCCAAACCGTACATAGAATGCATATCCGCTTGCTCCTGATTTGAGTACATGGTCGGAATGGAAAACCACTAGATTCTGTCAGTACCTTGTGATGAAGGAAATCACCTGTGGGAGATAAGACATTCCGGTTAATAACTCGGGAACCAAGCATTTCCGGAACTATGTTGATATAAAATATTTTTATTGTCTGCATATGAGGAACTCATTCCTGAAGTTATGTCGTGTATTTTTAAGATACCCTGCATATATATAATAAAACTGATCAATAACAATAATTTTCTAATATTCTTTGGTGTATCTGATAGTTTTAGACCTATTTGCAAAAGCATAACATTCTTCTCCATTTCCACATATCCTCATGTAATAACTAATGACTCCCAATGAACAGATTTTGATGAAATTTTATATTTTTCAGTCTTTTAGAAATCTGTCTAGCCACCCTAAATTTCAATAAAATCAAGACTAACATAAATCCAGCAATCCCCCCCTCACCCACCCCACCAAAAAGTATGCTTCAGATGATGTTTGACTGTTACTTGATAAGAAAATTACAACAGATTTTCAGTGTATGTTATGTTAATTCCTTGGCGTGCTTCTCGTGTGGGTTTCTTTTTGTATTTTTTTTTTTTTTTTTTCTTAATAAACAACTTATCCACTAGTCCACCAGTGATTCTAAAGAAAAAAGGTCAGGTTACCCCCTCCACTTCGGGAGGGTTTCAATCTCCCACGGGATTCAATTTCTACTCCCGACCAATAACACCTACCAATCTGTTTACCAAGCGAGCAACAATACAAATGCCGTCACGGCAAAGTACTTTTACTGGTAAATTTCATTGAACTTTTGCATGCTTCTCGCGCAGGCTTTCTTTACCTTTGCCAATCGTGGTAATGTGTTTTGCATCCTGTAAGAATAAATGGAGGTATCGTGAAAATGTAGAACCCAATAACACATTGTTTTTTTTTTTTTTTTTTTTTTTTTTGTAATTCATTCCAAGACCTAGGAAGTTGAAATTTTCGCTATATAACTAAGCTATTTATCTCTCTAAAAGGTCATTTTTATAATGGAAATTGCACTACACTCATCGTTATCATATGTTCCATTATAAGAATCAATTTTGAACGTCTTTGTGATATTTTTCTAAAACACATTTCTGGAGGTCACTACCATAAAATAATAAAAACAATTCGCACTTTTCTGGTTTACTGTGCTTTTCGTTAGTGCAATCTATTATAAACAGGTAGTAACCTCAATCTTATTGCATCAAATTTTGCAGTGCTTCATTTATTGCCTGCAACTGAATGACTGCATATATGCACTATGACACAACACTCATTTTGATGCATGTGCATTCGGGCAGTGAACGTGTATTCTTGGTGCATGAACTGTCTCCGTGTAAAGAACTAATCCCAATAAAATTTTCAACTCTTCAATGCTAACAACTTGCCGTGATAATACTGATAACTGGAATTCTGTGGGTTTTTACGTTATTATGGTGGAATGTGTATTCTCCTTCACCAATATCTTCAATCATATAAAAAACATAAATAAATTTTCAGAATCTTATCTTCTCTTCATTCCTATTTACTTATTACTATGGTGAAGGGAAAGGAACTAACAGAGTGCTGGCAGTGCTAGGAACAAAACAAAATTAATTTAGATATGAAGATGATTAATTAAGAAGTACGAAGCAGAACAAAGTTTTCATCTATTGCACAGAATTAGGTCTTGCTGCTTCAACAGTGAATACTATTTTAAGGGACAGTGCACGTAAAAGACATGTTAAAGGATTAATGCATTTAAGATCAACAGTGAACACAAAACAGCATTCAGGTACTATATCGAAGATGGACAAGCTGTTAATAATATGGATGGAAATCAGATTCGGAAGCATTTGTCCCTGAAACTAATGGCCATTCAAGCAAAAGCAACAAGTATTTATGAAGATATTATGAATAAGCATGGCATATAAGAACAAGCCAAGTTCGTGGCATACAACAGGTGGTTTAATAGGTTCAAGCATCGCACTGGTTTCCATTAAAGTATGTGATGAAGTCGCCAGTGCCGATTCTGCAGCTGCAGAGAAATTTTGTGATAATTGGAAAATACCCCTTCTAAATCTCCACAGCCCTCAACTTCCACTGCGATGTGCTTATCAGCTGGAGAGATAATTCTGGCAATGATGCTTGAAATGTAAAACTTGCTGATGTTATGCCTGTCTCCTCTCTCTTTTTGTAATTTTATAATTTTGCAATTTTGTACACCTTTGTAATTTTTCCTGGGCACGAGATGAAAAAATTGAATAAATAATTCTATTTAAGTTTGTCGAGCATTTCTTTTTTTGCTTCAATCAAATTCAGTGCGCATAGCTGCGAGTGCTGCATAAGCATTTAGGAAAATTCCGACTTACGTAGAGTTCAGCAGAACACAACCCTTAAGTAAGTCAGAGAGTGACTGTATTAATTTTTTTATGTACCTTCTATTTTACTCATGTAACACCTTTTTCAATGGATATATGGTGGGTTTTTTTTTTTTTTTTACTAAATTAAACCAGCCAAAGCTTATCTGCCATTCAGTTAGGCCTAACACTATCTAAAAGGGTCACCACTTTTGCTTTAATCGAGAACAGTTCTCAAAAAACTTCCCTGTATAAAAAAAAATTGGGATGGGGTGGAGGGGTGAGAGAGAATTTATTCCTACAATCCACCTGTATTATGCCTAATAGTGATAAAAGTGCTACAATTTCCAATTATTCAGCCAATTTCAAAAAAAATTAAAAAAAGAGAAACTTACCTTGAAGAAAAATGGTCGGAAAGTGGATTCTGATAATTTAACAACAAAGGTGAGCAAAGCTGAAATGACACACTCTTCCACTTTTTGTATCTGTTCTAGAGGTTCCTATTAATTATATAAATAAAATTGATTAAAATCAATTTACTAGTACCCACCCCTTTTATAAAACTTAATTTCGCTATCAAGTATGTAAAACTTCAAGGAAATGCCTTCAATTAGACAAAAATAATCACCTAACACTGTGGCTTTTAGAACTTTGCTACTTGATAACAAACAATTATTTGTCCGTTTTCAAAGTAAATTAGCTATTGTAATCCAAAAGCTTCTCAACCTGGCAGTGGTGGTGCTTCTTTACCCCCCACTCACTGCAAAACATTATTGCAAGGCACCAGACAGATACCAACTTTCTTTGTGATGTTGGAAAACCTTTTGGATTTTTCTGGGAAAAAAAAAAAAAAGTTCTGGACATAAAATATAAACACGGATGTATTACTCGCTTCCATTTTTGCAGTTTAATATGTTTGCTGTCACATATATTTGCAAGGGTCCTTTCTATGTGCTTTAGTGTAACTTATAATATATTTTTATAGATTTTGATTCTATAGCATTCTTAAATAAGTATTTTTAGGAATCAAGTTTCTTTTTCCACACAAAAGGAAGTGTCACATATTTAACCCCAGGGGTTCAAGCCCATGGTCTTGAGCCAGATATCATCATCATTCTTTTTCTTGATGATTCCCTTCTCTCTCTCTCTCTCTCTCTTGGGGTAATTCAAAAAAAAATTTTTTTTGGCTGGTGCAGCATAAGCCTCAGGCTTCCTTGCACCATATGGCTAATAATAATAATAATCCAGAATTCAGCAAAGACATCAGGATGGAATTTGGTCTAGAAAAATGCAAGACCCACACACTGCACCAGGGAAAATTAGTTGGCCAAAACTACCAGCTGCTGACTGGTAAAGATTTGATTTGATTTTTGATTTGATTTGAGTTTTATTGGCGCATAAGCAGCTGAGGCTATAATGCGCCAAACTGGTAAAGAGATCGAACCTATGACAGAAGGAGAGACCTACAAATACCTAGGGATGATGCAGGCTGAGCAGTTGGAACACAAGGAAATCAAGAAGTGCCTGACCGAAAAATATCATCAGAGACTCAGAAGCCTGTTGAAAGCAAAATTGAATGGAGGGAATACAGTTAAAGCTATAAACACCTATGCAGCTCCAGTAATAACATACACATTCGGGGTCATAGATTGGATTAACACCAAGCTAGAAGATATCATACGAAAGACAAGGACAATGATGACCAAGAGTCGCCAAACACCACCCAAAGTCAGCAATGGAGAGAATAACAATACCTCGGAAAGAGGGAGGAAGGGGCCTGAAAGACCTGACAGAACAACAGAAAACAGCGATAGTTAACCTGAAGGATTACTTCGAGGCCAACATAGCACCACTCCACCAGGCCATAAGAAAGATAGATAAGTGCTATACTCCACTCAACCTAAGTGAGGAAACCCCTCCGGCCCAAACGGTACAAGAAATTAAGATAGAAAGATGGGCAAAGAAGACACACTCCATGGCAGACACTACAATGACCTCCATCAAGATCACATCGATAACATTGCTTACATTGCTTCCAATGCATGGCTCATAAGCGGGATGCCCTTCCCTGAGTCTGATTACCTGGCCATCCAAGACCAGGTAATCAACACCAGAAACTATAGAAAATACATCACAAAGGAGCCCAAAATGTCAGATGACATGTGTCGACGATGCTACCTGGCCTCAGAAATTATCCAATACATCACCGCGAGGTGCAAGGTGACCACCCAGACTGAGTACACTCATAGACATGACCAGGTAGCCAGGATAATACATCAGAAGCTAGCGAGGAAATACCAGTTGACTAAAGAAAGTGTACCATACTACAAGTATGAACCCCAGGCAGTACTAGAGACCCAAACACACAAGCTGTACTGGGACCGTGCCATAATAACGGATAAGACCATCCCACACAACAGACTGGACATAACCCCTGTGGAAAAGATGGAAAAGGCTACCTACCTGATTGACATAGCAGCCTAGTAGCAATAGGTCTCCTAGAGAACACCTACAAGGAACTCCAGAAAGTCGCAATCCTGAACACCCGTAGGATAGTCACAGAGTTCCTCGACTGACAGTAACACCAGACATTACAACCACCCTGTGTAGCAGTACCCATCACGGAGTGGAATCCCCCAATCAGGGAGAAATAAAGAGCAACAATAATAATAATAAGCAGAACCTCCTTGCACTCAGCAAGAGACTACGCCAATACAAAGAGAGCTCCCAGAGGAAAATAAACAACCGAATCTTCACTGAGGACCAAAGAGGCTTCTACAGGAATCTCGGCGGCGCCTCCGTAGCCAGGTGGGAAGGAGCAGCAGTGCGTAGCACACACTTCTTGATTAGACCGGGGTTCGAGCCCGTCACCACCAAATACGGAGGATGCGGAAAGGTCAGAGAATGACCACCGCATATCCCGGAGCAATATGGCCTTAGTTGCTAATGCTCCTAAAAAAAAAAAAAAAAAAAAAAAAAAACAGGAATCTCGGAGAAGACGGGAAAGAAGGGAATAAATGGAGGTATCGTGAAAATATAGAACCCAATAACACAGTTTTTTTTTCTTGGTAATTCATTCCAAGACCTAAGAAGATGAAATTTTCGCTATATAACTAAGCCATTTATCTCTCTAAAAGGTCATTTTTATAATGGAGATTGCACTACACTCATCATTATCATATGTTCCATTATAAGAATCAATTTTGAATGTCTTTGTGATATTTTTCTAAAACAAATTTCTGGAGGTCACTACCATAAAATAATAAAAACAATTCACACTTTTCCGGTTTATTGGGTTTTCTGTTACTGCAAGAAATTATAAATGGATAGTAAACTCTGATAGTAAACTTTCATTTGTAAAAATACCGATAGCTGGAAAAGAAGAAGTAAAACAGATGATCATGAACTCTCAAAACTGGCGAACTCCAGGAATAGTTAATGTCCACAACTACTGGTACAAGAAGCTCACTTGCACACACACAAGCATCTGGCAGAGCAGTTCACCCGAATGATAAGGTACCCAGAGACAATCCCGAAGTTTCTCACTCAAAGAATCACATATATGAAGCCTAAAGACAACGATACAAGAAACCCAGTGAAATATAGGCCAATGACCTGCCTCACAACAATGTACAAGATCCTGACCAGCTTCATAACCAGGAAGATATCAGACCATTTGGAGAGCCAACACATAATGGCCGAACAGCAGAAAGGATGCAAGGAACAATTAACCATAGATGCCACGGTTATGGAGCAAGCCTACAAGAAGTGCCGCAACATGTATACAGCCTACATCGATTACAGCAAGATTACTCCGTGCCTCATAGCTGGCTAATATAGGCGATGAACATCTACAAAGCCAATCTGATAGTTATAAACTTTCTAGGAGAAACGATGGCGAAATGGAGTACAATCATTAAGGTCAAAAAACGTCACAACCAGACCAATCCCCATCGGGAGAGGAATCTTTCAGGGAGATGCCCTGAGCCCATTGTGGTTCTGTCGAGCACTTAACCCGCTATCTACCATGCTTAACAGTAGCAAATACGGATATAACCTCAAAGAAGGAAGGAAGAACCTGTACACCCTCGCCTACTTGATGTACATGGATGACATCAAGCTCTACGCGGGAACCGAGAAGCACCTTCAGCAACTACTCCAGATCACCGAAGAATTGAGTAATGATATTAGGATGGAATTTCGTCTGGACAAATGCAAGACACATGGATTACGTCAGGGAAAATTAGTCAACCGAAACTACCAGCTGCAGAGTGGTAAAGAGATCGAAGCCACGGCAGAGGGAGAGGCCTACAAATACTTGGGGATGATGCAGGCTCAGCAGTTACATCACAAGGAAATTAAGGCCTGCCTGACCGAAAAATACCATCAGAGACTTAGAAACCTGCTGAAACCAAAGCTAAATGGAGGGAACACAGTTAAAGCCATAAACACCTATGCAGTCCCAGTGCTAACATACTCCTTCGGGGTCATTGATTGGACTAACGCCGAGCAGGAGGATATCATGAGAAAGACAAGGACAATAATGACCAAGAGCCACCAACACCACCCGAAATCTGCCATGGAGAGACTGACAATTGCCCGGGAAGAAGGAGGAAGGAGCCTGATAGACCTCATTCAGCAACAGAAGACAGCAATAGTTAACCTGAAGGATTACTTCCAGAAACATACAGCAGCACTCCACCAGGTCGTAAGGAAGAT
Organism: Mastigoproctus giganteus; assembly: GCF_048544385.1. NCBI lineage: Eukaryota > Metazoa > Arthropoda > Arachnida > Uropygi > Thelyphonidae > Mastigoproctus > Mastigoproctus giganteus. The sequence continues at coordinate 92,429,135 of NC_143579.1, forward strand.
AGACAAGCAGTATATCCCACTCAACCTAAGCGAGGAGTCCCCCCCCCCACCAGGAGGTACAAATGAAGCTAGAAAGATGGGCAGAGAAGACACTACAAGGATCTCCATCAAGATCACAAAGATAAAATTGCTTTCAATGCATAGCTCATGAGCGGGATGCTCTTCCCTGAGACTGAAGTATTCATGCTCGCCGGCCAAGACCAAGTAATCAACACCAGGAACTATAGAAAATACATCACCAAGGAACACGGAGTGTCTGATGACACATGTCGACGATGCCACCTGGCCTCAGAAACGATCCAACACATCACTGCGGGATGCAAGGTGATTACCCAGACTGAGTACACTCGTAGACACGATCAGGTAGCCAGGATAATACATCACAAGCTAGCAAGGAAATACCAGTTGGTCGAAGAAAGTGTACCGTACTACAAGTACGAACTCCAGGCAGTAATAGAGACCCCAAACCACAAGCTGCACTGGGACCACGCCATAATAACAGATAGGACAATCCCACACAACAGACCGGACATAACCCTTGTGGACAAGAAGGAAAAGGCTACCTATCTGATTGACATAATGGTACACAACACTGGCAACCTGCAGAAAACCCATGGGGAAAAAATCAGGAAGTACACGAACCTAAGACAGGCGATCAAAGAGATGTGGCATGTGCAACAAGTAACGACCATCCCGATCATCGTGACAACCATAGGTATGGTGCCAAAGACCGTACGTAACAGCCTAGCAGCAATAGGTTTCTCAGCGAACACGTACAAGGAACTCCAGAAAGTCACACTCCTGAACACCCGTAGGATAGTCAGAGAGTTCCTCGACCAACAGTAACACCAGACATGACAACAACCACCCTGTGTACTCGGTAGCAATACCAGTCACAAGATGGAACCCCCAATCACGAAGAAATAATATAAGAACAACAACAACAATAATAATTTGCATCACCAGCAAAGTAATGATTAGTTATAATTTCTGCCTTTCCACTCCATGTGATGAACGTCTGGAGCAAGATGGTTTATGTTGTATGGACTCATTTTCTGTTTTTTTTTTACATCAAGGCCGAATTATGCAGGGCAAAAACCATTAAACCATTGGCTACCTGCATGGGTTTTTTATGTTGCAAAAACTGAGACTTTTCATCTGGTGTAACAGGAAAAAATACTACAGAATATAAGCAAATTCATAGACACAATGCACTGATTCATTGTAGCCTTAATTAATCTGGCAAAAAAAAAAAAAAAACAACCACACAAACATTTTGAATAGAATCACCACAGTTTTTGCAAGAAAATATTTCTAGTTTATATCAGTTATATTAAATACTCAACTTCACTTTATATCTCACTGTAGTTCTTTATGATAATCTGCAAAGCAGTCAGAACAAAATGCTGGCTTCTACAGACACTTCTTTTGCCTTGCTTTGATTTACTGTGGTGTATCTTTCCTTTTGCCAGATTGATGGCATGGATGACATCTTTTCCACATTACATGTCCCTTCACATTTAGAGGAAATTTCATAAGTGTGTGTGGGATATTCTTCAGCATCCTAGTGATAGCAACCTGAATAACAACCTTTATAACAGCAAGGCAAATGTAATATAAATTCATTTTAATTCTAAAGTATTTACTGAAGACACAAAAGGCATTCAGAAGCATAATTTGAAATATTCTTTCACATAAATCAGTGGTTTTGACCTTTTTTTAATAACGGCACCCCTAAGTAATTTATTTTATTCTACAGCACACCTACTCAATTTTCTGCCTGCTATATATAATTCTCTTTCTCTCTGTATATATATATATATAAACTAAAATAAAATATATACCAGTAGCATGGCAAACCAGTAGAGTGAAAATAAACTTAACCAATAAAATACCAAAAATTAAAGGTAAAATGGGGGGGGGGTGAATAAAGAAGAAGAGGGTACTGTTGAAGTAATGTTCCTAATATAATTTAGAAAATACAAGCCAATTCAAAAGAAATTTAATGGAAACATGGACTACCAACAATACGTGATCAAATGAAGTGAAAATAATAATTAATAAAATAAAATAGAATAGACTGACCATTATGCCCCATCTCGATAGAGGACCACGAGGCCAATAATAGTCAGGGAATCACTGCATTTCAAATGCTAAACAAATCCATGCAACAACGGAATGATACTAAAATCAAACCACTGATGCAATAGATTTGCAAAGCGGTGGCCCTTATGCAGTGAAAAATAATAAGACAAGAAGCCTAGTATTCGCATGGCTAAACTATACCGCTGACAAAACAATAGTTGAACTGAAAATATATAGAAACAAATTAGGCTATAGATGGCAGTATGGGCGCAGCATTAGCAAATCGTCACGCTTATTTTAGTTTATTATATGCAACATATAGTGGTTTCTACTTTTCTGCTGCCACTGATGTTAGCTTTTTTATTTTTTATTTATTTTTATACTACATTTATATTTTACCCCTCTGCTTAATTTCGGATTTATATATATAATATTAAAAAAATATGTTATATGATAATTATTACAATAATATAACTATGAACAAAATTACAATTCATAATTACAACTTATATATATACACAGTAAGACCCCCATACTCATGGCGGATACGTTTCAAGACCTAGCGTGGATGGCTGAAACCGCAGATATAAGCGAACACCTCTTGAACATACATACATATAATAAAGTTTAACTGATAAATTAAACACACAGTAAAACATTACCAACATTAAATATGGTAATAATAAAGTACAGCAGACTCTCGATTTACTGGGATTGGATTAACCGGGACACTTCAAGACTCCAAATTTAAAAAAAAAAAAAAAATCGACCAGAAATCTTAAAATTCAAGTAATAACTAGAATAGGTATAAACAGATATTTTGCAAGTCATAAATAAGTGACAAGAACCAGCGTTATAAGTCATCATTGGGAGATTAGTGTACCTATTATCTTGCAACCCCCACTGTCTTCACACCTAATGCTCAAAAAAGAAAAAAAAAGAGAGAGAGAGAGAGAGACCAAATGTTAAGTTCGATTTAGTGTGTCGCATCGATTGTTGTGTTCCGTTGCAACGCAAAAGGACAAATTTTGTTTCGTTATTTATGTCAGGGATGTCAGAATTATTATTTTTTTGTTTATAAATCACGAAAATGACGGGCAAATGCAAGAATTGTGCTTTCAAATTAAACAAAAACTTGAAATCATTCAAAAGTTTGAAAACCATGCATCCGTTAAATCTCTAAAGAACCATTATAATGTTGGTGACCAAACCACACGTGACATTTGAAAAAACAAAGAGAAGCATCGTATTGGACACGCAAGTAGTACATGTTACATTTTTTTTTTTTTCGTGGTTAACTACGGGTAACTGAATCAGCGGATATGGGGGACACAACTGTATAATAATTTTATTCTTTATATAGAGGTACTAAATAAACAATTATAGATCACCACCAAATTAAAAAGATACCTTTTTAGAGTGAAATAAATGTATAAATTAAAAAAAATAATAAGTTTAAGTTAAATAGTAAGCCATCATTTGGTCTTTACAATCTATTCTAGATATGTATTTGTTACATTCAGTAATGGTTTTGGGCTTCATCTTTGTTTGGCGGCTCTTGTTTCTGACTTCTATTATTTTGTGCTTGAACTCGGTAGAAATTATTAGAACATCTCTTTGGGCTTTCCATATTGAAAGAACCACACAATTGGCATAAGACCTGCATACACTTTCACACATTTTTTGCTTTGCAGTTGAGATATTCTTTGAATTTTTTTTTTTTTTTTTTTTTTTGTTAACAGTACCAAGGCAAACATGTAACATACCAATACAGTACATGTTGGCCTTGAGTAATTGTGTGTTGCAAGAGTATAGGAATTGTAAATATTATCCATATGCAAAGAATGTCCAATGTACAGTTTCCCTTCCAAAAGTTTCATAACTACATTTGCAGCATACCTTTTCCCTCTCATTTCACCCTATGCTCCTGTGTAAGCTGAACACTTCAGTAGTAGACTGTTTGGCTCAGTCAGCATGTACAGTTTTATGCCATACTTGTGTCCTTTATTTTGTAGGCAGTGTCTAAAAGGTAGACAACCACTTCAGAGGATCATAGATTCATCCAGTGACAGCTGTTTTCCTAGATAATAAATTTTTAGCATTGCGCTGTTTAGGTGGTCCAATAAAGGCTGGATTTTATAAAGATGGTCTGTAGGCATTTCAAGGTTTTGGGCAAAGTGTAGGCATCTCATTATTACTAAAAATCTGTTTCTCCTCATGAATGGTTTAAAGCATCTATTTGCAAATAGTGGGTTTTTTTCTCCCAGTAATCTTGGATTTTTGGTGCATGAACTGTCCCTGTGTAAGGAACTAACCCCAAGAAAATTTTTATGTTCACATGGAGGAAAATTTTCACTTTCCTCCATGTGAATATCTTTCTATTCATTTGTTTATGCAAGTTTTCACACCTGCTGCTTCACAACTTACAGTGGCTGTGTAAGCATTGGTTTTGTTCACAAGTAACTTAAAAAATTAAAAAATTTTCAAATTTTAAACTGGAACAAGCAGGAACCACTTTTTAGTAAGTGGGAGAGATTTTATATGTGAAGAGAATCATCGACATCTGTTGTTTTGTAGCATACTAACATCGAAAGATGCATTTGAATGAGATTTAGAATAGAATTCTATTTCAGTATTGGCTGACATAATAAAAAGAGCTGAGTCAATGTCATCAGCTTCAACATACTACTCATCACTGTTCCTTTTCAGTCCTGATGTCTCAGAATGTGGATCTATTATACAGACCTTTAGGGCAAAATTTTATAGGAAAACACTTCTTACACAAACTTCTATCAGTAGACACATGCACACTAAGGATGATGTTTTTATTATTATTATTTTTTTTAATTAACCACCAACTAAAAAATTAAAATTCAATAATCTTTGCAAAATTTTACCTTTTCTTCTTGTGAAAAATACTAAACTAGATAAAATAACTTCAACAGAAGAAAAGAACATATGAAACTGTAAACCAAGTACACAGCTTTTATATCTCTCCCTAGACAGTGCACTTGATACTAAGCAAAATCCCAGCCACAATGCAAATAGCCCATGGTCCAGTTAGTGTGCCGATAACCATTAGTTGTTCATTTCACATGCCTTTCCTTTTGCAGTGCTCCATTTATTGCCTGCAACTGAATGACTGCATATCTGCACTATGACACAGCACTCATTTTGATGCACATGTGCATTCCGGCAGTGAATTGTATTCTTAGTGTATGAACTGTCCCCGTGTGAAGAACTAATCCCAATAAAATTTTCAGCTCTTCCATGGTAAACAACTTGCCACTCATTCATTCGTAAGCAAATTTTCACAACTGATTCACATTTTGCGGTGGCTGTGTTAGCCTTGTTTTTGTTCACAAGAATCTGAAAAAATATGACTTGCAAGCATCTCAAAATAACTAATTGTATTATTTTTCTGGAGCACTGAAACAAATAGGCAGAGCTTTTTAAGAAATGGAAGAGAACTCAACTGTGAAAAATCATCACTCCAAGCAACACCAGTATTTGATGCAACAGATGGTTTTGTATGTATTTTGTCTAAAAAGTAGATGACTCCTACAGAGGATCATGGATTCGTCCAGTGACTACTGTTTTCCCAGATAATACTAAGCAATGTTTGCTGTTGGAATGCAAACTTGTTTGCATTCCAGAAGAGTGCACTAGCACATGCATTTGAATGTACCATTGTTCAAGCCAATGTGACTGTTAAATACAGTTAATAATTGTATTCACTGCCATACTGTAAACATGCCTGTTCTTTTAGAGAGATACACCTATTGGTTCCACCAATAGGTATATCTCTCTAAAATCTGGAACCTCTCAATCTTTGAAGATGCTGGATTTTAGAGTTTTCTGTATATATACAAGTTAATAATTTGTAAAAATTTAAAATCAGCTGCTAGATGGTCATTTTTTAATAAAATCTGACTCAAGTGTAAGACTCAGTCATGTGGGTAAAAGCAGTAAAATATATATATGTAGTACATTCAAAAATTCCCTGGAATTGCATGCCAGTATTTAAATAGTTTGCGCTATTGTTGTAAGATTTTGTGGGGCATTGATATTGACCTTGGTGTGCAGGCATGCCAAGTGGGAACTGGCTTGACCACCACACTCATGTGCACAGCTGATTAATTGCAGAATGTAGAGTTTGAACAGCATGCTAACATCAAGTTCTTTAAACTTGGGAAAAGTGCTGAAAAGATGCTGTAAGCATTACAGAAAGTTTATGGATATGATGCAAGAAAGCAAGCTTTCACAGCATTACTTCCACAATGACATATGGAAGTTGATAGCTTAAATACTCAGTATTTGCTCAACGTGTGGCCTGGCCATTGCCTTATACAAGGGGATAATCATCTCCTTATCGCTGCTAGCAAAATTCCTGTATATCACTGACAAAACCCCATGACCTGCTCTGGCAGCATGTTTGCACTGCTCAGAAAACTTCATATCTGAACTGCACAATTACCCACAGGTCTTTTTCATTCTCCACTACCCTGAGTATAGTACCACACACTTGATACATTTCCTTGGAGTTACATATGCAGTGCTTTGCATTTGTCAATGTTAAACTTCAGTTGCCACTCCTGAGCCCATCTGCCCAACTTTTCTAGATCTTGTTGCAGTAGCATACTGTCATCAACAACCCTGCCAACCTTTGTATCATACGAAACTTTGACATTAAGCCGGATATACATGGAAAGAGCAGAATCCGTGGGATACCTCGTTCCTGGGCAACACAACGCTGTCATCCCTCTCAGTAGTGTGCAAATCCACCACTTTGCAGGTATATAGGTACACTGCATCACTGAATTCACGTAGACGGTAATTCAATGTCAGTATGGATACACGTTGTGAGTTTACAGATTCTGAAAGAGTGATGATAGTGAGTGCCCGATGCATGGGTCACTCTATTGCAGTGGTGGTATAGAAATTGCACTATCCTCATTCGACAGTATCAAGAATGTATCGGCAAACACTATTTCCAGAATAATATCTCATCATGGACAGCGCCGTGGCTGGAGAATGAACGTGGCCATCAACGTCTAACTCGCATTGTTTCAGTGTCAACTGGAGAGCAACAGTGGCACAAATCACCACCGACTTCAATGAGGGAGATTCCAGAAATATCTCCATCAAGACCATCAGGCGATCATTAGCTGCAATAGGTTATGGGAGCCGCCAGCACACCAGAATCCCATTGCTAACACCATGACACAGGACTCTAAGCCTCATTTAGGCAAAAGAACATCGGCACTGGACCTTGGATTATTGGAGATGAGTCTCCTGATCCAATGAGTTCCGTTTCCAGTTATTTTGAGTGGACAGGAGGGTGCATATCTGGCAGAAACCACACGAAGCTATGCACACATCATATCAACAAGGAGCTGTTCGGGCAGGTATACAGTTGGTAATGGTCCGGGTCGTGTTCAACTGCCACACATTGACCTTTGGTACACCTAGGTGCATCTCTGAATGGTCCAGGTTACGTGTCCATTCTTGCAGACCATCTGCATCACATCATGGTCGTCATGCACCCACAGGGCAACAAACTCTTCCAGCAAGACAATGCGCCTCCCCACAGAGCTGTGGTAACTAGAACATGGTTCGAAGAGCATTGCACAGATTTTACTACCATGAAATGACCTCCCCATTCATCGAACATGAACCTTGTGGAGCATATTTGGGATGATGTACAAAAGTCCGTTTCAGCTTTGGATCCTCCACCCAGAAATGCAACAGAATTATGGACAGTGGTGCAGCAAGCATAGATGGAGATGGAAATACCTGTGGAATGCTTTCGTGAACTGGTGGACTCAATGCCTCGCCATGTGGCTGCCCTTACCTGGGTGAAAGGTAGGCCTACCTGTTGCTAGATAGGTAGGTAGGTAGGTATCCATGATTTCTGTCCACTCAGTGTACCTTCATCAATATCCTTGATAAATATACAAAACAACAATTGGCCGAACACCAAACCTCGAGGGACTCCACTACTAACATTAGTCGACGAAGATCAGTATCCATTGATTACCACTCTCTGTCTTCTTCCACTCCAACCATCCTTTTATACATTGCGGCAACTTGCCCTTAATGCTACACTGCTCCAATTTGTACAGCAGTCTTCCATGTGCAACCATATAAAGCTTTCCTGAAATCCAGGTACAGTAAACTCTCGATTTAACAGACCAGACAAATAATAATACAGTAATGTACATATTAATCTTGACCATATTATTTTTTTTTTTAGGTTATATAAAACTTCAGTGTTATTATTAATTAAAAGTTAATAATAATTACCTATTTCCATTATTGTTTTGATAATTACCTACTTTTATTTTTATAATCAAATTCAGGAAATTGTTTTTTATTCTTTCTGAAAACATGTTCAAATAGCTGTTTTCACAGATTGCAGATAACAGATAAGAGCAGGCAGTGACTTGCAAGCTGAATGTGACTCGGGACACTAAACTGCAGGTCTACCGACACGCTTTGTTTAGGTCTCAGTCTGCCTCAAGTTATCATGCTGTCAGGTTGTATACAAAGTGTTTCTGTGATTTCTGAATTGTGACTTTAGCCGGACGGGCTAGCCGGGTGGGTAAAGTGCCTGCCTGGCAACCCAAAAGTCGCGGGTTCAAATCCCGCCTTGGGCTTGGATCAAAGTACTGCAAAACCCTTGGGAGGTGCATTATGGCCACAAAAGCCGGTGCGCCAACAACTACCAAAAAAAAAAAAAAAATTGTGACTTTATTTATTTATTAAATAATTTTGCAATCCTTACAATTAAAATGGCATCAAGTGATAGAGCAGTTAAAAGAAAGTGTGTGAACTTAAATGTGGCACAGAAATTAGAGCTAATTGAGAAACTAGAACAAGGCGTCTCAGTAGCATGTGTTTGTAAAATTTACAGCGTAAAAAAACACTGTTTCTGATATCCATAAATCAAAGGCCAAATTGCAACATAATTTTATATTGTACAATACCGTGTATTGTATTAAAGATTTTTTTTACATTAAGAACCCACAGGTTACATTCGATTTCATGGACTTTTGGCATTAACGGACACCCCCCCTTTCCCCTATTAGTCTGTTAAATCAAGGGCTTACTGTATATGATATCAAATGTATTTTTTTCATCCAGTTCCTCTGTGATCACAATATAGTACCCAATCAAAGAAGTAAAAAGGAATTCAGACACTGTACTGTGTCTGAATTATTACTACAGTCTTGTCTAGATGATCCTGCAATGCTTCTTTAACCAGTGACTCCATTATCTTCCCTGGAAGAGAAGTTTGTTTGAATTACTTGTCCCTTTGATCCCCCTTTGTGAATTGGAGATACATTTGCACATCTCCAGCCTGTGGGGACCTTCTCCTGAGCCCAACAATGCTCTCATAATTACTGCTAAGGGTTTGCTTATCTCCTTTCCTGCCTCCTTTAATATAACTGGAAAGATTCCATCCATTACAGGTGCCTTTCTTATGTTTAACTTCAACAATTTCTCAACTTTGCTCTCAGTTATTACAAAATCATTTTGCTCCCTCTTAGAGTTTAATAAGCTTTTTTTCTTCACTTCCCTACAGAATTTCTGCAAAATACTCATTCAGTAAATGCAAAATACTCATTCAGTTTGTCAGCTATCTGAGCAGGATCACCAACAGTCAAACCATTTCTTCAAACAGGCCTATGAGGCTGGAAAATTCCATACTGCAATAATTAAAGACAAACACCAGCCAAGGAATAAAAAATTTTTACTATAAAAATAATGAAATAATGTGATACACTATCGGAAGACTAATATATTACAATACATTACGATAAAACGTTAAAAATATACCGAAGCAATTAAATTATCTAAAATAAACTGGATTAAAAGCGATAAAACCTGAAGCTTTTCGAGACTGCTGTCTCCTTCTTCAACAGTATACTATTACTGCAATGACACATTCTTAAGTTGCAGACCCATGGCACTCATTCACGTGGTCCATCAGACACATGGTTGGCATTCCCCACGCGTGCATCGGAAACGGAAGTGGCTCGGGAGCGTGCCAAACAGAACTGGTCATCCCATCTGAGGACAACCACCTCAAACAGGGGGTGTAAACATGTCCTCCTGTCCCTGTTAATAGTATTATGACTGGATGAACCGATTCGCAAGCTCTCGAGCCACTTGCGTTCCCAAAATCCATGGGCACAGTCTGTAATGACCGCATCTTCAGGGGAGATCCGATGCTGCTTATCCCAGAAATGCTCTGCCACGGCAGACCTTGCATAACTAGCAGTCTTAATAGCGGTTGTGTGCTCCCCGAGACGGTTTTTTAAACATTGCCCCCCCCACATAACATTCCTCACAATCCGGGCACTTAATCTCATAGACCACACTACTAGTATAGTCCTGGGCTATGGGATCTTTAACTTGAGACACCACTGTGTGCAATCTCCGTCCCGGAAGTTGCACACAGCAGGTCTGACACTCCCGCAGTGCCCGTACAATGCATTCTGAAAGGCCTGGATAGTAAGGAATGTATGCGGTAACCACAGGGGCAGGCGACTCCCTACGATTGGACTCTACCCTATAAATATATTTTTCCAAGATCCTCTGGGGGTACCCACACTTCCTGAGGTCTGCCGTTACTCTGCAAATTTCCATTTCCTTATCCTCGGGGGTACTACAGGTATGTTCGTGTCTGTACCTGTAGTACCCCCGAGGATAAGGAAATGGAAATTTGCAGAGTAACGGCAGACCTCAGGAAGTGTGGGTACCCCCAGAGGATCTCGGGGGTACTACAGTAGGTCCCCACCCTATTCAACAATGCCCTGGCTACACTATTCTTATGATGATAAGCCTGTGCTGAGCTGTAATGAACATACTGGCCACGGCACATAGGCTTTCTATAAATCGTTGTCTTAATTCTAGACCCAGCTTTTTCCACCTCCGAGGTGAACTGCATAAATGGGGAGAAGCTGTTAAGTAAACTGAGCACCTCATCTTCCTTCCCCTTTTTTAAAATGGTGAACGTATTGTCCACATATCTCCTCCACTCGCGCATGGGGGAAATCCAACTGATGAAACATCCTGGTTTCCAGTTCCTCCATTGCCAAATTGGCCACAATGGCACTAATGGGGGAACCCATGGCCGTGCCATGGACCTGCTTGTACATAACTTTTGAAAGATCATGGTAGTGCTAGCGAGGCAAAACTCAACGCCTTTACAAATATCATCAATACTTAGTAAACATCTAGCACTTAAGTTATCATCCTACTCCAAGGCCAACCTTACAGAATGTACCCCATGTCCAATGGGGATACATGTGAACAGAGATACAACGTCAAACGAGATGTGAAGTCTATAGGTGAAGTTCATCTTCACCTATAGACTGGCTTCTTATAAAGTTCACAAATTCCTTGCTATCCTTAACTACTAAACTGGAACATCCCACTATAGGAGCAATAACTCTAGCTAAAAATCCAGATAAGGCATAGGTGGGACTACCCACAAACGATACTATTGGCCTCAATGGAATGCCCACCTTGTGCATCTTTGGGAGGCCATAGAACCGGGGTAATCGACATCCTGAGGCATGAAGAGTCCAATAAACTTCTTTAGTTATTTTACCAGCCTTATGCCAGCCCTGTATGATGTTGTTAACTTGTCTCTCCAAACCAGCTAACGGATTTCGATGGGTAACTTTATATATATTGGTATCCTGTAAAAGATCCAGAGCTTTTGCACAATAATCTTCTTTGTTCAGTATAACTGTGG